>NC_043968.1:70985182-71305182 GCF_902148855.1 Sphaeramia orbicularis | reverse complement strand
ACCACCATGGGCCACTTGATTCACAATGTTAAAGGTCCCATATTATGCTATTTTTCAGTCACGTCATATAGGTCTCAGAAGCCCAAAAACATAGTATTTAAGTTTGTTCGCCCCAAAATCATCCTTTGTTCGGAGTTTCAACGGTCGAAAAAGTCACTCTCACCAGCCCTCCTCAGAACAGGCTGTTTCTGGGCCTGCTTCCGCGTATGCAAATGAACGCATCTGTCCACGCCCACTCCCCCTCCCCTCTCTGGGAAAGGACGCGGCTTACGCTAGCGGTACTACGCGCTAATGTTGACTGTGAAGCCCCTCTCTCGTCTACAATACACATGTCTCAGACAGAACGTCTTTCCAAACACCAGCTTTCTTTGCCTTGAGGCGTGATTGAGCCCCGACGGAAAACGGCGGTGTTGTGTCGGGTTCGTGGACCTGACACGGAAAGACGCCTGCCGCCACTAATGCAGGCAGCTACTAACAAGCTTGATGCTAACTATACTGATGCCAACCACAAAAGGCCCGTGTTCAAAGTAGTTATGTTGAATGTCTCTTGATATTATCAGCTCTTGCATGTTAACAGGGACGCAAACGTTAGCAGCAGTAACCGAGCTATGTTAGCTTCCATGCTAACGTTAGACGTACACATCAACAACCACCAGCTTATCCGTAATGTTGGGTTATGCAGTAACGATATAAAAAAATGATAAGAACTTACATCTCCCACACTTGTACTTGGGTCACAAAGCGTTGGTACTGCGTCCTTCTTGATTTGGAGTCTTTGTGCTAAGCCGGAGCTGTATGGGCCCATGTTCGAAAAACACTCATCCGTGAAATGCCAGGCACACACAAACAAGCGTTTGGGAATGTTGTTTGGTACATGACCGTCAAAGATATAATCCAGCCACTTTTTACGGAGAGGCTCGGAAGTGGGGAGCAAAAATAAACTTTCGTGTTGGTGTGTGCAGCCAACAACACCACAACTTGCATGTCTCGCCTTTGCCATGTTTGTTGTCCAAGAGGTACTTTGCCAGGGCGGGTCTTACCTTTTCATGCAGGGTGGGGGCACAGTCAGGGGGAGGAGTTAAATCCGCTTATGTCGTCATAAGCGGACCCAACTCAAACTCGGCCGTTTGAGCAGGCATTTTCACAAAATGTGGTGTAGCAAGGCAGGGAGGAAACAGACAGTTTTCAAATTCGAACCTCATAATGAGGCTACTGCAACACACACTACTATAAGAAAACTTTCACAAAGTGAGATTTGCATAATACGGGACCTTTAACATCCACAAACCGCTCACCCACATGGCACCATCTGCCCTGGACAGTGAAAACCAGGATTCAACCATGAAGCAAACACCTCTCCAAAGTGCCAGACACCATTGAATGTGAGCATTTGCCCACTCAAATCAGTTATGATGACAAACTGCAGTCAGGTCGAGACCCCGATGAGGGCAATAAGCATGCAGATGAACTTCCCTGAGACGGTTTCTGACAGTTTGTGCAGAAATTATTTGATTAAACAAATCGATTGTTGCAGCAGCTGTCTGGGCGGCTGCTCTCAGACCATCTTGGAGGTGAAAATGCTGGATGTGGAGGTCCTGGGCTGGTGTGGTCACACGTGGTCTGTGGTTGTGAGGTCGGTTGGATGTACAGCAAAATTCTCTGAAACGCCTTTGGGGATGGCTTAAGGTAGAGAAATGAACATTCATTTCATGGGCAACAGCTCTGGTGGACCTTTCTGCAGTCAGCATTCCAATTGCACACTCCCTCAAAACTTGCAAAGTGTGGCATTGTGCTGTGTACTGCACATTTTAGAGTGGCCTTTTGTTGTGGTCAGCCTAAGGCAATAATCATGTTGTCTAATCAGCATCTTGATATGCCACACCTGTGAAGTGGATGGATTATCTCAGCAAAGAAGAAATGCGCACTAACACAGATTTAGACAAATTTGTAACAATATTTGAGAGAAATAGGTCTTTTGTGAACATAGAAAAAGTCTTAGGTCTTTGAGTTCAGCTCATCAAAAATAGGAGCAAAAACAAAAGTGTTGTATTTATATTTTACTCAGTGTATGTGTGTATGTATTAGCATGTATTTATTAGTGTGTATTAACATTAGTTTTTATTAGTGTGTATTATTATTAGTGTGTATTAGTAAGTGTGTATTAGCATTAGTGTGTATTTGCATTTCTGTGTATTAGCATTATTTTGCTTTTGCATTATTGTGCTTTTGCATCAGTGTGTATTAACATTTGTGTGTATTAGCATTAGTGTGTATTAGTATTACTGTGTATTAGCATTAGTGTGTATTAGCATTAGTGTGTATTAGTATTACTGTGTATTAGCATTAGTGTGTATTAGTATTACTGTGTATTAGTATGTATTAGCATTAGTGTGTATTAGTAAGTGTGTATTAGCATTAGTGTGTATTTGCATTAGTGTGTATTAGCATTATTTTGCTTTTGCATTATTGTGCTTTTGCATCAGTGTGTATTAGCATTCGTGTGTATTAGCATTAGTGTGTATTAGTATTACTCTGAATTAGCATTAGTGTGTATTAGTATTACTGTGTATTAGCATTAGTGTGTATTAGTATTACTGTGTATTAGCATTAGTGTGTATTAGTATTACTGTGTATTAGCATTAGTGTGTATTAGTATTACTGTGTATTAGTATGTATTAGCATTAGTGTGTATTAGTATTGGTGTGTACTAGCATTAGTGTGTATTAGTACTAGTGTGTGTTAGTATTAGTGTGTACAAGCACTAGTGTGTATTAGCATTAGTGTGTATTAGTATTGGTGTGTATTAGCATTAGTGTGTATTAGTACTAGTGTGTGTTAGTATTAGTGTGTATAAGTACTAGTGTGTATTAGTACTAGTGTATATTAGTGTGTATTAGTACTAGAGTGTATTAGTGTGTATTGGTACTAGTATGTATTAGTATTAGCATTAGTGTGTATTAGTGTGTACTAGTACCAGTGTGTATTAGTATTAGTGTGTATTAGTACTAGTGTGTATTTAGCATTAGTGTGTGTTAGCATTAGTGTGTATTAGTATTAGTGTGTATTAGTATTAGTGTGCATTAGCATTAGTGCGTATTAGTATTAGTGTGTATTGGTATTAGCATTAGTGTGTATTAGCATTAGTGTGTATTGGTATTTGTGTGTATTAGCATTAGTGTGTATTAGTATTAGTGTGTATTAGTACTAGTGTGTATTAGTATTAATATTAGTGTGTATTAGCATTAGTGTGCATTAGTATTAGTGTTTATTAGTGTGTATGAGTACTAGGGTGTATTAGTGTGTATTAGTATTAGTATTAGTGTGTATTAGTGTGTATTAGTACTAGTGTGTATTAGTATTGGTGCATATTAGTGTGTATTAGTACTAGTGTGTATTAGTATTAATGTATATCAATATTTGTATTCGTGTGTATTAGTACTAATGTGTATTAGTATTAATGTGTATTAGTATTTGTGTGTTTTAGTACTAGTGTGTATTAGCATTAGTGTGTATCAGTATTCGTGTGTATTAGTACTAGTGTGTATTAGTATTGGTATGTATTAGTACTAGTGTGTATTAGTAATAGTATTAGTGTGTATTTAGTGTTAGTGTGTATTAGTATTAGTATTGGTGTGTATTAGTACTAGTGTGTATTAGTATTAGTGTGTATTAGTATTGGTGTGTATTAATATTAGTGTGAATTAGTATTAGAATTAGTGTGTATTAGTATTAGTGTGTATTAGCATTAGTATTATTGTGTATTAGTATTAGTATTGGTGTGTATTAGTACTAGTGTGTATTAGTATTAGCATTAGTGTGTATTAGTATTTGTGTGTTTTAGTACTAGTGTGTACTAGTATTAGTATTAGTGTGTATTAGTATCAGTGTGTATTAGTGTTTGTGTATGTCTGTGTTGGGCGAGGCCTGTGCTCTTCTTGTGTCAGTCTGGGATATGAGTGGTGCGAGGCCATGCGTCAGCTCCCCCCTTGGAGGACGATAAGGAAACATGTTAGCTGGCTCATGCGCTCCATCCCTCCTGCCTCCCCTCTGCTGTGGACGGTGGCGGGCTGGCACCACAGAGACCCAGTGGCACCGAGCGGGAACCAACGTCAACCTGCGATGAAAGACGATGGCCGATTGTTTCCTGTTATTGAAACGCTGCTCATGGGCGGAGGTGGAGAACGGGGGAGGGGTCCGATTTAAAAAAAAAAAAAAAAAAAAAAAAAAAAAAAAAAAAAAAAAGGAAAGCCACTGAAGGAGAGACGGCTACTGTACTCTTGCCCTTCAGGAAAGGAAACCTGTGACAGGCTCCGATCCAACTGCCGGAGGAGTGCAGTTAAAAAAAAGCAGAGAATACAGAAAATAAAAGGTGAACATGTCTGTACTTAGTGATGTCTCCCATGTGGGCTGTCTTTGTTCAAACTGCCTGAAGGAACTGGGTCAAGGCAAGTTCACAGAGTCAATAAGCAGAATATTCCCAGAGTGTTGGTAAAGCTTCGTGGGGGTTTTAGCGCCATAACATGTCAACTCAGTCCAATTAGTCCTTAAACACCTATAGCAGGGGTGTCAAACTCATTTTCTTCCGGGGGCCACATTCAGCCCTATTTAATCTGAAGCGGGCCGGACCAGTAAAATAATAGCATGATAACCAATAAATAATGACAACTCCAAATTGTTTTAGTGCAAAAAAAAATGACATTCAATTATTCCAATATTTACATTTACAAACTATCCCAACAAAATGGATGTGAATAACCAGAAAAAAATTTAATTTGTTAAGAAGCATAAGTAGAATTTTATCAATATTATGCCTCAACTTATCATTTATACGTAGATATGCATTACAGGTCAGATCTACAAAGGCACAAAATATTTAGTAAGAGGCAGAATATTGTTAAAATTGCACTTAATTTTCTTTAGACATTTCAGGTTGTTCATATTTGTTCAGGTTATTCACATTTTATTGTTAAAGGATAGTTTGTTAATGTAAACATTTTCATAATTTAATGTTTTTTTGCACTAAATCAAAAAGAAAATATTGGTGTTGTCATTATTTATAAGTTATTATAATATTATTTTGGAGTTTGATGCCCTAACTTACACTTTGTAAATTCATCCTGCGGGCCAGATTGGAACCTTTGGCGGGCCGGTTTTGGCCCCCGGGCCGCATATTTGACACCTGTGACTTATAGTATCTGCAGCAGGGTTTCCACTGGAGCTGAGGGACAGCCAACATTGATTCTACCTTTATATTTGTCACTCCAAAAAAAACCAACTATTTACTTTGCCTTGTTTGGTGTAATTTTTTCTGCACAACCTCACCTGTGCGACTTCATTTTTTTTTTCATTAACCCTTTCATGCATGAATTATGAGAACCTTAATCAAGATTTTTTTTCCTGAGTGTTTTTATTCCTCTTTAGGCATGAAAAAAAACAAAAAACAAAAAACAAAAAACAATGTGATTTTTTTTTTTTAAATCAACCTGTTTTTCATGGAGTTACAAAAATGTCCACTCAGCTACACCATGAATTTTATTCTTGAAGCAAAGAAACATGTATTTAAAACCCAATATCATAAAGTGATATGAAAACAGTGAAATGAAACCATGTTTAATGCAGCTAATCTGATGTTTTCTCACATTTTAACAAATTCTAATACTAGTTATTACTCACTTCATGGAGATAATATGCCAAAAAATAAATATTAATAATTGATTTCCACTCAAGAACCAATCAAGAACAGCAAAGTTACAATAATGGTATGAATTGCAGTTTATGAGATGATGCATAAGTGTCCACTGTGTTGGTTGATATGGAACTAAAACAACAAAACCTATGAATATACAAGAGTAAAGCTGTAGAATAACCGTCCACTGTTGTGACCACTTTGCATGAAAGGGTTAATTTTTTTTCCATTAATGCACTGAAGCTAAAATCACACACACAAATAAACATGAAATCCAAGTTGGAAAAAGTTAGATTCTTTACTGTTTTTTAACAAATACACCACCGGTTGCTCATTTTATTTTCTCTCTCTCCTTTTGAGGTCAGCGGGTGGGGCACTCACATGGAAGCGGGCCCATGTGAGTGCAAGCAGGTGTAACAGATCTGCCTGATCAGTCCAGATCATTCAACCACCAGAGTCTCACCAGGTGCACACGATCGGTCTGATCAGGCCAGACCCTGGAGCCCAAAGGGAGGGGAGGTGTAGCAGGGAAGGACAGGATTAAATGTTATCACAAGGGGTGCATTTTTTTTTTTATAGATAATACATCAATTTAAATACTAAGGTTGATATTTAGGTTTGTGTTTGTAGATGTGTTTAAGTGAAGGTGGATGTTTGTTTCAGGCTTGTAAACTAGTCCGTACTGGATTCACCTGTGGATGAGAGGGTGGTGGAGTGGGCCAGGCCTATTTAACCCTTTCTTGCATACTGGTCACTATGGTGGACAGCTATTCTACAGCTGTTCTCTTGTATATCCATGGATTTTGTTGTTCTTTTCATTGTTTTTTTTTTTTTTTTTGACACATATCTTTATTAAAGTTTTAAGACACTACATATCTTTTCTGACATAAATTGGTAACATTATGTAGATCTCTCCTGAGCATAAACCTCCAGAATCACAAGCCCTCCCATAGTTCTCACACAATTTATCAGTAAATACATGTTTCTGTGCATCAAAAATTAAACGCATGGTGTCCAGTTGAGTGGACATTTTTGCAACTTCATGAAAATTAGGTTCATAAGAATTTTTTTTTCATTATTATTTTTTTTTAAATGTATTTTTTCAATGTTTTTAATTATTTTTATTTTATTTTATTTTATTTTTTTTTATCACCTCCGCCAAGGAGGTTATGTTTTTGCCAGGGTTTGTTTGTTTGTCTGTTTGTTTGTCTGTCCGTTAGTGTGCAACATAACTCAAAAAGTTATGGACAGATTTTGATGAAATTTTCAGGTTTTGTTGGAAATGGGATAAGGAAGAAATGATTAAATTTTGGTGGTGATCGGGGGTGGGGGCGCCCATGGGGGGGCCCATTTCCAACAAACCCTGAAAATTTCATCAAAATCTGTCCATAACTTTTTGAGTTATGTTGCACACTAACGGACAGACAGACAGACAGACAAACAAACAAACCCTGGCAAAAACATAACCTCCTTGGCGTGGGGGGGGGGGGGGGGGGCACTGATCAGCCTTGGTGGAGGTCTGCACTCTCCGAGTGCTTCTAGTTTATTTATTTAGTCAGAAGAAAATTTTCAATCACATTGTTTTTTCATGTGTAAAGAGGAATAAAAACACTCAGGAAAAAAAATTTGATTAATGTTATCATAATTCGTGCATGAAAGGGTTAAAGGGGGTCTACAGACTTGTAAATGTTCTTCTTTTTTTTTTTCCTGATGCCTGAGAGGGGGGAAGATGCTGCTGGTTTGCTGTATTTTTGTTGGTGCATAAAAAAATAAAAAAAAAAAGTTTAGTATTTTTCCAATTCCTAATGGCTTTTGTTTGACTCAGGCGCTGTGGCTTCCTTGGCTAAAGTAAGAAGACTGACAAATCTTACACCGGTCAAAAGTTTTAGAACACCCAATTTTTCCAGTTTTGTATTGAAATTCAAGCAGTTCAAGTCCAATGAACAGCTTGAAATGGTACAAAGGTAAGCGGTGAACTGCCAGAGGTGTTAAAAAAAAAAAAAAAAAAAAAAAAAAAGGTAAGGTTAAACAAAAGTGAAAAATAATGTACATTTCAGAATTATTCAAAAAGGCGAACAAGAAATAGGTAAACAACTTAAAGCAGTTCTGCAGCAATGGAGGTTGATCAAGCCTGGAAAGTTGGTGCTACCAGTTCCTACAGGTGTCCCAACGTTTGTGAATTCCTTCCAACCCCCTCTGTCTGCATAAAAGTAGTGTTGAACACACTTTGGTACCATACTGTTGTTAGCATTATTTGAACAGTATTGTACTGCAGACAGTAGTGTGTTACTATAAAAATGGAAAAGACGAAAAGGCAATTAACCATAGAAGAGAGACAGACCATCATAACACTAAAAAATGTAGGTCTGTCCTACAGAGAAATGTCCAAGAAAGTCCAGGTGTCAGTAAGTCCAGTTTCCTTCACCATCCAAAGGCACTCAGAAACTGGGGGAAATGCTGACAGGAAGAGGTCTGGCAGAGCCAAAGACACAACAGAATCAGAAGACAAGTGTCTGACAGCCAACAGCTGGAGTGAGAGCAGACTCACAGGACAACAGCTGAAAGCACAGTGAAGATAGTGGTCGGAGTAAGCAAGTCTGAGTTTAACTGTGAACAGAAGACTTCCAGTTGCAGGTTTGATCAGTCCAGAACACCTTCTTCCAGTCTTCAGTAGTTCTCTGGTGGTGTTTCATGGTCCAGCCAAGCCTCTTTTTCTTATTCTGAAGTCTCAGCAATGGCTTTCTTGCTGCAACTTGACCCATCAAACCTGCAACTGGAAGTCTTCTCTTCACAGCTGAAACTGAGACTTGGTTACTACGAGCACCAACTTTCCAGGCTTGATCAACCTCCATTGCTGCAGAACTGCTTTAAGTTTTTAACCCATTTCTTGTTCGCCTTTTTGAATAATTCTGAAATGTACATTATTTTTCAGTTTTTTTAACCTTACCTTTTTTTTTTTTTTTTTTTTTTACCTCTGGCAGTTCACCGCTTACCTTTGTACCATTTCAAACTGTTCATTGGACTTGAACTGCTTGAATTTCAATACAAAACTGAAAAAATTGAGGTGTTCATGTTGAATGAACAATTTTTATGATTTAGAATGAACACATAAAATGAAGACTTCCAAAAATTATTAGAAATTTAGCAAATAACAAACTTATATACTACTTACATGAAAATGCAAGCAATGCCTCAGGTGTTTTTCAGGAAAACTACATACAGGGTGTCCCATAAGTCTCCATACATAGGACACATAATACATTCCATACATATATGGTTCTAACATGTATTTCTTTATATTTCTTCTTTATAGTTCTTCAGCAGTGGAGGACATGCATTGAAATGTGTTCCCGACAAAATGGCAGTCATATAGAGCATATTATATAAATAAAAATGGTTTATGTCAAGAAACGTTTATTTTTCCTACGTATGGAGACTTATCGGACACCCTGTACAATTATTCACAAAACAATCTGGAGAACGAACCTTTTTTACAACTCAGAAAACTATATACAACTATTTATAACAAAAATCATCATAAAATACCACACATCTGTTGACAACTATGACATGGTGACATTGTGGAGATTTTTTTCATGCGGTCACTTCCCTTAGAAGCCTGTTTTTACTGTGTCTTCCTGCACCGAACATGATAACAATATTGACAAGAAATTCTGTTTTCGTTGCGTATAATGGGTCTGGTTTTATTTGGCCTTCCAACACAGTTGACTTCACAGTATTAGTTTGACATCTGCAGTTTCACACAAGTTAAATGAAGACTCAGCGAGGCTCTGTCTGCTGATACATGTCATAAATCGGTTTGTGATTTGGGCCCGAGGGAACATCCAGAGACTTCGAAGGGTTAAACATCCACTAGTGTGACAACATCTTTCACATGCAAATCATCTGTTAAGACTGAATTCCTGTGAAAGTGTATGGCTCACAAATACAAACAATGAACAAATACAGTTGTGGTTTGTGTACTTCTGTTTGCTTCAACACTATTGTAAATATTGTAACGACTGTGTAGAACTGTGTGTATATGTATTTTTCTTTCTCTTTGTTTGCTGAGCTGATTCGACAGGATGATGACTCCTCTGAGTCTGTGCACGACTGAAAGGATGTTGTGTCTACTCTCTGCACCAGACTGTTTTTCCTCAAAAAATAGAAATGGCGGAGTGGTCAAAGATGGATGCTATTCCGCTGAGGGGCGCCTTCACCATATTATTGATGAATTAGTTGTTAAATCAGGAAACATTCATTCATTAGTAATAGAGGGTCAAAGAGAGACTTTTAAATGTGGTGGTGAAAAACAAACAATAGACAAACAACCTGTTAATTATGGATATTATTTTGAGTTGCTGTTCTTTTTTTTATGCTCTAGGCAAAGCCAACTGGCTGCTGAGTTTTCCTCTGTTAATACACAGTAAAGTTATCCTTGAATACTTTTCCCTTTAACCCCTGACATGTCTGTGGTGCTCGTTCTGAATGTATGATTTAATTTAAATATTCAGAAAAATTCAACCATTTGCTCAACAGGAAAAATTTAAAAATGTGCAGATGGAATAGACCTTGCTCTTTCCATAGACATCTGAGCATGCTCAGTGCACCCCCTGCTGCCTGTGTAATGGGGGGCAAAACACAGAACAGCAAGTGAGACCGACTCACTATGAAAATAGATGGTTTGGGCTTCCTTTTTTCAAGCACCGTTTTTCTTGTTTTTTGTTTTTAATGTTGTTAGTGTTGTGGTGGTTTTCTTTTTTCTTTTTTACCAGACTGATCTCATGAAATCACACTGTATGTCACACCAGTTCTTATGGCATTTGGCGTGCTGTATGTATGCATTTTCATCCTTTCGCGTGTTAATCAACGCCATTTGATCAATGGCCAATTGGTCAATTTACGCCAAGATCTCCGGTTTACATGTCCATAACCACTAACCCTAACTCTAACCCTAAACTTAACCCTAAACCTAACCCCAACCCTAAACCTAACCCTATCCCTAAACCTAACCCTAACTCTAACCCTAAACCTAACTTTAACCCTAAACCTAACCCTAACTCTACACCTAACCCTAAACCTAACCCTAATTCTAACCCTAAACCTAACCCTAACTCTAACCCTAAACCTAACTCCTAACCCTAAACCTAACTCTAAACCTAACACTAACTCTAACCCTAAACCTAACCCTACACCTAACCCTAACTCTAACTCTAACCCTAACCCTAGACCTAAACCGAAACCTAACCCTAAACCTAACCCTAGACCTAAACCTAACCCAAACCCTAAACCTAAAACTAACCCTAAACATAAAACTAACCCTACCCCTAACCCCTATCTCTGACCCTAAACATAACCCTAACTCTAACCCTAAACCTAACTCTAACCCTAAATCTAAACCTAACCCTAAACCTAACACTAACTCTAACCCTAAACCTAAACCTAACCCTAACTCTAACCTGAACCCTAAACCTAACCCTAGACCTAAACTGAAACCTAACCCTAAACCTAAACCAAACCCTAAACCTGAACATAAAACTAACCCTAACCCTAACCCTAATCCTAACCTAACCCTAACCCTAACCCTAACCCTAGACCTAACCCTAACCCTAACCCTAGACCTAAACCTAACCCAAACGCTAAACCTAAACATAACCCTAACCCTAACCACTAATGACATAGTATTTGGCGTGGTGTGACCATACATGTGGAAAGCTTCTAATGCGTACAGATAACACAACAATTAAAAGTGTTATTCATGATATCACATTCTTTTACTGTGTTTTTACTGAGTTTTGACTGTGTAACTACTTTTTGGAGTTCAACCAGATGCCAAAAGCAGCTTTAGAAAAAAAAGCCCAAAACAAGAACTACTGGGCCAGAATTCAAACCCTTGTTGTTCAGTGTGTTCCAGTTCACAGTTCATGGTCAACATCCTAAATCTCTTATTAATCTACATCCTGAGTGCCTTATTTAGTAAAAACCTGTAAAACTTTAATTCCTTTCTTTGTCTTTTTCTGTTTTTCCACCTGTTTTGACCCTAAAACACCCAGTAAAACAAACCACTGAAGAAAAGGAACCCAAGCACATACTCACAGCAGCTTTTATTACACTGAAACAGATGACAATTCACAGCAGCACGTTTCATTGAAATAATGTCTCAGGGGTTAAAGGGTTAAAGGGGTCTTGTACTGATATTCCAAACTCCACAGCAGGGTGCAGTCATGTACCAGAACACACCCACGACAACCAAAACCATGAATCAACACTGTGTATCCACAGGCTGTGTCACTCACTGGATAAAGTATAAAGCTCCGTTTACACACATCTGCGTTAAGTTTTCTTCTTCAAACATTATTGTCTGAAATAATACTGTGTCTCATAATGTACCTGCGCTTCGTCAGAACAAAGAGGTTATAAAAGGTTTGGGAGCCCCAGCTTTTTTTTTTTTTTTTTTTCTGACTTGTCTTGTCCAGCATCCTAACAGCAGAATGGTAGTCTGGCTCCTTTTGGTGCTGAACAAATTTGCTTTGCCAAGGGAAACTTCATAAAGTATATGAAGCTCCCCTTGACATTCTACTGCCTTTATTAGGAGTTTTGTTGAACCACATTTTGATGCCGGACCTGACATGGGGGGGGGGGTATCAACAATACAAACAGTAACAACCATGGTGATAATTATAATGGTAACAATAACTACAACCAGAACTGAGTAAACTGGGCAGAAGAGAGAGAAAAAAAACCCAAAGCAAACAAACAAACAAACTAAACTACAATAAAATAAAATAAAACTAGAAAAGCACTTGTAGAGCGCAGACCTCCGCCAAGGCAGATCTCCCCACCACCACCACCGCCAATAACTACCAAAATTTAATCATTTGTTCCTTGTGCCAGTATCAACATTTCCTGAAAATTTCATCTAAATCCGTCCATAACTTTTCAAGTTATCTTGCTAACAGACATACAAACAAACAAAAAATAAAATAGATAAACTAGAAAAGCACTCTGAGAGTGCAGACCTCCGCTAAGGCAGATCAGCCCCCACCCCCCAATCACCACCACAATTTAATAGAATAGAATAGAATAGAATCTTTATTGTCATTATGCGAGGCACAACGAAATTTTGTCCAGCAGCTCTTGGCATTAAGGCACACATATTTACACACATATAATATAAAAGGCACATCTAAGATATATATATATATATATATATATATATATATATATATATATATATATATATATATATATATATATATATATATATATATATATATATATAGAAAAATAGAATAAAATAAAGTGACACAAGTATCCGTAGTGCAAACTTTCAAACTTTAATCATTGGTTCTTTGTGCCAGTATCAACATTTCCTGAAAATTTCATCCAAATCCATCCATAACTTTTTGAGTTATCTTGCACACAGACAGACAGACAGACAGACAGACAGACATACAGACAGACAGACAGACAGACAAACCAACGACAGCAAAAACCACGACAGCAAAAACATAACCTCCTCGGCGGAGGTAATAAAATACATAAGATCTATTAAATGATGAATATAAAAGAAAGCATGACCAGAATATCATACACCACGTCCGCCCAAATAAAACCAGTAACAAATCCACACATTAGTTGTTCACATTAATCTGCTGTGACAGAGTAACTGCATCAGAGTAAAGCAAAGAGAACAAGGCAAAGAGACTGAGGTGAGGAACACAGACATGTAACCACAACCGCACTCCCTCCAAGGACCAGGGGCCAACAAAGAGGGCCCCAAGGCCGGGCCAACCAGCAGACACCACAGAGGGAGGAGCCCCAGCTTTAACATGGACCACAAGAGGCCAGGACAGATGCGGGGGGAAGCATACACATTTATATAACATAACTGTTATTATAGAAGTGAATATCACACAGATCTACTATAATAATGTCAGTTTTTAGCTTATCTGGCGTCCGGCGTCATTGTCGTCTGTCGTTCATTACAAAAATTTCAATCATCTTCTTCTCCGAAACTACAATTCCGATGGACTTCAAACTTGGTATACAGCTTCTTTAGGATGACGTCAACAAAAATTAGTGAAATTATTTGGATCCGGATCTGATTCTGGATTTGAAAAATTTCCCCATTATAAGAGATAGGAAGTGGATCGATGCAATAACTCAGTAAATATAAATGATATCAAGTGTACATTTCTGCAGTCCAGCCCTGATGGGGAGATGACCAAAACATAATGGCGACATGCTGATCAGGATCTTCTTCGGGATCCGGGAACTTACGGAAAATTTAACATGGGCTCTTATAAGGGAAAAATTTCAATCGTCTTTTTCTTCCAAACTACAGTTCTGATTGAATTCAAACTTGGTCTTTATGATGATGTCAACACAAGGTATTGAAATTATTTCGATCCGGATTTGATTCTGGATTTGGTGCGACTTTGAAAAATTTTCCCATTATAAGAGATAGGAAGTGGATTGATAAAATAAATCAGTAAGTATCAATGACATCAAGTTGGAATTTGAATTTTTTACAGATCTGATTGGAATCTGACCAAAACATGGGCTATTTCTGTAATAGAATAAATACACAGAACTGGGTGATAATAAATGGCATCTGGATACATTTCCCAAAGCTTTTAATTTGGCCGGTCTACAGGGCCATTGGTCCTATTTTTTTTTAATCACATTTATGACACAAATGGAATGACTAATATAGACAGTGGAAGTCCTGGTGGAAACATCCTGATGTCATAAAATGACTCATGAGGTGTTTTTTTCTTTTTTTCCAAAGACAGGTCCCTGGTGGTCATTATTTTATTCCTCTTTAGCCTGGAAATCCTCACATTAGTCAACTTTGGAAAGTACCTACACTGAACTGTATTAACTACACGTACATGTATCCACATAATAAATGACATTTCCTTATTAGCGTTATGAGCATCACACTCAGTTTTAAGTCCACACTTTGAGTCTATTTTTAAACATGTGACTTTGGTTTCTCCTGTCTGTAATTTATCATTGTTGAGCAGTGAAAGTTATGTGTTATGTAATGAATTGTCTCTAAATACAAGTGAAAAAGGAGAAAAAGAGAACTTTGTGTCTTGACGAGGAGAGGACACAAAAAGACGTGTTAAAAATAGTGAGGTTCAAAGTCCCCTGTGGACAATAAGTCCTGTCTTGCGACTTTTTCGAGATCACAAAGGTCTTAGAAGGTTTAAAGGATTAAGGTAAAGTTAAACACATGAGAGACACTGGGTATACACCTGTATCTCTCATCATTCTTGAGCTATGAATGTAAAATTTTTACACAAAGTACCCACAATTTCCTCTGCAAATGACATTAAATCAAACTTCTGAAAAAAAAAAAAAAAAAAACAATTACAGATGCACCAAGTTAGAATCTAGAGTTAGAATCTAAAAGGGGCAAGTTATAACAGAAAGAAATAAACCAGAAGCTATTGCATGAAAAGAGATTATTATTATAAAACTACTACAACTGGGTCTGAACTGTATGTGTGCAAATCATACTGTGAAGATTATTGTGCTATTTTATTTTTTCTGATCGAATGTATATTAAAATGTCATTTGTGTCTCTACAGAAGCAGCTGTTAAAAGATGGTTCATTTAAAATAGCATGTTGAGTGTAATTTTTAGGAAACATTACCATATTGTGAATTTAATATCATAACTTGACTTGTCATCCCTGTAATGTACCTGTGCGTAAAACACATAGGTCTAACAAAAAAAAACAATGATAATATACAATATAAGTTTCTGTCTGTGTCTGCAGAAAGTGCGTAAAAGTATTAAAGTGAACAAAGTCTTGCTGGTTAACGTTTAACGGGATGGTTGTAACACTTTATTACAACCCATCTTGCTACTGTCGGCCATTGCTCAACTGCTGTTTTAACATAATGGGTTTGACATTAGCGGGGGAAACGTATCTCACATTTTCATCTAATGTAAATTATGTGATTATATGAAAGAGGATTAGGACCAGAGTTAAAAAAGGGGTATTTTGAGAATAAAGTCATAATATTCTCAAACAAAAAGTCATAATATTACAAATAAAATCTAACATAATGGAAATAAAGATGCAATTTTTCCAATATAAAAGTTAAAATATTTGAAGAAAAATGTCATAAAGTCACAATATTTGAAGAAAGAAGACAATAATTTTATGAGAATAAACTTGTGAAGAAGAGTAAATGATAGAGGAACAATCTACAACTTGCATTAAAAGGAGTGATAAAATTACTATGACTACTACTACTACTACTACTAACAATAATAATAATAATAATAATAATAATAATAATAATAATAATAATAGTTTAACCTCCTAAGACCCAGGAAATGTCAGCAAAATACAAGCTTTTTTTTTGTTTTTTATTAAATAAGTGCCTATATTGGAAACATCATGATGCAACAGTTTTTTCAGATACAGTTTTTTACATTTTTATGGAATGTCCTTTGTAGTGGACAGTTTTCTTTTCTTTTTTTTTTTTTTTTGTATAAAGTTCTGAAACTCTTGTCCCCAAATGTGGACAGAAAACCCATAGCTGGGTTTTAGGAGGTTAAAAGTATGTAGCGTCTTTCATGGGACCCAAGGACACTTTATACCTTACAACATAGTAGCTATGTTCTCATGGTGGATAATATTGGTTTCACAAATATTGAAATACTCGGTCTTCTGTGGTAAAATTGGAAAGATATTTACGATGTTTAAATCTTCTGGGGTTGAGCTGGTAATTTTGACAGAATTTTTTCCCCCTCATAAATCTAGTCTATATGATAGAATTAGAAATTTATGTTTGTACCATTTTGACTTTTATATTCTTTTAATATTATAACTTTATTCTTACCCCGCCTTCGCCCCTATGTAGCTGGGATAGGCTCCAAGCGACCCCAGTGACCCTAGTGAGGATAAAGCGGGTTCAGAAAATGAATGAATGAATGAATGAACTTTATTCTTGAAACATATACACACTGTTACCCATAATGTTGAAATAAAATATTCTTACCTCTTCTCATGAAATGATCGTGACAAAGTAATTTATTATTGATATATCAGTATAACTGGGACTCATTATTATGGGTCAAAGGTGATTTAATAGGAATAAAAAGAGAAATATGTCTGAAAACAAAATTATTCCTTTCATTTGGTTTGGAAATATTCACCGTGGCCCTTATTGTATCTTCATGACTTTTTGTCTTTTTATACAGGATTTCCACGTGTGTGTTTGTTGCCGTGACAACCATCATTCGGGATCAGGGTTATCTGTGTTCTAACAGACCCCAGTCTCCCCTATAGCTCTGTATTTATTCATCTACTCTGAATAGAAATGAAAAAGTTATATTTCAATGCGATCGAAACATTAATTTATAAAGTGTAATAAAGTGGAATACAGTGACATAGAAGGGGCTGTGACAGCGTTTTTCAACCTTGGAATCGGGACCCCACGTGGGGTCGCCTGGAATTCAAATGGGGTCACCTGAAATTTCTAGTAATTGATAAAAAATTAAAATAAAAACTTACTAATAAAAAATATATGATGAGTTGAGAGAGACAATCCCAATACATAAAAGACATGACAAACTGTGAAGCTGAAACTGAAGCACTGTGGTTCTGTTTATCTTTCAAATGTTCATTGTGGTCGGTTTCAGATGCTGCAGCTCTTTCATAATTCATAGTTTGAGTTATTGTTTGTTCAGTATTAATTGTCAGCCTTGTAAATCCAAGCTGGACTGACTGTACATATCCTGACCAAGGAAAATAAAATTCTCACTTTGTGCAGTAATCTACACCTGGCTTTTCTGCCTCCATCCATAATAATACACATTCTATAGCCTAAATGTCCTCTAAAATTAATGTTTATTTGCAACATAGTATAGTAAACTATTACATGATTAAAACTTTTTTATTTTAGCAAAAAAGTCTCTGTTTTGAATGCCTGGGGTCACCAGAAATTTGTGATGTTAAAATGGGGTCACGAACCAAAAAAGGTTGGGAACCACTGGACCACAGGTGTAAAACATACAGTTTGGGGGCCAAATCCGGCCCGCCAAAGGGTCCAATCCGGCCTGTAGGATGAATTACACTGAAGATATTAACAATCAGTGGTGTAAAAATCATTTTAATTCACGTTCCACATACAGACCAATTAGATCTCAATTGGGTCACATCAGTAAAATAGTATCATAATAACCTATAAATAATGAAAACTGCAGATTTTATCTTTGTTTTAGTGAAAAAAACGTTAAATTACATGCATTAATTAACTACCCTTTTACAAAAAATGTGAATAAGCTGAACAAATATGAACAACCTGAAATGTCTTAAAAGAAGTAAATGTAATTTTACCAATATTCTGCCTGATACTAAATGTTTTGTGTATTTGTAATCGTAATATAAGTTGTAATGCACATGTGTAAATTATAAACTGATAAACTGAGGCAGAATATTGTTAAAATTGCATTTGTTTTTCTTAAAACATTTCAAGTTGTTCATGTTATTCAGATTTTTAACCCTTTCATGCATGAATTACAAGAACTTTAATCAAGATTTTTTTTCTTGAGTGATTTTATTCCTCTTTAGGCATTAAAAAAAAAAAACAATGCAGTATTTTTTTTTAAAATAAGCTATTTTTCATGGAGTTGCAAAAATGTCCAGTCAGCTGGACACCATACGTTTAATTTTTGAAGCAAAAAAACATGTATTTACTATGAAAACTATGAAATAAAAAATAATGCTTTTAATGCTGCTAGTCTGTTTTCTCACATTTTAACATACTCTAATACTGGTCATTACTCACTTCATTGAGATAACATGCAAAAAAAAAAAACCTTTTGTTGTTAATTACAGTCTAATAACAATAAAAAGGAAATGATTTACATTCAAATGTGTTAGATCAAGTTTATCTAGAACAGCAAAGTTACAGTAATGTTATTAATTGTAGTGTATGGGATGATGCATAAGTGTCCAATGTGTTGGCTGATATGAAACTAAAACAACAAAATCCATGAATGCATGAAAGGGTTAAGGAAACATTGTAGATGTAGACATTATCAAAATGTAATTTTACTTTTTTCACTGTTATTATTTTACTGGTCTGACCCACTTGAGATCAAATTGAGGTGAATGTGGCTCCTGATCTAAATTGAGTTTGACACCCCTGCACTGAGGTGAAGAACAGTTAGTGATGTGACGTTCACGAACGAATCGAATCTTTTGAACAGCTCTTTGAAATGAACAATGGGAACCGAGTCTTTCTAAAGAGCCGTTCATTTTTTTTAAAATTTTTTTTTTATTAATAACAGTGATTAATCACTGTTGTGTTTTGTGCATCTTTTTCCGTATGTTTACACACATTTATTGTTCTTATTCTGAGGGATAGTGCACTACAGTTGTTAAAGTATTTAAGTAATTGCAATGATAAATCGCTTTTGTGTTTTGTGCATTTTTTCTGTATGTTTACCAACATACTGTTCTTGTTCTGAGAATTGCACTACAGTTCAGGTATTTAAGTAATTGCAGTGATTAACCCTTTCATGTACGAATTATGAGAACCTTAATCAAAATTTTTTCCTGAGTGTTTTTGTTCCTGTTTTGGCATGAAAAAAACAATGTGACTGAAGACTTTCTTCAGAAAAATAAATTTAAAAAATAATAATGAATTAAAAATAATTTTTAAAAAATTAAAAAACACATTAAAAAAAATAATAATGAAAAAAAAAAAAATCTTATGAACCTATTTTTCATGAAGTTGCAAAAATGTCCACTCAACTGGACACCATGCGTTTAATTTTTGATGCACAGAAACATGTATTTACTGATAAATTGTGTGAAAACTATGGGTAACGCTTGTGATTCTGGGGGTTTATGCTCAGGAGAGATCTACATAATGTTACCAATTCATGTCAGAAAAGATATGTAGTGTCTTAAAACTTTGATAAACATATGTGTAAAAAAAACCCCAAACCAAACCAAAACAAAACAAAACAAAACAAAACAAAACAAAACAAAACAAAAAAAAAGCCAAAACAACGAAAAGAACAACAAAATCCATGAATATACAAGAAACCAGCTGTAGAATAGCTGTCCACTGTAGTGACCAGTATGCATGAAAGGGTTAATCACTGCTGTGTTTTGTGCAGTTTTTCCGTATGTTTACACACATTTATTGTTCTTGTTTTGAGGAGAATAAAATGTTATTTCATGAGAAAATGTTTTATTTTCTTCTTCATTTTCAGTCTACAGACTAGTCCACATAATGAACTGTGATGTTTTTGGCCCAATTCCTGCATTTGCCTAATGTCACCTCTTATGTCATGTATTTAGCCCACACATTTGAACTAACTATCCTTTGTTATGGTAAGATAATATTTACTGCCACGCCAGTTAAACACCTTTAAAATGTAATGTCAAATATCACATGTAGCCTATTTAGTCATTAAAACATTGGTTTTTCAAAATAATACAAAAAACTTAAAAGAGCCAGTCTTTTGAACGGCTCCTGATTGAACGGCTCCCTTCAAAGAGCCAAAAATCCCATCACTAAGAACAGCCCCGTTGGAGGAAAAAACAAAACAAAACAAAAAAAAAAAAACAATGTGGGAGTGGTGCAAAGTGTGCGCGCACCGCCCAGCTAGTGCGCGTGAACCGCCCAGCTTGTCCGCACGAAAACTTTGGAAAGTTCTTACACCGACACAACGGACACAACGGACACATCTGGACGAGTGTGACAGCACAACTTCATGGTGGATTATTACAATTTAGAGCCGAACACACAGCCCTGAATGAACAAGTAAGTCCTGGAAGTCCAAACCTCTGACTTTTGTTGTTAAGTGTTTCAGGTAGAACTTTCCTCTGTTTTCCTTCTGCTTTTCCAACTCTTTTCGGAAATATAACTCGACTGTAATTCACCTTAAACAACCCCAAATCTATTAATTACGGTTATGTGGGTTAAAATAATAACTTTACATCTTATTATTTCACTTAAATCAGATTAATATTAACCGTAATTTGTGTTTTACTGAATAATCTGAGTTTGTCTTTTCTTCTCATTTTCTACATAATGACATTTTTCATGTCCAGGGGAAATATTTTTTTCATTATTATTATTATTATTATTATTATTATTATTATTATTATTATTTTCAATGGAAGGTCATACACAGTTTACACAGGCTCTTCCTTGCTTTTCGAACTCTTTTTGCAAATATAACCTGACCTTAATTTGCCTTAAACAACCCCAAATTTATTAATTACTATTATTTGGGTTAAAATAATAACTTTACACCTTATTATTCACTTAAATCAGATTAATATTAACCATAATTTGTGTTTTACTGAATAATCTGAGTTTGGCTTTTCTTCTCATTTTCTACATAATGACATTTTTCATGTCCAGGGGAAATTTTTCTTCTTCTTCTTCTTCTTCTTCTTCTTCTTCTTCTTCTTATTATTATTATTATTACTTTTATTTTCAGTGGAAGCTCATACACAGTTTACACAGGCTCTTCCTTACTTTTTGAAGTCTTTTTGCAAATATAACTCGACTGTAATTCACCTTAAACAACCCCAAATTTATTAATTACTATTATCTGGGTTAAAATAATAACTTTACATCTTATTATTCACTTCAATCAGATTAATATTAACCGTAATTTGTGTTTTACTGAATAATCTGAGTTTGTGTTTTCTTCTCATTTTCTCCATAATGACATTTTTCATGTCCAGGGGAAATATTTTTTTCTATTATTATTTATTTATTTATTTATTTTCAGTGGAAGCTCATGCACAGTTTACACAGGCTCTTCCTTTAACCCCCCCACCCCCCCCACCTCCATATGAATCATATAACAGGAGCAGTCAGTCTCCTCCTTATCAGATGTGGGCATTGTGATTTTATTTAAAGAAAGCCATGCCGTAGTGCTTCCTGACCAGCAGATAACCCCTAGGTTCAGACCCTTATTGTGCACCAAGAAAAACACTTCCACAAATATTGTAGGATTGTCTCAGGAGTCAAGTCATGTCATCCTGCTGAAGGAATTTAAGACATTTAAGCAACACTTCCTTTAGTGTCAGTGTCGATTTAACATATTTAACCGGCTTTGTAAGTCACAGAAACAGAATGAATCCAAATCAACTGCACTTCAGTTTTTACTCAATGATCCCTAGATACTAGAAGCTACGTAAACAACATAGATTTACACTTGTTTCGACATTGTCGGCCTGAGTCAATGAGATTGGATCAGCAGCTGGTCACTCACGTCCTTATCAGCCATTAACATCTCATCGATTCCCATCTTCCGTTTCTTGACCTTCTGACCTGCTAACACTGGAATCGTCTGCTCCATCACTTCCACAGTCATCGTCGCTGCTGCTGCTGATCAAGGACACTTCAATCTTTCCCCATCGCAAACACAAAGACAGATTCAGCTCCAGCAGCCTCGAACACCCAGATCAGAAAGTCAGTGGACATGGACGCTCTCGTGGCTCGGATTGTCCTGCTCCTGTGTATCACTGTGGCAGTATCTGGTAAGAGCACATGCTGTGTGTGTTGGATTTCATGCTACAGGTCTAGAAGAGTAAAATAGAATAGAATAGAATAGAATAGAATAGAATAGAATAGAATAGAATACAAGGGGGGGCTGAAAAGTTCATAGCCTGACTAAGAAGGAGTTATTCCACAGCAATGAAACTTAGCAAACATTAAATTCAACCTTTCCTGATACTAATTGCATGGTTTCCTTCCAGATAAACCCACGTTGGATAAATAATTTAGGACTTTGAAAAGTAGTACCAGAGACATTTAGTGAACCATCCATGGCACTGTGGTTTTATCAAATGTCTGCAGAAAAAAGGGGTTAGCCCCCAAGGACATTCATGCTGACATGGTTGCTATAGGGGATGATGCTCCAGCTTTATCAACTATGCAAAACTGGGAAGCTGAATTCAAGAGGGGTAGGGAGAACGAGGGACGGGTGAAAGCAAGCATTTTCATGAAATGTCTGTAGTACTACTTTTCAAAGTCCTAAATTACTTATCCAGTGTGGGTTTATCTGGAAGGAATCTATGCAGTTAGTATGAGGAAAAGTTGAATTTAATGTATACCAGGTTTCATTGCTGTGGAATAACTCCTTCTTAGTCAGGCTATGAACTTTTCAGCCCCCCCTCATAGAATAGAATAGAATAGAATAGAATAGAATAGAATAGGCTTTATTGTCATTACACCAGTTGTGCAACGAAATAGCATTTGGTCTCAACATTGTAAGATACGGACATATATTACAAAAGATATGAAGAAGTGTGCAGTGGAAATATGTGCAAATTAGAGATATGCTGTATGAAAGGGTAACATTTGAAAATAGAAAAGTAGTATAAAGGTAAACCTAAATAACCCTGGCATTACTGGAGCTGAGATTTAACCAAGAAAGGCTACAGTGTTTTTAGGATATGGTTCTCTGTGTAAGGCCCCCATTAGGTTATAATGATGAACATATTTCTAATCTCTGTATAAGTTTTAAACATATATACATATATACATATATACATATATATATATATATATATATATATATAAAAGTGGCGGCTGCTCGTCTTTCAGACAGGGGACGCTCATTGTCGGCTTACATCCAAAAAAATTGTCAAGTTATTTAAACATAAATTTGGCCCTCCGTTCGTTTTTAATAAAATGCTCAGTGACTTTATCGTACCGAGTAGGCATCTTTTCCAGGGACTGTACCAGTGTCCTCTCAATGTCCAGCAGAGCTAGGCTGCTTGGATTGCCTTGGCCCATTGTGTTTTGGTGTAAGACTTCAGCCTTTTTAAACAAGAGATGCTCCGTTCACTCCGACCTAGCTGACAGTTTGATTGATTTAACTATCTACAAAACGATATTAAACTCGAACAAGAAATGATTAAATTATGTAACTGAAACACGAAAACGCTGAAATTATGTTAAATTGAAACAAGGAAGTCCAATGAGTGTTTTATTTACAGTGCAAGAAATGAACGAGTAATTTCGTAGTGGTTTCTCTCTCGATTTCACAGCAGAATGTGTGACGGTATTAAACTGAACTGTGTCAGTGAAGGAGTAGATCTGAAAATAGCTGTCAATCAAACAGGATTCAGCCTTTCGACTGATCCTCCAATCAGCACGTGGGATTCTGGTGTCCAGCCTGGCCGAGCTCCGCCCACAGCTCCATTCACCCCCAGAGACGCCCGGCGTCCGGGGGCGGGACAACATCGTGGCATTTATCCAATTACCGTCCAGTTTTGAGGCAATGAAAAAAACTGTTCCACTCAGTCCCATTGAAGCCCAGAGACGCCTGCAGTCTACGGACAAATGCACTGAGCAGAGATTGAATGACAAAACAACGCAACAGGAATGTATGAGAAGTGAACAACATCGAGTCTGTAGATGTGTGATAAAGCTGATTCTGAACGAACTCATCTGTGAGATGAACGTGTTCGAACACATTTGTAGTCAATAAAATGTCAACACAACCGAGCATATTTAACCATTTAATTTTCGTAATTTTAGGGGAAGCTGGGCTTCCCTTGCAGTCTATGAGAAATCGCCACTGATATATATATATATATATATATATATATATATATATATATATATATATATATATATATATATATATATATGTATATACCATATGGTATACCATATACCAAAATATGCAGGAAATATGTCAACAGCAAAAAACACAGCAAAATGTCAGAAAATTCTGAATACTGAAGGGGATGAATGGGTCATCTGGACTGTGAAAGAAGTCAACAATACAGCCTGATCTAACTAAGAACTCTGGGGAGTTCTGTAGGAAGCTTCTTATATAATACCACAAGATTATTTAATAAAAGACCCATGAGAGTTCAAGATGCACTGAGGGCAAAAACAGGTTGCAGTAAATACTGACTTTGGTCTGTGGAAGCCATTCAATTCAGATGGTTTATGTTTCTACAATGTTGAATCTTAATGTTAAATATGTATGTTTATCACTATCCTGCAAAAAGCATCACAGATAATACTGACCTCTGAGACTTTTGCAGGAGTAATGTTCAGTACATTACATTTTATCTACAAATCCTATGGACAGACTCAGAGCGGTGACCTCATCCCTGAAAGTGTTGTCCATGTATCGTATGCTTGTTCATGTATGTCGTACCGCTCCACTGATGTCTGAGAACCATTTAAAAACCCATCAGTGAGTCTGGCTGTTGCAGTGATGGCCGAAGCCACTGTACCGGCTCAGATCACTCAGTCCACATATACTGTAGATGTGTTTGTCTGGAAGTCATGGCAAAGACAGTGCAACTTTAGGTACATGTCAGTCCACCACTGTTTTGGGAATACTAGCAACTGCTTCAGCTCCATGTCGTTTTTTTTATACTTTAACTTTTTTTCTGTTTTAGAAATCTCTGAATCTGACAGGTTGTATCTACTGAGCTGAGCTGAACTGAACCTCCGGTCTGGATTATGTTGTTCTGTTTTAAACTCTTGAAACCTTTTGTTTCTGCAGCTGTATATACACGGTGCTGTTTCAGAGTTCAGTTTCCATATAACGGGACATTTCTGTCTGTTTGGTGTAGTGATATAGTGAACATTACACATAAGTATTTGCTAAATCTGTTTTTATTGCTCTTATTTACATTTACCTTTTTATGGATACACCAAAGTCTACACAATTCCCCTTGCAATTTAACATCCTTTCAAATCCAAATTTTTTGACATTTTCACTTGTTTGTTATTGAAAATGCAAATTAGAAACAGCTGGATAAAGCCACCTAGTGATGCAAAGCAAAGTGTTTTTAATTGGTTTTGATCAACAGTGGGAACTCTATTTCAGATACACATACAGTGGCAATGTTTGTATGAGTACTTTATTGATAATATTTGTGTACGTGGTACTGACAGTGACATAGGTTTATAAAATACCTGGACTTAAAGGCATCCCACGGATAAGAATGGAGTAAAAACTCAGGCCTTGATGGATTTTTTTTTTGCCGCTCCTCTGTTGGCGTCCTCCACCACATGCTCCACAGGCCGCCTGTGGCCGTCCATATCAAATTCAGACATGTAATCCCTACAAGGTGGCAAAGGGAGTTGATTCCCTCCCTGTGCCTTCAGGCCATAATCCAGCCCCGCTCTCTGACCAACGCTCTGCTGCTTTGAGATGTTTTGGTCTCACTTCCCTGCAGCTATCTGGCATTAGGGCCGAGCCACACCACCCTGCAGTTCTCAATTAATAAAACAATGTTAAATCATTTATAGAACTGCGTTAGTAATCCCTACTCCTACAAACAGCTTCTGTTTCAACAACCATAACATGTCCCTATCTTCAATAAGAATCACATTAATATCCAAGTGCATCATTTAAGTTAGTATTTAAGCGACTGTTGTGCTCATTTTCCGGGTCAAAGATATAGTTTTAAAATGAAGTTGACTGTGAATCAGTGTTTTTGATTATGCTTTATGCTTCTCTTTGTATAATGTCACTCGTTTAATATATTCCTGAAAATAGTTGATTTACACACATGCAGAACGTCACATTGATACACATAATTTTGGTTTGGTTTGAAAGCTGTACAAGGAAGATTAGACATTAATTTTGGTATTATTCAATACCAAATTTTAATTTATAAGCATATTATTCATTAATAAAGTAACACAACTTACATCCATGTTGTAAAACTGAGTTTCTAATGATAATAATAATAATAATAATAATAATAATAATAATAATAATAATAATAATAATAATATGTTATTTATGAGTTTGATGTAGGAGTAAGCTGATACAGTATCCTGAAAAATTCTGACCCTGAAAACACATTATCCAGATCTGAGGTTATCTTTCATTTTATTAGAAACCAGAAAACTGGAATAGACCATGGAAGTCAAAGTAATTAATCGATTAATGTGACTCTGAACCTCAGTCAATGAAAAAAATCTAGCTGGGTGTAAATTTCATCTTCTAAGCTACTATTTTTCCTCAAAGTCAATAATTCCAGTCTAGAAGCCTCATATTAGCCAGTGGCCATTATTGGCAGCAAATTCTACTAATATTGATAGAAGTCTGATGTCTGAATTGGCCAGAAATCAGCCCTGTTACTAAAGACAAGTACAATTAGTTATAACTATAGGTGATGCAATGGCATGAGCATCATCAAAAGAGCAAATAAATGGTGGAACGCTATATGGAAATAGTGTTTGAAAATATTATATTTACAGGTAGTTATGATTATGCAAAATAATTCATAGAAATTGGAAGGTATTTGGAACATGATGATTATGTAGTAACATCAGTAACATCAATAGTTACTAGAGATAGAATGTTTCATTGTTTCGGCCAGTTAATCAGTAATGACAGGACAATTTGCAAAGTCTGTAGCCTGGCACTGCCAGACTTATTCTCCAATGAAAATTAGTCTGGTCTTCTCAGACTAAAATCCACTTGGATAGACCCTTAACCAATCAGAGAGCTCACCACTCCCATAGCAGATACATGGTTGTGACGGCCTTTACCAAGTCTAACTGGGCTTTGACAGTGGCCGATGGCTAATGTTAGCCTACATAACTGGAATGAAATGGCTCAAGGGAAAATAGCACCCCAGTCACCAGATTTCTGATGGTAATGTTCAGGTCCACTCATATTTATTTATGTTCTGTATGTACATCCAATTCAATAACTAAGAGTCAACCCATCATTGGGTTTGTAATATTTAACAGCAAATCAGCTATTAGTATTCTGCTGTTCCAAACTATCGCCCTAATATTGGCCTACAAAAATCCACCAGTGTCCAATAGTGAAAGTAATGTACTTTGAGCCTCATTTCAAAGCTATATAAAAGTCACAGATTAACATCAAGTATGTCCTATGTTGTAGCTGGTGTTCAAAAACCTAGTGTATGAATAAAATCCTTTTCACAGGATAAAAATATCATAAAAGAAAGCGCATGCCATTAAGTATTGTAGTTTTAACTGACTTCAATTTAAAACTGCCCCCATTCCTTCCGCATTTCTGCTCTTGAAGGTGAAAAAAACACTGTAGCGCCAACAGCCTTTTTTTAATACTGTAGATCTATAAACATAAAATGGAAAATAAAGTAGCTTATCTGGCTTACTTTTTTTTTTAAATAAGGCAAAGTGGCTCTGGCAAGCATACATCACTGTTGTTAAGATTATACGTGCCAGAAAAACAAGTAAGTGTTCACTGATGGCTCCAGCACTGACCTCCTCTATGACAAATCACAATATTGCCACAAGTACTAAACACCCTCTCCACAGGGGTGCTGGTGGCGGGGATACAGAGGTATTTTTTGGCCAACTGGCAGACGTGCAAAGCGTTGACCTCATGTAGTTTTTCCACCACGGGGGATCAGTCTCGCTGTCTGCTGGTGGAGTCTGGAAGGAGCTGTTTAGCTCAGCTTTAATTGCCTATGTGACACATGGGCCTGTATTCGCTATCAATTTTTGCCTTTCTTGAAAAAGCCTCAGAGGATTTCCTTTTTTTCCTTTTTTTTCATTCCCCTCTTCTTTTTGCATCTGCTTCAGCTCCAGGAGAGAGCCTGGACTGTCGTAGTCCTGTTCTGGGCGTTCTGACCCGTGTACTGGCATCCTTACCTATTACTCAAACACTGGCTTCACATGCTGTACACGAGCACTTCTTCCTCATGCATTGTTTGTTTTTTATAGTTTACTATTTTTATTGTAATTTGTCAATTTCTTTGACATTGTCTCCTGGGTTTAGAGCACTGTTGTTTTGGCACAAAAGAGCGTGAATATCAGGGGTGACATACTGAGGCCAACAATATACTCCATATATAATGAAATGTTGCATACTTTCAGACAGCACTATTGAAAACAGAAGCACACAGTATGTTGTCTGTTTGGATATGATTCAGAGTCTGTTTATTTAATAGCATCCTCGCCAGTCGTGAGGCTGTGGTAGGAGCCGAGACACTGCGAAAGTTCCTCAAAAGAAGAAGTAAACACAGAAAAAGTCAAAGTAAATCGAAAATAGCCTACAGCTGTAACAAATCCCATGATACAGCCAGCCCACTGCAGCCTATGGTATATTGTTTTTTTTTTTACTTGAGCTCAATTTCATTTGAGCTGTATTTATACTTTTTCTGTGTTTGACCCTGTGCTCTGTATTATCCCAAGGCTGACTCGTGGAGACTAAATTCACAGTCTTTTCTCTAATGTGACAAGCAGAGACACTGTGGTGTTACAACAAACCAGGCCAGTGGAGTTGGATCAGATCAACTGGTCATTTTCCTGGCATCATGTCACAGTCATTACTTATGCACAGACTTTGATTTCTTTCCAAGCATCTAAACAACATGGGCCAAAAATAAAACTCCTCAGGTTCACAATGGGATATTTTTTCTCTTTTTTTGAGTGACAACACATTCCTGGCTGAAGTTTGCACAAATATTCTTCTTCACCTATCACCTTTGTGTTTAATAATTCCCAGAGTGTGACTAATAGGCATTCACAAAAGTTAAACACGCCACTGTTAAACATGAAACTATTTTCAGTTATGAGGCCAAAATGTTACCAGATAACAAGGACGTCCCTATTAACAAGTAGGAAAAGCCCTGTGGCTCACTGCAGCTAAAATGAGCAAATGGAAATGTCAGTCTTAACATTTCAGTGTCAGTTTTTTAAATTTAGACTTTAGAAATTGCTTAAATATGCTTTAATTTGAAAGTTGCATACCTAAATATTCACCTATGATTACACATTCCTACTGTTTTTCTTTGGGAAAGGATTTAATATTGAGATTAATTTGCACAACCATGAGGTTCTATATCAGTTCTCCAGTTCAGGTCTAAGAGTAACACTCATAGAAGTAATGAAGTAGACTGAATTCCTCCTCAGACTTCCACCCATGTCTGCATTCTGTATTTTTACACTCACCACCACTCAGATGCACGCACTGATGATGAGTAGTGATGAAGATTCATATGGAAGTTTTTTTTCCAGGAGTGGGTGTTGTACCTGTGATACAGATGTTGTAGTTTAAAGCTGTAGTGTAGTGTAGTTTTTTGTTTTTTTTTGACCATATGACTCTGGTGTCATGAAATACATCAATGCTGTTGATAATGCACATGAAAATTCACAAAAATGTGAAAAAATCTGCATCTTATAAGTGAAAACAGCTCAACTCACCACTTCCTGTTTGAAAATCTTTTTGCACCACCCATTTCATAATGTAGAAACAGACTTTTAGTATTTAACCCATAAAGACCCAAACAGCCATTGGCAACCAAATGTATCTACTGATCTAAACTGATTAATACCTGTTGATCCACTAATCCTATCAATACATGTAAATAATTGGTGTAAAATGCAGTTTGTCATCTTTTCATGGTCATCAGATATGACCCATTTAGACATTCAGAGGCTCCGTAGTTACCGTGGAAACACTGTCATCTTGATTCACCAGTAAAACCTATGGAGTTTGGATGGAGGCACTTGGTTTATGTTCAGTTAATGATATATATTTTGTTGAAAAAGTCACTTTTTCTTCAGTTCTCTCTTTCTGTTATAATAACCCTCAACTTTAACCTGAACTTTTATGAACATCTACATGATCAGTAAATTGAATATTGGAAAATATCTGATTTACACTGAAATACACAAAATACAGAGGATAATATTGCAATAAATGTTAATCATTTAGAAAAGGTAAATGTGGAGGAAAATATTTTGGAACTGCCACAAAAGTAGCACTGGGCCTTTGTGGGTTAAAACCATTCTATGTCATGAAATTGACTCTAAAAAAATCTATTCAGCTGCCTCTAATCAAAAGTGTTCAGTTCATCTGTCCCTCTGTCACATTCTGGAGAACAACAAAGCTGTTTTATTGCTTCATCCAGAAACAATGGACTCACACAAGGACAGTGATTTTTGTCCTGTAATTCTCAGATATACAGACGTCCCTGAACTACTCCTGTCTCACATCCACACCTAGACATTTAGACACATTTAGACACCGATCACCACAGTCACTGTTGATTTCTGACTTTATAACGACTTTCATAATCCTACAGTGAGAAAAGTAGAGAAGATTGGGGTTAAAGCTACACTTTAAAGAGTCAGAATACTGTTATTCAAGGGGAAACAAGAGTGCGACCCACTGTTGTGGTGAATTTGTGAACTACTCCTTCTATTCTCTGTGGCTGAACAAAAGAGGTTAGGAAAGTGTCCTCACTTTTGCAGCATCAGGTCACCTAGCTTTATATTTAGTGATTTCATTTGGGCTGAAGGGAGAGAGCTGTAGAATCAAAGTGTGTATTATCAAATTCTGGTGTATTTCCTCCTGATTTTGGGTTCTATAAATTAAAACTGACTTTCAAATACAAATATTTATTAATAGTGATAATCAGCATCTTATATATTTATTGTTAGCCTCATAGCATAATTGCCTAAGTCATACACTATATGGACAAAAGTATTTGGACATGTTGAATTCAAGTGTTTCTTTTCTAACAGGGGTCTGGGACATAAAACAATAATGACAAATGTCATAATATAGTTTTATCCATCCTTCCATCCATTATCTTCCGCTTATCTGGGGCCGGGTCGCGGGGGTAACAGTCTAAGCAGGGATGCCCAGACTTCCCTCTCCCCAGACACCTCTTCCAGCTCTTCCGGGGGGACCCCGAGGCGTTCCCAGGCCAGCCGAGAGACATAGTCTCTCCAACGTGTCCTGGGTCTTCCCCGAGGTCTCCTCCCGGTGGGACATGCCCAGAACACCTCCCCAGGGAGGCATCCAGGAGGCATCCGAAACAGATGCCCGAGCCACCTCAGCTGGCCCCTCTCGACGCGGAGGAGCAGCGGCTCTACTCCGAGCTCCTCCCTGGTGACTGAGCTCCTCACCCTATCCCTAAGGGTGCGCCCAGCCACCCTGCGGAGGAAACTCATTTCGACCGCTTGTATCCGGGATCTTGTCCTTTCGGTCATGACCCAAAGCTCATGACCATAGGTGAGGGTAGGAACATAGATTGACCGGTGAATCGAGAGCTTTACCTCTCAGCTCAGCTCCTTCTTTACCACAACCGACCGGTACAGCGACTGCATCACTGCAGACGCTGCACCAATCCGTCTGTCAATCTCACGCTCCATCCTTCCCTCACTCGTGAACAAGACCCCGAGATACTTAAACTCCTCCACTTGGGGCAAAGACTCCCCACCGACCCGGAGAGGGCAGACCACCTTTTTCCGGTCGAGAACCATGGCCTCGGATTTGGAGGTGCTGATCCTCATCCCGCTCGCTTCACACTCGGCTGCAAACCGCCCCAGTGCACGCTGAAGGTCCAGGTTCGATGAGGCCAACAGGACAACATCATCTGCAAAAAGCAGAGATGAAATCCTGTGGTCCCCAAACCGGACCCCCTCCGGCCCTTGGCTGCGCCAAGAAATTCTGTCCATAAAAATTATGAACAGAACCGGTGACAAAGGGCAGCCCTGCCGGAGACCAACATGCACCTGGAACAGGTCTGACTTACTGCCGGCAATGCGAACCAGGCTCCTGCTTTGGTCATACAAGGACCGGACTGCCCTTAGCAAAGGGCCCCGGACCCCATACTCCCGAAGCACCCCCCAGAGGATACCACGAGGAATATAGTTTTATATTGTGATAAATATCATATTAATTATCAATATTGATATTTATATGTCAAATCAGCATGAACAGGACATCTTACAGCTGTAGACATGATGTGTCCCAATATTTTTGTCCATATAGTTAATAAATATCAATATTTCCTTTTTAAGTTTAGTGGGAGATTTTTCTTCCTAAGTTAGATGTGGAGAAAGTAGATGATTACTTGTGGTAGAAAATTATTATTTACAGTCAGACTATGAAAAATATTTTATAATTTTAGAGATAGAACATTTAAAATCATAGTCATAGATAAAAAAACAAAAAACAAAATGAATGTTTAGATAAATTAAGTAAAAATATCTCTTAGGCATTTTGGAAGCAAATATAACAATTTAAACCAAACTAACCAATGCAATGCAATGTATCTCAATATAAAACTATATTATGACATTTGTCATTATTGTTTTGTATTCCAGACCCCTGTTAGAAAAGAAACACCTGAATTCAACATGTCCCAATACTCAACAGATCTCCTAAATGACGTCCACCTCTGCAAAACAGAGTTAGGCTACAGCAGAACCCTTGCAGTGCATAAATAGCTTTGCTTGTTTAATCATCTCAGTAGCACATGGATGTACTGCTGAGATGTTTTAATACCCCTGAGTAGGAGTAGTAGTTTGACACTGACGTTTCCTCATTAAAATCAAACAGTCTGACCAGTTTAATAACTCCAAATCAGATCTGAACACCATTTCATTGTTAGTTATCTTAATTTGTCGCCTGATTTCAGTTCTGTGGCCCAGCTCTAACTCTGTCTGCCAGACACAGCTTTTAATCTTACCGTGAAATTTGTCAAACAGATAAATTCTGCCGCGAGATCCAGTTTTCATCAGCTTATTTCGAAAAGCTGGGTAGCACCTACCAAACCTAAAAGCAGGATCGTCTGCTCTGACGTTACATCACTCTTATTAAGATTCTCCGTATGTCGTGATCAGTCATGCCTTTTGTTTTCTGTTTGCGTGTCTGTAATCTCTGGGCAGGCGTTCACCATCACACTGGTCTTAGTTTCACCACGCTGCCTCCCTGTGAGGTTAATTGTGTTTAAAATGTTCAGTTTGTTTTTGAAGCCTTACATGGTTCAGCCTGTGAGTTTATCTCTGCACTCCTGCAGCTTTGCAATTCGTCTAAATCCCTTTAGTCATTTAACGGGAGGGGGGCGTTCACTTGTGCCAAGTTCCCAGTGGCTTCATAAAGACAGTGATGCTTTTTGCAAAACAGTGGATCCCAAACAAATGAATCATCCTCTCTTTCAGATAAGCTCAATTCTGTCATTTTCATTACAGCATGTTTTAAAGTCGAGCTTTGAACCGTGTTGCTTTTTACATTTTTCGTGTTGCCATCAGTCTTTTGTTTGTCTTGTTCCACTTTGTACTGCTTCACTTCATTGCAAATTATTGTTTTGTTTAAAGTAGGGCGGCATAATTAATCGATTTGCAATCTCAGTGCCAGCCTGTGCAATTATATCATTGCGAAAAACTGCAATTTAAAGGTCCTGTGTGTGTCTGGTGACATTTTGGATTCAGTGACACTGAGCAGACTGAGGTACTGAATAAATGATGAAAAATGAAGCTTTTGTTAAGTGCTTTCTGTAATAGTTTTGTATGTCTGCGCTGGAAAAACACATATTTTACAATGACTCTGTGCATTTGAGGTCTTGTGCCACCAAAACACTGCAAGACCAAGTGAATCTGTACATTTAAAAATCAAGCAAATAGAGTCAAAATCAACATGACTTTTTCACCAAATCATGCAACTTTAGTCCAAAGACTCTTAATGAAGAAATGTTAGAAATTTAGCATCTTAACTTTTATCGAGGGCAACGACATGTACATAAATAATAGTGTGCAGATGCACTGTATTGTCTGAACTTCAATATTGGCCAAATTAACCTTGATGACTCACATCACTTCAATGTTATGAGTGGCCCATCTTTAATATATTTCATTATAAGTGTCTTTCATTAATTTATATGATTGAAGTCACAGTTGAGTATAATTGGATTTGTAATGGTCAGTGTATGTTCAAAACATAGAAAGGTTGACCTCTGAAAAATGTCTCCTCAGTTGGAAATAAATTATCCTTCACTTTTTTTTTTTTTTTTTTTTTTTTTTTTTTTTTACAGACTGGATAGTGTTGAACTGAACATCAAAGTCAAAGCTATTAATCAAAAAAGAGTTTTTACGTTTTGAGCTGCATTAAGCCCAGTGCTAGTATATTAGTCATTGGCTGCTATCAGAGCAGAGCTGTGCCATAAACAGATTATACTTCATAAAAATGTCTTACTGACACTGTTTAATGGGTGGATGAGGAACTGAAAGACATGAGAACAGTTTATTTTTTTTAATAATGACAACTTCATTGTTTGACTGAAACGAGAGAGGAATACACAGCAACAAACAGAGAGGAAACAAAACAGAAAACAACACTGGAATCAATATAGGCTGAGGATTTTAGCATTTTAACCAAGAATTGATGATCACTGGTAATTGATGGTGACAGTCAAATATTGGGAGGGTGATTAACATCCACTATTCTATCAGCTGAGGTTGCAGTTGTGTGTGTGTTAAGATTTTTCACTTGGAAGTATGTATGCAAGTGAAGAAGTACTTGATATTGGTTTAGTTTTCCAACATTTGAGAAAGTCAATTCAGGTGTAAATCATGTGGGTCATTCAGTAGGAATGGACTGAACAGAGGTGTAACAGTATGAACTGGATGAAACACTGACACAGACTGACAATAGGAGTTAAACCGGGCTAAACTCCGTTACTGTGGCATTTGCAGTTTCATCTTCTGCCTTGCATTAACTCTGCTCCCAAAAACAGCCTCTCACTCAGAAGTAATATTGATGTGCACATCTTAGAGCCCGACCGATATGGGGTTTTTGGGGCTGATGCCGATACCGATATTGGGGGCTAAAAGAAGCCGATATCCAAAATATCGGCTGATATCCGATATTGGTAGATAACCGATATATTGGCCGATATATGAAATAAGAACACTGATCTACACATAATAATCTTACATTAGATAATTGTGGACAGGTGGATAAACAGTTGCATAAATCTTTGTTTATCTCACAAGTATAATTTACACAACTGTCAAATGGAAACTATGCAATCACAAAAATAATTAGAGCAAAAAATATTACTTACCACACAATTATTAATTCACTCACAAATTTTGATGTGTCTGCCTCACGGTACTACAACTTCTTATGTGGACTAAGGACTAAACTGAGCATGTGCAGAGTGAATTAGGTGAGTCCTAAGTTGTTCCTGATTGGAGCAATAGCAAGAGTTACAACTGACCCATGTTACAACTGTCCCTGGTCTCCCCTACACTATTAACACCCAGGCCTGCTGGCAGAATGAAACTGTGAGACAGGAAGTGCACGGACATGGGTGTGTGTGTGGGGGGTGTGAATACTTCATAAGACTGGGGGCGGGGGGGAGTAGCTCTGGGATTATGTGATTGTGTGTGTGGGGGGGTGATAGCGTCATTGCCCGAGCAGGAGTGAAAGTAAAACTAACTCGCTTTAAAGTTCCTCTTATTCTCCGGGCAGCACACACACACACACACACACACACACACACACACACACACACACACACTCACACACACACACACACACACACACACACACAGGAGCAGTGAGCGACAGAATCTCCGCGCAGCAAAAAAAGTTAATATATCCGCTACATTGGCTACATATTGGCCGATGTTGATTAATTGGTGATACGCGATAATCGGCCCGATTAATCGGTCGGACTCTAGCTTATCTTTTACGTGAATAAAATGTTAACAAGCTAGGGTCCAACGATTAGAGATTTTGGTGCTATGGTTATCGACAGACAAATAATCTAGGTTTTTTTTTTGCGGGGTGTTTATATGTAGGGTTGCGGTCTGGTCCGTACCTCACAATGTGTGTGCACAGACCATATGACCGTACATCCCTTTGAAAAGAAAATGAAAAAAACAGGTTAAAACTGTATTAAAGAGACAGGAAAATAGTCTAGTGACCTAATGGATTTTTTTGTAATGATTATGTATTTTTAAAAATCCATGCACATTATCTGCCTAGAATTTCATAATTCCTAGTAAATCTTAGTATGCAGACTAATTTATTTATATCTAAATATAAAATAAAACACGTTTGAAGTGTGTTAACTGTACTGTGGCTGCATATAGCCTGGTACTATTAAGCATAGATTGTCTATAGTGTTTAATTTACTGAACATAGGGCTGGGGATCCTAGAACAATGGATTACTTAGAGAATATTGAGTATCAAAAGATGCCAGGCAACATTTGGTATCATTTGACATCACCATAAATCTAGGAGATCTCACATTGTGATCAATCAATATTGATCACAATTATTGATTGCGATCAATAATTTGTCACATGACCCACTTTTTAGCGGGACAGATTGTGCCAAAAATAAAAAATAGAAAAAATAAAAGCGCTTTCGAAACTTTCCTGCTCAGTTGGCATCTAGTGTAGTTTCAGTATTTTACAGAGAACTGCACAAACCTATGGGGTTGTAGCGTTAAAGTCACAGCACAGGTCACTAGGATAGTGAGTTTATGCTAATCTGTTTATAGTGATACTTTAATGTCTGTGTTTGGGTTTAATCTGCATTAACTTGTAGAGTTTATGTAATGTGTTGCTTTTCTTCTGCTGAAAAATAATGATGAAGCCTAAAGTCTCGGATCAGCTGGTTCAGCATCTGAACTCTGACGGGCAAGAGTCTGATTTACACAAATGCATAAGAGTTATGTTAAAGAGCAAAAACATTTTTGATTCAATATAACACTCTGGTGGGACAAATTATTCTGCTACTGCAGCTATATGCACAGGAAAATGTCAAGTGGTGTTTACTTCATTTGAATATTGTCAATATTGTAATAATTTTGGTCCAAATGATGCAAAAATGCAGTTTTTAGTCAGATACCAACAACACAAAGCCATCACAGGCAGTCTAAGCTTCCATAAACCGGAGGAAACCGAGGAAGAGTTACCTTGCCTGCAGGGTGGACTGGGGCAAAAAGCAGCCTGGGAATTCGTACCTGACCTGCCCACTCTCCAGGGGGTGTGGATGGGGTGGTAGCGGTCAGCCAAAGAAAATGTCATGTCCCATAAAACACTGATATTATTTAAGTTTATGTCCCGCAAATCAGCCCACAACAAAAATAATTACAGTGTATGTAGGCTGTACACATATACAGGGTGGGGGAGCAAAATTTACAATATTTTGAGGCAGGGATTGAAAGACAGTGTATGACCAATTAGTTTATTGAAAGTCATGAGAATTTATTTGCCACAAGAAAATTTACATAATAGAAAATGTTTTTATTCTATGTGTCCTCCTTCTTTCTCAATAACTGCCTTCACACGCTTCCTGAAACTTGCGCAAGTGTTCCTCAAATATTGGGGTGACAACTTCTCCCATTCTTCTTTAATAGTATCTTCCAGACTTTCTCGTAATAGTTTTGCTCATAGTCATTCTCTTCTTTCCATTATAAACAGTCTTTATGGACACTCCAACTATTTTTGAAATCTCCTTTGTTGTGACGAGTGCATTCAGCAAATCACACACTCTTTGACGTTTGCTTTCCTGATTACTCATATGGGCAAAAGTTTCTGAAAAGGTATGGATAATAGTGTTAGGTATGATTATGACATCAATATATGTTTGGTTTCAAAACAACTGACGTAGTGCCTGCTGAGAAAAAACAACTAAATGTTCATTGTAAATTTTGCTTCCCCACCCTGTACATATGTAATTCTAACAGATGTGAACAGAACACCAAGTTCCTCAAAAAGCAACAATATTTGCCCAAAACACATAATTACGACTCTGGAAAACCCTTGCATATATGCATGTACACATTACTGAAGGGATAATGACACATCCTTTCACCCAAGGTCTAGATTATAACAAATGTTTAATATTTTTAATGTTAGTATTTAGAAGATGGATAAGTCACACAATAATAAATAATACACATAGCAATACTAATACCAGTACTACTATTATTATTATTATTATTATTAATAATAATAATAATAATAATAATAATAATAATAATAATAATAATAATAATAATAATAATTCTAAACATACCATCATCTTACATAATTAATAATTTTTGCAGCAGCTCACTTTTCTCCGCAACACCAAAGGAGTGTGACACATGCACATGGACCAAAGTTATCTGGCCTGTCACTTGTGAAACTAGCCTATAAAACACTGGAAACCATATTAAAGGCTGGCTGCCGGCCCAACTGCACCAATACTCACCCTGTTGTGGACCGCTGGCCACAACCTTGTGGACCATCTAGGCATTGGCAACAGCAGTTGTTTTTTTTCTTTCACCAGCTGCACCGGCCCACTGACCCAGCGGCCCACCGGGAAAACTCCCTGTACTCCTGATGGCCAGTCCGCCCCTGCCTGCCTGCATTTACAAGGAAGAGAAAAGATTGAGATTCAGAACATTTCATGAAAAAAGATCAAAATGTGACATTTTGGCCTGATCACATAGCTTTCAAAACAGTAAGAGAAAATGTCATCAACATCAGTGTATGTAGCAAGCACAAATATCACGTATATAAATATATTTATAATTTTATGGCACTACATAAACACATTAATGTAGTGCTGTTTTAATGTAGGGTTAGGTCATCAGTAGGGCAGTGTTTTTCAACCTTGGGGTCGGGACCCCACGTGGGGTCGCCTGGAATTCAAGTGGGGTCGCCTGAAATTTCTAGTAATGGATAAAAAATAAAAAACAATTACTAATAAAAAATATATGATGATTTCAGAGACAATCACAATGCATTTAAGACATGACAAACTGTGCAGCTGAAATTGAAGCACTGTGGTACTGTTTATCTGTCAAATGTTCATTGTGGTCGGTTTCAGATGCTGCAGCTCTTTCATAATTCATAGTTTGAGTTCTTGTTTGTTCAGTATTAATTGTCAGCCTTGTAAATCCAAGGTGGACTGACTGTACATATCTTGACCAAGGAAAATCCAATTCTCACTTTGTGCAGTAATCTACACCTGGCTTTTCTGCCTCCGTCCATAATAATATACATTATATAGACTAAATGTCATCTAAAATTAATGTTTATTTGCAGCATAGTAGAGCAAACTATTACATGATCAAGAACAAATTGATTTTAGCAAAAAAATGTCTCCGTTTTGAATGTCTGGGATCGCCAGAAATTTGTGATGTTAAAATGGGGTCATGAGCCCAAAAACGTTGGGAACTACTGCAGTAGGGTAATAATAGTGAGAACTAGAAAAGCACTCAGAGAGCGTAGACCTCCACCAAGGCAGATCAGTCCCACCCCACGATCACCACCAAAATTTAATCATTTGTTCTTTGTGCCAGTATCAACATTTCCTGTAATTTTCATCCAAATCCGTCCTTAACTTTTTGAGTTATCTTGCTAACAGACACACAAACAAACAGACAAACCCCGATGAAAACATAACCTCTGCTGTTCTTTGGTGGAGGTAATTATAATAATCAGTAATCAGTTTTATGTTGTAAAATGGTTTTGACTGCATATGACCTCAAAAGTAGAACAAAAAATTGACATCAAAATATATAATATAAATGTATTTTTTTAACAAAAATGGGAAATTAAAGTATTGAAACTCAGCTCTAGCTATGCAGCACCTTTGCAGCAGACCTTTATAAAGTTGACTTTCTAGTCATCCAGACCACTCTGTAATGGCATGAACAGTGACTGCTACTTGAGTTGAATGTATAAACAATGATATTTACGTCTGACTGAGATTTTTTGTACTTAGCGATTTTATCCAATGTGTGCCCGGCATTTCCTGGCAGGGAAGTAGTGTTGAATATGCCCCCTGCTGCAACAGGCTGCCCAGTGGGAGCCTGGCATGGGGATGTTAACGGCCAGACCTCCTGCTGCATTTATACCGACCCCAGAGTCTGCCTCCACGGCCGGGAGGAAAAGCACAAAAGTGATTAGCGAGCTGGTGGAGAAGGAGGGGAGGGTGTGTGTGGCGGTGGGGGGGCTGTCTGAACATGGATCTGAGAGAGGGAAAAAGAGCGAGACAGACGGACAGACAGACAAACAGAGATAACAGAATTCATAAAGACTGATTCATGGAGACAGCGAGGGAGGGGGGGGTCAAATTTATGTGACTGTCAAAGAGCAGATAAGTGGTTCAGAAGGAAGATGTGGGGCAACAGAAGTAAATAGAGGATTAAAAAGACATAGCGATAGGAAAAGGAACAAGACAGAGATAAAGAAATGGGGAGATATGGAGACAGTTAAATCAGAAGTTGGAAAGAAAATGATATAACACGACGAGCAGAGAGAGTACGACAAAACTCAAATGGGGTTGAGAATGAGGTATTCAAGATATAAAGGGAAAAAAAGTAGATATTTGCACGGGTAACAGATGACAGAATGTTTCCCAGAAGGCATGCGTTAATGTTGTGGAGTGGAAAGAAAAAAAAAAAGTCATGTTAAAAATGGCGATGAAAGTCAAAACAGTCGACTTCCCCTGTTTTACTGTGGTGAGCCAGCAGTGCCTGCAGTCAGACTGGGTGGCAGGGAGACGCGACCACTTGTCGCTGCCTCAGTCCGATTTCGATCTCCTTCAGTGTTATGCCCCTCCCAAATAACAATCCATTTCAGACTGCCTCGCTTTTCCTCTGTTTGAATACAGAATGCGGCATGAGGGAGCCTCACCAACGCCACACTATGTTCCACTCTCCATGTTTGTTCCCACAAGATTTATGCCCACGAACATTGGACTAGTTATGCATTTCCTGCCAAATAGATTTCAACATTACAGTCACAGATGTGTCATTCTTCTGTGGGTGAATGAATAATGGATCCAATGTGCCCAAGCTTTGAGTATTAATAGAAAACCACAACAGAAATCTAATCCATTATTATTATTATTATTATTATTATTATTATTATTATTATTATTATTAATAATAATAATAATAATAATAATAATAATAATAATAATAATAATAATAATAATAAAAGGAATTAAAAAAATAGTCTCACCTGTTCTTACAGACTTCCTTCAGTCATATATATTTTTTACTGATAGGTATGAAGTCCAGACAAGTATCTAAAATATATCGTGGTAACCACAAAAGTCAGTGCAATTCATAAAATCATTACATTTGACATGTAGAGGAGCTTAGATTTACATTTGCTGTATTCCTATAAAACGTGATGGGCATTAGAGGTGAACGTTTGTAAAATAACAAAAAGAAATGGTGACTTGTATGTTTCCATAGACTGAATATTGTTGTCTGGGTAGGGTGTCCTGATCAGTCCACTCTCCCTGGTGTACCAGACCATTTCACACTGTATTGAATATGTGACAATATCCTGCAAACAGCTGATCAGTCATGCGAAATAAATGTTTTGCTGTTTTAGTTTTTATTCATTTTCCTCTTATTTGCATCTATTGTTTTATGCAGAAAATAATTCACAGGAAATGGGAATTAGTTTTCAGATTTTGCTGTTTCCATGCACATTTTCAAATGTTAAATATATTTATGGAAACAGCTATTGTCAACCAAAGAATGACTATTTCAGAAATTCTGGGAACCTGTGATTAGTCTTGTTAAAGTAACTTGTTAAAGGTCTAACCAGTAGGGGTGTGTATTGGCAAGAATCTGGTGATACGATACAAATCACAATGCTAGGATCACAATACGATATACCATGATACTGTTAAAAAAGCCATTTTTTGTTTGTTTCTTTTTTTTTTTTTTTTAAGATTATTTCCTGGAAAAACTGAATTACATTAGAAATATGCACAAACACTAACATTTTTATTCGATCAGAACAGGATCTAATGCTATATCACAAAATATTCCCCTGTTAAAACTTAAATAATATTTTACAGACAATACAGTTTCAGATCCTGCTCAAATGTTCACATTCTGTTAGTTCATAACTAACATCATAACATTAATTTTGTGCAATCCCAACAAGGAACTAACATCTGCTTTTAGGAAGCTTCAGATAACCATTATTTAATAAAACAGCGTTAAATAATAATAAATAAAACAAAAAAGAAAAACCAAAAAAACAAAAATTAACCTCCACAATACCTGCATTTGAATAAATACCTAAAAATACCGATACAGTACTTTTTAATATCGATACAGTATTGTGAAATGAAATATTGCGAGAGATTACAGAACCGATATTTCCTTACACCCCTACTAACCAGTTAGATATGCCGTTTGTTAAATCACTGTAACCTCAAAAACAACTAGCAGATGTTCCATAAAGATGGTTCAATCATGCCATGTGGCTTATAGAGGATGACAGGAATATTCTGGTGTCTTACTGCTACATCAAGAGCAAATTCCATCTGAGACACTGTGGTTGGTTCTGAATCACTGGTCATGTAAGTTATAATTACATCGATGTCTAATACTGAACCTTTCGATTTCCTTCTTGCCGTGTTTCCTGTGTGATTATTAACCCTTGTGTCCATTATTTCCACTCTAGACACTGGTGAGTGCTGAATGGCTCATTAGTAGTGAGTGAGATAAACGCCTCGTCAGCATGGCGACCACTTGTGCCCATGTCAACATGCCTGCTGTCTGTGCAGATAAGCCTTGGCATTATGCGTTCTTATCTCGGGGTCTGTCTGCCCACCATCAACCCGGGGGTCTGCACAAATAACAGGAACTCTACCTGTTTATTGGACAGAGCTTTGGAAGGAAACTGTCCAAGGGTCAGCTGACTTACCTATAACTCGGGAATTGAAAGGGGATTTCTGGGGGATCTCTGAGCCTAGTCAAGATGAGGAATGAAGTATTTTACAGCTAAAATCCTCAATTGATTCCTTTCATGAAGAGTTTTTGAACATTTTTTTTTTTGTCTTGCCATGGTGAAATCTCCAAACAAACATTATACTTTGTAGAATCAATACTTACCCTAACTGGCATTTAGGAAATGTTAATATCATTTAGGTTATATCAACACTGTAACACAGTCATTTTAAAATAGCATTTTCACATGAAAGCAATCTGTGGCAGAACAAGCATTTTGGAAAACTCAGGAATAATCTATAAACATTCAAACTCACCTGAAATTAATGTCACACAAGGGGGCTGATAACGCTGGACAGGGGGTGGTTGTAAATGTCTCTAATGACAGCTCACCTTAACACCAGACCTGCAAATAAACCAGTCAACAAGAACTAAATTACCTGTTATTCAGTATCCATGTTGAGAAATGTTGGGCTGGAAACTCAAAGACCCAATCAGGCAGAAAAGGTGGGTGTTTGTGTCATTGTTTCCAAAAGTCTCCATTTTTGTCCAATCATATTACAAGTCAACCCCAGAGTTTCCTAATTAAAACAGGATCAGCAGTGTTTCCAAAAGTTTTCAGGTTAAAATAGCAAGAGTAGTGTGGGTGCAAAAGAGTTAAGCACTTTAAACCAAAAAACATATAAGATGGACATGTCCTTAGTTACACAAATCACTTAGAGATTGCATTATTCTAAAAGAGAACATAATACCACATGGATAAAATGAGTCAGGTGTTGTGTAAAAGTTCATACTATGTTGAATGGTACTTTGATTTTTAAAGTGGTCACTTGTGTACAGCAGCAGTTAAATGTTGTATAATGGCAGAGGCTCTTGATTCAAGCACTGGGTGGGTAGCTTTCCTGTTGATTCAGGTGCCACTTTGGTCAATCTGTATTTAGAAAGCAGAAATGTGTGTTTCATATGGTTTGTGTAAATGTTGAAAGCAAAACCCATCAGACAATCCTCACCGGGTTTGGACACTATATTTTTCATTTGCTTGAATTTCTGTGATATGCCAGTAAGTAGAATATGTGACTGAAAGAGAAAAAAAAGATGCCTTGAGACATCTGACAGATTATTTTAATCTGCTCATATACACAGACTACAAGCAAATCCAACAGTCAAACTCAGGACATTTAATAATGTTTTTACAGACGCTGGAGGGAATAAAGTTACACTTGCCAAATAACTCTCCTTCGTCCAGACATTGCCATTAGTTTAGCAGTGGAAATGAAATCATACACACCAAATACATCTGATGTCTCATTAGGAGCTACTGCCTTTTAAAACATTATGTTCTTAGAGATCTGCAAAGTGTTTGAGCCCCAGTAACACATGTACACCCATTGAACCTAAGGGTCCAAATGTCACGTTATTTATAATGTATTAAATAAAACATCAGGGGCATAGAGTCATTAAATATAGCAGTGTCTGTTTCTTCGGTCCTGAACTTTGGTTTAAGGCTCAACCCTTTCGTTTACTCCTGAATCATAGATCTTTCTTTAACTTATAACTCACTTAAAATATTTTGGAAAAAAGAGACTCATTATTATGCCGCCCTCATATAGGAAACCATTAATATTTACTGGCAAAATCAGTCAAGAAAAACGAGCTAATCTCTGTTGGTTCTACACCAAGCATATGTTGTGCAAAGCTACATCAATCTTGAATGATTGGGAGCAGCGACTGTGCAATGAATCTCTAACGCTTCAATCTGCTTTGGTTGCACGCAGTTAGCATGAAACTTGCTAAATTAGTCTTTCTATCCACCAATTAACACTGAGATGATTAATTGTGTTTTGCTTGTGCTTTTTCTTCATATGGGGGGGTAGGTGCTAACCACATAAGTGAATGCAAAGGAGCGTAATGATGGTGTCCAAAATAAAAAAAAGATGAACGAGGAATGTACATGCACATTAACAGAAATGTGAATGTTAAAGAACAAGAACACTCATACAATTCATAGGATTGAACATATCTGTACTAAACACTATGGAATGGTTAATTACCAAAAGGAGACCGGCCGTAGAGCGAGTGAGCAAATCACAGGGGAAGTGAGGCATAGACCTTCCATACGCCACCGTCAGGGCTTGTTGTTCCGCTGACTTCCGACAACGATGAGACGACGGACGAATGGCTCCCAGAGGTGTAAACAGAGCGAGTGTGAAGACAGGCTGTCTCCAGACCCGCTATCACATCCTCAGTTCCTCTCCAGTTGATACTGGATGCAGGCTTTGGCACACATGCACACATTCAAGCACTTTCAAACCTTTCAACTGATAAGACTAATCAGCATTTTTTCTTTTTTGATAGAATTTCAGGACTTACTTTGGGGAAGGTGAGATGGTCAAGAAGCTTTCTGTGTTGTATGGTGTGTGTAATGTGTAGTATGCAGGGGTGAGAGGCCAGGGGACAGTGCAGGCCCCTGCAGAGCACTGATAAGAGCTTGTTTACCTTCCTGTGGATGGTCAGGCCTCAATCTGCAGTTGCGGAAACGCCGGGACAATAGGTGTGTGTATATGTGTGTGTATGTAGAGTTGAGAGAGACTTGAGCCAGCCTTGAAGCTCTCCTTTCTCTGCAGCTAACTCTGATAGGGTTGCTGACCCCTCCCTCCCTCCACATTCCCCCTCATGACTCCGCCGTCCAACCCTGGACACAAACAGTTTACCCCTCCCCTAGGGACCCGGGGAGACAGTTGGTCTTGACGTCTCCTGTCAGGGTTTTCCTTTCTGGGTTTTTTCCCTCTTTCTGTTTCAAATGCAGCCATGTGCTGTAGCTCAATGCTATTGTGACTATTGTGAATACAATGTGTCACAAAGGCCTGGAAAGAATTCCTTCAAATTTGACACAAATATTTACCTCAAAACCTTGAGGATGATTGGATTTTAGTGGTCAAAGGTAAAGGTCACTGTCACATCATGTTCATATGGTGACTTAAGGCTGGAAACTCAACTATTACTATCAAAACTATAAACTTATACCGCTTTGTTCAAATTACACAAACACTTGTTTATGGATGTTGTAATGATCATCAGCACCATCCAGACCATATTTCCAAGTGAAACAACATATTTAATTATCAGTAGGTAAAAACAGCTAACATTAGCATTCAGGGCCTGTCCATATGACAATGAAATTATGTCAATCCCCCAAAAGTTTAATAGTGTTTCTGCCTTTTGTCCACATGACATGGTTGGTGCCCTGAAATGGTATTTTGGGAGAATGGGTACCAGAGCGGAAAAATCACAAAATGACGCCCTTGTGTTGCCATATGGATAGGCAAAACACCACTTTTTGAAAACGATGATGCCATAGTACCACATGACCAGAAGAAGAAAATCCTGGACATAACATCCGGTAACAACAACAACAATGGTGGTTTACAGAGTTGTGTTTGTGCTGCAGGCGCTGCTAAGTTTATTAGCACTACTACAGCAAAACCTGGTAATGCTACATCAGCTCGGCAACTGGCAGAGACGCATAAATAGATACACACATCAGATACTTTTAAATCCACCATGGTGTCCCTCTAGAGGGGCAACTTGGAGAAGATTATGGGTGAGACCTGGGAGAACTAGCAGCTGGTGGGACAACTTTGTTAATGATGTTGTCGTGGACGCTGAATGGAAGGAGAATTTCCGAACGTCCAGAGCCTCTCTTGTGGCCCTGTGTGAAGAACTATGTCCTTACATCAAAGACCAATCAACCAACTTGAGAGAAGCAATCGCGATGTCAAAAAATGTTGCATATATGCTCTATTACTTAAGTGATGAGGGAAGGCTACAAAAGATGGCTGACGCCTTTGGCCTCTCACAACAGTCTGTGTCCATCGTTGTCAGACAGACATGCAAAATCATCACTTTTCACCTTGGACCGATATGTATTAAGTTGCCTTTCATGGAACCTGAGGTAGAAGAACTTGTTTCAGGCTTTCATTGCGTTCATGGCATGCCACAATGTTTGGGAGCGGTCAGCGGGACCAACATTGAAATCAAGCAGCCATCCTCTAACCCCATGGACTGCATCAACAGAAAGGATAAACATTCCCTAAATGTTCAAGCCGTGTGTGACTATTGGTATAGATTTATGGATGTAGTCATAAAGTGGCTTGGGAGTGAGCACGGCACATGAGTCTTTGCCAATTCAAAGGTAAACACGTATTTCAAAACTGGCAACATTCAAGTGTTTAAAAAGCAGAGAGTGGAGGGCGAAGATCCTTTACCCATATTTCTGCTTGGTGACCCAGCCTATCCCTTACTGCCTTTCCTGATGAAGGAATATTCAAATGGCGGCTCCACACCTCATAAACAGTACTTTGGGATATGTTTGTGTATACCCCGCATGGTCACTGAGTGTGCTTTGGGTTGGCTCAAGGCCAGATTTGGAGCCTTGAGCAGGCCTATGGACATAAACTTGAATGACCTACCAGACATTATCTATGCGTGCTTTGTTCTCCACAACTACTGTGAGGCAAGTAAAGAAACCATGGATGAACACTCTGTGTCAAGAGCGATACAAGTGTCACCAAGATGCACAGCCTTCCACACAGTGCAACTACATCACTGACTGTAATGAGGCGGAGGGAAAGGAGTCAGAAGAGTGGTCTCAGAGTTCCTAGACCCATAATATAACTGAATCGACTGACCCACAACTTTTTTAGAGGTTTACTGTTTTCTTTTCTATTAATGTAACATTTGCAGATTGCTCAGGTCACCTAAACTTGTGTGGTTGTAAAAATATAACTAAACAGACTGCCCAGCTTTTGAAAGTGTTTCTATTACTTTTCTATTAATTTAATTTTTATAATTTGCTCAAGTCACATGAAAATGTGTAGATTGGGTGGGCGTTGTAAAAATTAACAAATTACTTCAACCCTTTCTTGATCTTTTTTTTTTAATTCGACAAGATTAGGATTGTCAAATGTGCCAATGTAGTATCAGTTAAGTGAACAAAAAAAATACTAAGTAAAATAAAACTATATACATAATAAAAAAAAACTATACACACAGCAACAATATATTAAAGAGAAAAGAGAACCAGGTCAGTGTGACTGAAGTCCAACAGCACACCTAAGTGAAGCACAATATGTTCACAAAGACCCCACATCATCATCTTGTAACATTGCTCTTCTGTATGAATAGTTGTTTGGAGCTGGACATGAATGTGGGGTGTCATGTGTAGGTGTGGATCCCCCATGTGCATCTGAAGGATGATGAGGTGTGTGCAGGTAAGATGGGGTTCCCTGGGGTATGGGTCCTTCCATGTCCATACCTGCTGCTTCTGCCACCATAGGGGTATGTAGCGTGGGCTGGCATGTGTGATTGTTGCTGGAGCATTAAACTCTTCAGCAGCAGAAAACCACCCTGGATGGTGCTTGTTATGGAGGTAATGTTCGACATCACCACCTGCAAGCTCTCACTGTTGCTTCTTTCTGAGTTCTTCATGATCTCCAACATCCTTCTCTTTATTTGGAGATCCTCTTGCACAGCATCTTCTGCTGGAGGTTTTCTTTTTAGTCTGTCCCTTCTGTGGCAGTTGAGTTTTGCCTTAAATATAACAAACCAAACAAATTTTAAAATGCAACATTTCATAGCAGAACACAATGTTATGCAACATGTACTACACCAACACACAAAGAACGTGCATCGAGCTAACACATCAAACATTACCGTGCTAGCATATACTTACCCATGGCAAAAGCTCAAGATTGAAACCATAATCAAACCTACCTGACGCAGATCTCTGCGTTGTTTGACCATTGCAGGAGGCAGACTGTTGTTGGCTGTCTGCAGATTGTCATTATCCAGGGAAGCTGGAGAATCAGGCAAGACCTCCCGTGCAGTTGAAGACTGCGTTGAGTTCGATGTCAACGACGAGGAATCAGCTTCCATCATATCACCTGTTTCTAGACCAGATGGGATGGTATTAGTTGCTGGTGACCCACCCCAGATTTTCTGACACATTTTGAAAAATAACAGGATCACGCGTCCTTGACCACTCCGACGCCCAGAGTCTATGGACTCCCTTGAGCTTTGCCGTCGCCTGGGGGTTTGGTAATGTTTAAGGCATTGTGAGGGAAGTTCTTTCCTGAGCCATGTCCCAGTGGAATACTGCTGCTGAAAAGCCAGCCTGACATCCCCATATTTGGACTGACATGACTCCCAATTGACATTCTCCTGGTATTTTGTTATTACCTCCACCAGGAGGTATTTTGATCACTTTGCTTTGTGTGTTTGCGTACGTGCATGTTTGTTTGTTAGCAAGATAACTCAAAAAGTTATTGATGGAAGAAGTGATTAAATTTTGGTGGTGATCGGGGGGGGGGGGGGGTGTTGTCGTCTGGACATAGCCTCAGTCACATTCTAACATTACCATTTGAGGTTATCAAATAAGTGGTTTGATCCCATGTCCCTGTCCAATTTTCACAATCTATTGTTTTTCAATTGTTAACAGGGAACCAGGAAGTGATGAAATTGTAACTATAAGGAACATTCCATGCGTGTTACCTTATCTGACATTATTATTTTGTTAACAGAATTCCGCCTTCCCACCCCGTGGCTGTTCATAGGTCTGGTACCTCTACTATCAGTCTAGAAAAGGTTAACAGATATATGGGTTTTTGCCTAGTGAACAGACTGCTGCCATGATGCATTTGCAAAATAGTGTCAGTGTCAGTTGTTTTGGTTGAACGTGGACATGACAAAGGTATTAAAATGACCAAATCCCTACAAAAGAAAATTGCATGGATAAAAGTTATGTGTCTTCATCAAAACTTGGTATTTTGAGGTTGTAGTTGCAGTAAAGAGGACTTTCAAAACAGTAATTCACAGATAGTCAAAGAAAGGAAACAAATATTCAGCCTTTTCCAACAGAGTACTTTGAGCCAACCACTAAATCTCCCTGGTTGAAGGATGACGAGATTCCTGAAGAGTGTTGGTCCAGTGGTAAATTGCTAACCTCAGCCATCTTTGCTACCATTACTTCAACATGACATCAGCTCTTTTTGAAATCTGTAATTGTAGAATTCACACACTGCTGGTCCCGCTGTTCCAGATGACTTCTTTGTGGTTGAGGTGGATAAAGTTTATCAACCGAGACAAAGTTTTACATCAACAGCAAAAGAGCAAGTGATGATGTTAACATACAAATCAGGCAACACAAAGACAGCTTATAGTCGCATTAATGCAACTGTGGCCTTAAGTGGTCTTAAAAAAAAAGACAAAAAAATCCAAACAAACCCTGAGACAGAGATAACACCGTGTAGAATGCTGCCAATTCCAAGAGTTTACCGAGACCCTGGAAGTGTGACTACAACAGTAGTTCAGGTTTTTATTGATTCTTAGTTCAGTGTCTTTATGGATGACAGCCTGGACGGAGGTGGTGGTGGCAGGGGGTCTGCAGGTTCTATAGTCTCCATCTGGCTCATTGGCTTTTGCTGAGACTGAGTTTGACGTTTCCTATGGGAAGTTATTTACTCGAACCACACATATAGTAATAATTTTAATTTCACCAAAGAATCCACTCAAAACTTTTCATTAAAATTCTTCAGAGTCTGTGCGTCTGGACGGACATGGATTATAATTGAAACTTGACTAGTTTGCAGGGGCATTCCAGCACTAGGCAGCAATTTGAGTTTTGCACCTAAACATGAGGCAAAGAGCTTATTCAGAGTGACTTTCAATGAGGGAGGGTAGAAAGATGGGGCATGAAATCAAGACTGTCTGATTGCTTGCCCAAGGTAAGTGAAAAGACAGCTAGTTAATGGGCCGCAGGTACTAGGTGCCTTGAATCTAAATCAACGTTTAGTTAAGATGTGAGTGGAATTTAAAACTCAAGGCCGCTCTGCTCCCTGTCAGGACCCTGCACTTCTCAACACAGCATGGATTTCCAACTTTGGGCCAACGGTGTTACACAGAGGCAAGAATCTGCCAAGCTCTTTAATTTACTGGCACAGGAGCTAAGCTACTAGAACAAACACAACTCCAAACTTTGTCTCAAAACTAACTATAGTAAATTCTTATTATATATAAAAATTGCCAGAAAACAATCTCAGCAATATTTTGTTTTCTCCTGCGGTCATGAAACAGAATATATCAAACTTAATTGTGTGATACAGTGGCTTCTAGAAATGTTCTCTCCTCTACAAAGTGACGCTGTTGGCAGGTTTTCAGATCATGTCGCTTCTTCTGTTCATTAACCTTGTTACCAAAGTTTCCTGAATTATGATTTTAGTGAAGGTCTATTTCTGCTGATGATGAGCTGCTGACATTTCAGAAAATGTACAAAATAAGAAGCAATAATCACATTCAGTCAGTCAGATCGAACTAAAAAAAGTACTTCTGCTTTTGAGGAGTTAGACAGTCAGGAGCCACATGGTGTCATTTCCTAAATTTACAGTTATGAAATGTGTTTTGGCCCAAAATTAATGGTCATTATCCAGGAGGAAACTGCGCCACATGACATCAAAGATTGGCGGGTTTAGTAGAAGATAAAAATGAGCACTAACTATATAAATTACCCTGGTGTGTGTTATTTATATTTCCATAAATTGGGTTATTTCTATTTTTCTGTAAAACTTTTCTATTTCTGAGTATGTCAGCAGCCTGTAACCTCTGCTGGTTCAAGGTTTTCCTGTTTCTACTCCACTCTTAGTTTTTTATTCATCACTCTCCATTCCAACTTTTTTTTTTGTGTAGGCAGTCTGTTGAATGTTACTGTAGCGCAGTTTGAGCACCACTATCATATCCCCTCTACCATTGAAAGGAGGAGCTTACAGCTTTTAGTTCAAAAAGGTTAAAAACAGAAGAAGGATAGTAACAGGATGTGAATATGAATACTTTGCACCATAATACTTAGTAAATCATTGCAAAGTGGCAAGTGACCCACAAGTACTTCCAAAGCCACTGGTTTCAGCTCCACTGCACTCAGCATAATTATGTTGGTCCATCCCGGACAATAAAGCATTCAGGTTGGCATCTTAAGTTAATTGAAAGTGTTTTAAATGTGAAAACAATGGAAATAAGGCATAACTGCACATATGGGTACTCCACTGGGCTAAAGGTAGTGTTTAAATCTTGTTTTTGACTTCTTTTATCAGCTCTACCATAGACTCTGTCGTCTGATTTCCAAGGACTATATTTAAGTCCGATTCACCTGTGGGGTAGGACCTTGGCTCCAAACTGAAGAGTGAACAGCCAACAGATGCTCCAAACAAGTCCACTTTCCACATTCTGAGTCATTATTTTTTCCAGGAGTCATTCTGGTCTCATTCCTTTAATTTGACTCTAATACAGGGTGGGGAAGCAAAATTTACAATGAACATTTAGATGTTTTTTCTCAGCAGGCACTACGTCAATTGTTTTGAAACCAAACATATATTGATGTCATAATCATACCTAACACTATTATCCATACCTTTTCAGAAACTTTTGCCCATATGAGTAATCAGGAAAGCAAACGTCAAAGAGTGTGTGATTTCCTGAATGCATTCGTCACACCAAAGGAGATTTCAAAAATAGTTGGAGTGTCCATAAAGACTGTTTATAATGTAAAGAAGAGAATGACTATGAGCAAAACTATTACGAGAAAGTCTGGAAGATACTATTAAAGAAGAATGGGAGAAGTTGTCACCCCAGTATTTGAGGAACACTTGCGCAAGTTTCAGGAAGCGTGTGAAGGCAGTTATTGAGAAAGAAGGAGGACACAGAATAAAAACATTTTCTATTGTGTACATTTTCTTGTGGCAAATAAATTCTCATGATTTTCAATAAACTAATTGGTCATACACTGTCTTTCAATCCCTGCCTCAAAATATTGTAAATTTTGCTTCCCCACGCTGTAAGTCAACTAAGCAGAGAGTTCATTGTTAAATCCATTAATAGGGTTGTGTTCTGTTATTGACATTTATAGTGTTATAGAAGTCATGTTGGTTATTCAGTTTTTTTCTACTGACTGAAATGAAAAGTCCATGAAATAACATTGTCGTGAATATTGGGTGCAGTTTCACCATTGTAAACTAGCGTTCGCCATTACCCTACCCATCACCCCTCAGGCGCCAGATGTGATGACATCTGGGTCTTATGACTAGGATGGGAATTACCCAGTCCGAAAACCATTGGATGATGTTATGATGGTTGCATCCACTTCTTGTATTCAGTCTTGGATCCCATTGTACATTGAGTTGTTTTAGCTAACATGCTAATCTTGAGGACTCATTTACATGAAGGTCAAAGCTCAGAGGACAGAGGTCTATATACTGTAGAACTGAGATAAATTAAAGTCAAAAAAGGAAATAAATGTCATCTTAAACTGACACAGCCTAAAGTGCAGCTCAGAGTTATTGATACTGAGATGAACTTAGCAGAATTGTTAAAAGTGTAAAAGTCAGTTCTTGTATGTCTTATACATAATGTGTGATTTGAAAACCCGGGTGCCTGTTGCCTTGAGTCCTACTCATTAGAAAAGTCAGGGCCCACTTCTACTTCTCTTAAATTGTGGTTGCAGAGTTCTGATGAAATCTGGGAGAAGTGCCAAGGTTGAAGTTATCTATTTTGGCTGCACTTGTTGGTTTTAAAATAATAAGCATCCATCTGAACAGAAGTGGCCATTCAATACATTCATTTGCTTATTTAGTGTTGTTAATATTGCTATTAGTAGTCTTTAGAGTCTTTTCAACAGTACAAATAACTCCATACCCACCTTCTGTAATGACTCATTGAACTGAAAAGTACAGCAAAAACAAACTTAAAGACCTAATTATGAGCAATTTTCTGAACAAAGTATCTGCTTTCAGTTCAGTCCTCCCCAATTTCCTAATAGTCTCTTCTCCTCATACCTAATATCTAAATGGAAATCACCAGCAACCATAAACATGTCTTCTCATGGAATGGGAAATGGAGGGGACTGATATAAGTAGATAAAGAGGACAAGGAATGGAATAGCTCTTCTATACCTCATTTAGTAGCAAACCGCTTAGCGAGGCCATTGGCATTTCCGGGGTCAAGAGGGCAAAATGAATGTTCCTCATATCCGACGGTGACTCGTAAAAAAAGGCAAACAGTGACAGATGCATCTACACTCACACAAACGTATACACACCATACACACCATACTGCGCAGTCAGTGTGATTTATACCAAGAGCTGTGAGGCGACAGTCATGGGCCGTTGACTCTGTCACAGCAGAACACAAGCGAAATAACTTTATGGATGTGGATATTGAGCAACAGACATTTACACAGAGGGCCAAAATAACAGGAAACCAGCCTTGACCTCCAGGGTGAGGGAGAAAAAAAAGATGGATGGAAAAGGAGCACGGGTGGTAGTCCATCTTAATTTTCACGAAATACCAAAGTCCAAAGCTGAAGAAACAAAGAAGGTATGGTTCCCTTAATTAGAACAACTTACATTACAATATAATGCAGGTAAATGGTTTTCTATAACAGAACAAATTATATAACTAACATTTTTCATTAAATTCAAGCCACTCAAAGATAAATTTATCTTGTAAATGACATAATTCTCTCCCACGGCTCCTTTCATCCAAACATATTACAGATGTAGATGAAAGGAACAAATAGAAGAAATGAACAAAAAGTCCATTAACAGTCCATGTTTATTGTAGGGACAACACAATAACAGACATGTGCTCTGTTCACTGATGCAGTTATGTAACATGTCTTACTCAGCCTCAGTCTTTCGCAGTCGTTCTTTGTATTTAGTACTTTTTTATCCTGTTTTATCTCTGGAGCTCTGTCCATTCTCCTCCACCACCAGTGATGACATTGCCTCAGCCAAGGTCTTTGATTAGTGTCGCTTCTAAATAAGGCACATCCTGTTGACCTTCCAAACTTTGCAATTTCCTATTAACCCTTTCCTATCATTCCTCTGCCATCTCAGTATCTTAATTCACATCTCTCCTCTTTGAAGAAATGAGGCCTGCTGGGCAAAGACATCAGATCCATTTGTAGATCCAAGGATTCATTGAAATAGTATGTCATGCAGCATTTTCTCAATAATTACTTTTTCTTTGATATCATATTTGATACCCTTGCACTGGTGTCTTGGCCCATATGGGGCTTACACAGGGCAAAAATAAATAAATAAATAAATAAAATCACAATAAACATCAAATCATTTTTGCTTTCATCTAAAGGCTGATTTTTGCTCCTGAGTGAAAGGTAGAGAAACACGAAACACAAAAAAATGTACATTGCAGTTACAGTAATTACTGCACTGTAAAATTATATTGTGATAATTGCTGCTGATCCTTAAATATCCTCCATTTACACCCATTTGCATGGATGCGTCACTAATGATATGGAAAGATTAACACTTCTTGTTTCCTAAGTAGTCAGTGTTAAGAGCCTCTTCTGAACAGTTGTTAGATTAATAATTTCCATATATAATAATAAGAAAAATACTTTTTTTTTTTTTTACAGGTAACTAACATTGTTTTATCAGAGATATAACCTGTTCAATTTTTCTGTAGATTTTTTTTTTTTTCCTTCTCCAGATAGTGTTGTAAGATCTTAGCCGACTTTGTTACTGAACAAAGAGATAGACTACACCTCAAATAAAGCCAGGTTTCTCCTGATACAAATGTCTTGAGGAATGTCATTTTAGTGTCAGAAGGTTCAGAGGATATGTGGCTTTTTATTTGTCTGACTTTGGGTCAAAGAATCAGTTGAAATCTAAAAATCTCATTCACTTTTACCTTTAGAATGAATATAACTATAACTAATATCAACTATAAAAATCATCACAAGTTATCCTGATTATAGATTCACTAGATTGAGTAAATTGAATAACAGTGAAGATTGAGTGTTTGGTGTTACTAAGAGTCTTAGTCCAGGTCAGAGAATTATTTCATCAAAAATGAATATACGTATGATATGAGACACTGTCCTGGATCAACTGCTTATTTTCTTCATTTCTATTTTTTTGATGATAACACTGGGTTACAAAAAAATGTTATTTGCAAGTTGTCTAGGTTTTTTCAACTGAATTAGGACCATTTTGCACCGCTAAATCCAAAAATGACATCTGTTTTTCTCAATCAGGTCAGGTTTTTTTTTACTAATTTGATTTTGAAAAATTTGATCTTCTCACAAAATTGATTACATTTTTGTGACTTTATCAGTTGATTTTTTCTATAGTTCTCACCCAAAATAGGTTTTAAGAGAAAAAAAAATCATTTGATCACTTGATTCCTGTTAGGTACAATGGTGTATTCACTGCAGATGTAGCGGAATACGTCAGGCTTATTTTTGCAAGATCTTCTAGTCGAAGCCATTTCATTCACCTGTAATATTAAAAAAAATCATAAATTGGCAAAAGTACATTCTTCAGAACTCGTTTATTGCAAGAAATATGAAAGAATTTTGTATCATATGATGTGAAAATGCCCATAAATGTAAGCAAAAATGTTAAAAAGCCAATATGTAGCATAGTTCAGAAAGTTGACCTGATTGAGCAAAATTAATGTGATTTTTGGATTCAGCACACCAAAATTATCCTAAATCAGCTCAAAAAACTTAAACAATAAATTTGTTGTTGACCAGTGTAATTTTGTTCATTTCACAACATTCAACTGAATGAAAATGTACGAAACAAGTGCAAAGCAAATTCTTTTTCAAACTTCTTATTCTTTTTATTCACAGCAGGTGGAGAAAATACCAATTATTGTGAAGTAGACCAACTGTCTGTGTTGTTAATAAATGATTTATCGCTGATACCCATTATTTTTGCCTTTTGAATGTGAATTGATTAAATTAGAAAACACTCAACAGATTAATCAATAATAAAAGTAATCGTTAGTTTAGTTCAGAATATAATGTTAAATAATTTTCTTGCTCATTTCCAAGCTCCTGTTATATCTTTCCTGAGGATGTGGTTATTAAATGATGATGTCGGTGCAGTTTGGTCATTCTTACTTTAATCTCATGAAGCCATTTCATCTTTGAACCAAACAGTGTAATGGTCGGAGGCTTTCAAAGCCTTGTTTCTGAGTAAATATAAATCAGAGAATTCTTCAGCTGTGGTGGCAACCAGCAATGCAGAAATGCCACAGGGGCTCCCATAATGCCACAGGGCTCCCATAATGCCTCAGGGCTCCCATAATACCGAAGCTGGATCCTTTAATCTCCAAGAGCTGGAAAAGACATCTGACCCTCCACACAATATACTGTCTTGACTGTTTTTTTTTTCTGTCAAAAGAAGGAAGTTTGCTGGAGACTACTATGTACCTGCCAACTTCAGCCAGGTTTAAAGTGTTCACGCCCCAACTCGCTCTGGTCTAACACAATAGAACTCACACGTACCTGGGCCGGGTCAAACGCCAGGCATTTATACCGAACCTCATCCATGACCGCACTGCCTCGGCTCGATTAATTCAGCCTCCAGAGACACGCATCTCCAGGTTAAACAGGAGACTCGCAGAGCAGAGTGAGTGCTGCTGATGGATGACTGCAGCCCAGGATTCTGACACGTCTGATAAACGTGAACCAGCGGATCCGTTTTTAAACAATGTAGTTCTACCCACACATTTAACATCCTTACTCTGAGACCAGGGAAAAGCTTTCACAATGACTTATAACAAATATAACTGCTTTTAGACATAGGATCTGTAAGTCATCTATCTCTTAAATAATGACTTTTTAGCCTCCTGCACATATAGGTTGCAGCTGCATGGGCTGCTCATGTTAAACCTGACAGGATTTTTTTTCTGATGTGTCAGAGCGGTGACTCTCCTCATTATAAGCTCCTGACTATCTCTGTCACGAATAGAGCTGGGGGATGTGAACAAAAGTGCTAGTCGATATCCATAATTATCCTGATGAATGTCAAATCATTTCTTTTGAGTTTAAGGGTTGTTTTTTTTTCCTGAACGAAGGTTGAAGATGATTATTTGTTGGTTTAACTTCTGCATTACCCTGTTTTAATGAAACACTGAAGTTTACTTTTTTTTTGGGTATTTAAATGCTATTATTTCCATTCTGTTGTGAAATACAATTAATATCAATCCAGATTAAAAATGTATACATGTTAATTTTCCTGTTAGTGCCCCTACCACTGATGACGATCTAGAGTTGGTCCCCCAGCTCATGCTGATGCTAATGCTAATGCAAGGTATTGTGTGTAGATAGATAGATAGATAGATAGATAGATAGATAGATAGATAGATAGATAGATAGATAGATAGATAGATAGATAGATAGATAGGCTTTATTTCAGACTCATGGTCCACATTAAAAAGCAAACAGATAAATACAAACACAATAAAAAACACAAAAAACCCTCTATACCAGGGATGTCAAACTCATTTTAGTTCAGGTGCCACATTAAGCCAAATTTGATCCGCAGTGGGCCGAACCAGTGAAATAATAACATAATAATATATAAATAATTTCAACTCCAAACTTTCCTCTATGTTTTAGAGCGAAAAAAAGTAAAATTATGCGATGAAAATCTTTCCATCTACCAACTATCCTTTAAAACAATGTGAATAACATGAACAAACGGAAATTTCTTAAGAAAACAAAGTGCAATTTTAACAATATTCTGTCTCAGTTTATCATTTAAACGTGTAAATTACAACTTACAGATCACAGTGGATCAACAGATACACAAAACATTTAATAACAGACAGAATATTGTTAAAATTACACTTCAGACATTTTAAAATGGCCATATTTGTTCACGTTATTTGTGTTTTTGTGAAATGTTAGTTTGTTTTAGTGTAAATACAGTAAAATGACATGAAAATGTTTACATTTAAAAGGACAAAAATGTGGAGTTGTGATCATTTATAGGTTATTACGATTGTATTTTACTGATCCGACCCCCCTTGAGATTACATTGGTCTGTATGTGGAACCTGAACTGAAATGATTAATGTCTTCAGTGTAATTTTTGCATTTCACAAATTCATTTGAGGGGCCAGACTGGACCCTTTGGCGGGCCGAATTTGGCCCCTGGGCCACATGTTTGATACCTTTGCTCTATACTTTCAAGAGGCAGTCATACCAGTGTTTCCAGAACAGAGATGTGTAACATACAGCACTATATGCAAGATTTGTCAGCAATAAAATTACAGTATTTTCTGAGTGATTCAGGCAACACATAAATTTAAACATCAGATTTCTCAACACAGCATGCAATGAATTTACATGATTAGACATAAACAATTCACTGGCACTGGTCCATCTGGGCTTTTTCAATAAAAGTCTTAGAGCATCATTGTATGCCACTGCGTATTATGGGTAAAATACAGAGACCAAATCTTGCTACAGAGGTAATAAAGGGAGTCCTTTATTATCCCTGTAACCTTTATCAGTTCCACTTAAATGTAGGATTTTATGATTTAGGCACCATATGTGTTTAAATGAACGAAGTTGATCAGAGACAGAAATATATGAACCAAAGACATACTTATATTTTATTCCTCTGCTTTATGGTTATTTTAAGTTATTTCGACTCACTTGTACTGACAGCTTTGCCGAAGAATTATTGTCTAAAGTTAATTTAAATATAATACCAAATGTCCAAAATACAGGTGATTAAACAAATTCATGTTCTGACTGAATACAATGACAGAGGACATTTAAGAGACTAGAAATGGTGTATGGGTATCTTACTTATATACAGCTAACCCAGGTGATTCATTTGTTCATGATCAGAAGATGTCAGAAACGTTTAGTGATTAGTGTATGTGATAATGTAAATGAAATGTGTATTTTTTTCCCCAACTCAAATGCACTAACATAACTTAATTTCAGTTTTACAAGTTTCATTTTGCTTGTTTTACACAGTTCCTCCCTCTGCCTGGTGTCACTGAACCCACATCCACAATTAATTTACCCTAAATCCTCCTAAATCTGTACCTTTAAACTGCAGCTTTTAGCAATTTGCACAGGTTAATACTGTGGTTATGAATGCAATTTTATTTGTTGTACAGCTTTAGGTTATCACAATGAATATAATTATCATATATTGTATGTAATATGTAGTATAATAAGCTCTGGTCATGCCATATTGCCATTATTGGTGCTAACTGCAGTTATGTTGTGTAATAGCAATAATCACCTTCCTCTGCAACAGGAATGTCATATTTCATCATTATTTCCACATTAGATTGTTATTATCACAAATTCATTTGTAAACTGACCAACAGGCTAATATCTGTTCTGAGCAAGTTTTGTTCACAAAGTAAAAAAAAAACAAAAAACAAAACAAAAATGCAGTTATTTATTTCTGTGTTGTGGTGTTCAATTCAATATACAGTTCATCTTCTACATTAGCTGTACTATAGGGGTATGTACAAAGTGGATTCAGGGTGATACTATGCACGTGGCATAAGAAACAGAAAAAGACAATTATATCACAGTTATTTCTAGGAGAATTAATCCTTAGCTGAAATGTAGTCATGTGTAGCTCCCTGCTTAACCCGTTTGTCGCTGGTTTCTTTCAGGTTCCAGTCAGACGTGTGCTCCCCAGGAGGACAATGACAACCCCCGGGTGTTCATAAGGGAGATGCGAACCGGCTGTTGGACTGACTTCATCCGAGGACAGGACCAGGCTGAGGTCCACATCCTTAACCTGGACTTCACCCCCAGCCCGGTGAGCTTGCACAGAAACAAAAATTAACAGTTTATTTCACATGTACTTGACGAACAATAGTACCACTAGCCTGAGTCACTTTTTTAACAGGCGGGTGAATTGTAACTGGGATAATAATTGCACCGCTGAACTGCAGCCGTATGCACATAGTTAGAAAATGTTGCACAGTCAACAGCAGCTATCTGTCAAACTGACAACATCTAACTTTTGATTTAAATCAATACCCTATGGAATGTCCTGGGTATGTCATCATCCTCTTGTTAATCATTCTTTCTTTTACTTGACAGTGCAATATGTCAAGTCCAGTACCCCTAAGAACATGTTCACCTTCTACCCTTTCCACACCGCTAGTGCCAAGACATGCTGTTATGACTGTGAATATGTAATTGGAAGCTCTATGGGGTTATGGTCAATGTAGCACGACCTGAAAAATGTGAGGCTGGTCCATCGTGTGTAAAGGAGATTAAATGTGACCAGAGTTCAGACTTCTGAAATAAATTAGTAAATGTTATGATGATGATACATAGTATTAGGTAAGAATGACTCACACTCAAGTGGTTTCTGAATTAGAATTTAAAATAAAATTGCAGCATAGATAGTCATGAAAAATACAAATGTAATGCAGCTATTTGATTAAAGCTATAACAACAGTTTGTTTTTGTTTTTTTTCTAACACTGGTTGATAGATCTTGTGACAAAAAAATAAACAGGCTTAGAAAGAAAGCAGAGCAGATGTTGCAGAAACTGTAAAGGTCAGAACAGTCAGGAAAACAAATTATTGAAATGCTAGTTGTAGGAAAATAATATACAGTATGTCTACCTACACCTCAAAACATGACAGATTTGGTTGAGTTATATCAAAGATGTTATGCAAAATGTAGTTAAAGTTCATGACATTGCAGAGTCACTGCACAGCTTGAAGTGATTCTAATAGAAAACTCAGCACTGACAACATTTGCAAGAACAAAGCATTCATGTTTTTGCAAAAAAGACTAAATTCAAAATGGAGATTTTCCACTAATACTGTGTACATGCAGTTGTGTATTCCCTGAATAAAAGCATTATATGTAAGAAGATTTGACAAGATTTGGATTTGACACATAAGCATCTTAATGGAAATAATTCTGTTTTTTGGAATGAGGGCAAAAAAAATACATTTTATGATTTAATATCACTGTGTTTATGTTTACAAAATATTAGTTTTTTCCTCAATTCCAAAAAACACAAATTCCAATTCCTAATTCTTAACATAACATAGCATAGCATGCATTCCATGATTCAAAATAGTTTTCTTAACTCTTTTCCGTCGGCCTCCATCTTGGAATCCTTCAAACTATTTCTTGAAACAGTTGCTTTTTAATATTTTCTGTAATTCAAAAAACTGCTGGAATCTTTCATAATGTTTAACAGTCGGTAGGTTTGGCTTCTGATCGGAAATGTGGACTTTTCATTTGAGCGTTCATCTATATCAGAGGGAATCTTTGTCTTTATTCCATCTTAACATAAACAGAGACAATATGTCGCAATGTGCAGTAACACTAAATATAAAACTATATTCTGAATGTGTTGTGTGATATCAGCTAACCCACTGTTCCATTCAGAGAAAGGCCTAAACAGGAATATCTAAACTCAATATGCTCTAATGCAACGACACACAATCAAATTCAGATTATTGTCATATTCAGAACAATAGTAAAATATTATTGACATTATTATTATTATTATTGTGTCATATACTCAGTGATGGTTGGCAGGTGGTTGGTAGTAATCAGATTTAACCAATCCTCCACACCAGTGTTTCCCAATCTTTTTTAGCCACGGCACGTATTTCACATTAGAAAAATCACAAGGCACACCACCGCACAAAAATGTCAGAAAAAGTATATTTATTGAAACATAATGCAAATCAAGTCTCAATTTACTTCCTCAGTGTGAGACCTGGGCCTGTTCAGTTGAACACAAAGCTGATATTCTTGGAATTGAGGAAAGATAAACATGAATCTTCCTCAACAGCGAGCACATCTGGGGTGCACGGGTGACATTGTCGCAGGGCGTTTGGAACAATAAAGCTGAGAGGGGTGTGTCAGTGACCTCTTGGACGGACCCAGCCCCTTAGGATTGAGGTCCGTTGTATAATAGTATGGGAGGCATATTTCCCCCGCCCCAACCTGATACCCAGGGTTCACGGGTAACTTGCTAATCTGTGCATCACTAGTGAGGGGGGCTTTATCAACAGAACGCACAGCATCGGGGCCGGTTCACTTTCACTTTTATTTTGCAAAGGGAAACAGGAGACTGTTGTAGAGTGGATCATTGGTGCGTGCAGTCATATGCATCTATATCACGCTGCTTGCTTACAGTACCAATCAGGTGAAACTGGATAATTTTCCACGGCACACATGATGATTTCTCGTGGTACAGCACACTGGTTGGGAAACACTGCTCCACACTATCTCTGTCTTTATCTGCTCTGTAAGTAGCGAAGGGAATCCAGAACCAGTTTTTGTAGAGAGTCCACTAATTCTGTGATGTCATCATGTCAAATGCGTCATCAACAGTTGTAACCCTTGCAGAGCTTCCATTACGACAAAGGGTTAAACACCTTTAACATGCAGAAAGATTTAATTCCAGCATTCAATTTAACTGTACCAATGGAAGGTCTTTGATTGGCTGCTTAGGCTTTGGGGCGGAGCCTACAGCAAGTTGTCCTCTGTCGCAGCTGTTAACACTAAACTCCTCCTAGTTCTATCGATATGGTTCATGTTAGCACCATTTCACAGTGTCAACCTGCTTTACTGTTGTTTATGAAGAATCTCTGTATCGTATATGTGTATAATATGTGATATTGATAATGGAGCCAAAATCGTTAAATTCTTATTAATTCCCATCATTATATGTAACTAACTTTTTCAAAGAGAATATGTTTTCCATCATGTCCAGGTTTTAACTGTAAACTGGTTTCTCTGAAAACCAGCCGAGCATGTCCGTCTGTGTTTCTGAATTTTTTATTGAAGCAAACACACATTACATAATTGCAGATTGTGCAACGGGTCCAACCTGAGGCTCCAGGGACACAGAAAAGTAACTGCAGAAAACTTTTAATCTATATGTTGTTATTGCAGTGCCAGACTCCATTTTTCACTGTCCACCACTGTCGGTCAGCAAACATTAGTCATTTCTTTATCAGCGTCCTCTCCTTGTTTGTTCTTCTGTTTGTGCTGTTTTTGAATTCTTTTTGTAACACTTGCACATGCATAATGTTAAACAGCTGCTCTTGTGTTTGTTTTCTTCTATTAGTCTCCCTTTGTTGGCTGTTGGTTCTCATTTGGTGCTGATTATGAGTAGGGGGAGCAGATGTGTGCGCTACAGTCAGGATGGTGCAATCCTCTGGTTATCTGATTCCACCGTCCTCCACCTCCCACCCCCATCCTCTCTGAAATTAATAAAACCCACAACCCTGTCCTTCAGCTGTTTGGTTAACAGCTGTAACAAAGGTCTTGTCATTTTTTTTATTCATGTGTCTAATACAATTTACATTCCAGTTTCACTGTTATGTGAAACAAAGGCACATTAAATAAATATCTTAATAATTAAACCACTATACTCTAGTTCTTACATTGAAAAGATGCTACACAGATGGTGTTTTATGTAAAGTAATATTTTGAGTAAGACTGACCTTTTCTGAACCGATGATTTTGTTTTCCTCAAACACTTTGGTTGTTGGCTAAAATGCAGCCAAGCTCCTTTATTTTTTTGCCAAGTGGTAAGTCTCATTTAATGGACTGAAGTGTTGCAGCATATTTAATCGAGTGGAAATCAGAAGGAAAAGCACTTTGATGACAAAACAGATTTACAGCATATTAAGAGGGAATTGCTCCTCTTAGTCATTTTATTAAGCCTGGAGGTTAGAGCAACCACATTATGTCTTGGAAAAGAGTGAAACGGAGGAAATTTTATTGCCAAAAAGCAAGAGTTTGTAAAAACAACTTGGTGCAACTTACTCAACAATAGAATAGAATAGAATAGAATAGATCTTTATTGTCACTGTCACAGGATCAATGAAAATTCCTTTAGCAGCTCTGTTCTGTTTAGCAGCAAAAACAACAAGAGAAGCACTCGGAGAGAGCAGACCTCCGCCAAGGCAGATCAGTGGGCCCCTGTGGCCTCCCCCCCACCCCCGATCACCACCAAAATTTAATCGTTTCTTCCTTGTGCCATGCCAACATTTCCTGAAAATTTCATGAAAATCCATCCATAGCTTTTTGAGTTATCTTGCTAACAAACAAACAAACACACACGCATGCATGCAAACACACAAAGCAAAGCGATCACAATACCTCCTGGCTGAGGTAATTAGTGCAAAAAGGGGACTGTATAAAAAATATCACACAAAATACTGAAAAATGGAAGCAGTGTACGAAAGCTACAAGATAAAAATATTAAATATACATATACTACTAAAGTTCTACAAAACTACTGATATATACAAACAGCTAACTCTATACTACAAATGAGAAACATGTACAACAAATAAGGATATATACAGGCAATATAGGATATATATAAGGTAAGATTAAGAAAAACATGGTGCATGTGTTGTGACTAGTCAGTGTGTGTGTGTGTGTGTGTGTGTGTGTGTGTGTGTGTGTGTGTGTGTGTGTGTGTGGGCATTTAACCGCTTGTAGGTGAAAAAAAAGGGTTGAAATCAGAGTGAGGGGTTTTGTGGGAGTTAACTGGAGGAATTTGGCCGAGGCTCTGTGTAAACCACTGGACATTGAACAGACTTCGCAGATCCTGTTCTCTAGTGGGATTATGAATCTATAATGGAAGAAGAAAGTGGACTTGTCTTAAAACACAGCCCTTATCTGCTCTTGACTGTTTACTGTAGAGCAGATTTTTCTTGTTTGCACAGAGGAAGGGGATCGTCTTCATCTCTTGCCAAACTGTCCACTCAGATGGGAGTTTTGCTATCGCCTTCCCCTTTTTTTGTCCTTTATATTTTTCTTATCACCCTCTTTGCCATCCCTTTGTTTTTCATGCTGATTTACAGCCTGCCAGAGACACTTGAGTCTCACGGTTTGACCGCACAGAGGAAGCATCAAGAGGCTGCATAGTTCAGGAAAATTCATAGGGAGGAGCTGCTTGTTCAGCCCATTGATGTCACACACTGGCCTGAGTCGGGTCCTGGCACGAGGCCGAGACTAGACCAGCGGAGCCAATTCAAGTTAAGGGAGAGAGCCAAAAGAATAACTGGAAACTGCATCAGCAAAGGCCCTTCAAAAAATGCTCTAGGGGTGGGGGGGGGTGGGGGGTGGTGAAAAAAAAAAAGTTTGAAAAGGAAAACAATTGTATCTTGAAAGCACAGGAACAAAACTAGAAAAGGTGAGTGATCAGGGTCAGGACCAGTCATGATTGAGGGTTCAAAATAAGAGAATGAAAGTCACAAAGGGATGAAGGAAGGTGAAACGAGACAGTGAGACAATGAAGCTCATTAGAAGTATTTAAGGAAATCATCTGAACTCTGTATGAAGCACAATGAGCTCCAATAGGAAATGCCATTCATTCACTTACTGTATGTAATGCATTCCAGGTAAAAATAAGTGGTATTTCTGGGAAGATGTCGTGTCACCCGTTACGCTCACCCGTTCAGGCTCAGATTTTAAGGGAATTGTTTTAACTCTGAGTCATAGACGTACATGTGCAGTTCTATGATACATTTATTTTGGACTGAAATGAAATGCAAGTGCCTGATCAGAGAAATGTCTGCAGATTTGGACTCATCATCACCTTCATAAACACATCAAAGTCACATCTGGTGATGTTGCAAACAGTTCCCACATCACACTCCCTTTTGGCAGGTTGTTATTTTTATGATAAGATTGATCAAGGCAAAGACTCCACATTTGTCTTTCGCAAATTAACATGACTTGAGGGCATTTATTAACAAGTCAGCCTCTTTTTTTGGGGGGATGCTCTGCCTCTTTTGGAGAATTTTCTTAAAAAAAAAAAAAAAAAGTTTGTGACCGGAGCAGGTCGAGGAGGATTAACATTTAATCACTCTTGAGATAGAAGCTGCGATGTTTGTAATCTAAAAAAATCATTTATTTTTCTGTATTAACTCTATGCACAGTACTTTGCGAAACACAAAAAATAAATGTATGATAGATCATTTCTGAGGTTAAAAAAATAAAATCAAAACAAACATGAATTTAACACAAGAAAATCTTAGAAAATGGGCTGTGAGTGTTGTCTGGATAATGGGTTTGTTTGTAGGTCATTAGTTATTATTAGCTGATTTAGTTTTGTCACGGCTCACCAACATAACTGTGCTTTTCTTGTTATTTGTGAGCTTTTTCTTGTAAATTTAGAGATTCATTCTTAGAGAATATCAGTGTTTTCTTATGAATGCAGAACATTAATATTACAAATGTTGTCATGCTTGTCCCTTGTTTCCCCACGTTTTATGAGGTACATTATTATTATTATTAGTCACTGTAAATGAGTGGGAAAAGGATAAATCCAGATGTAGATGTTTTTCAAATTGATTGAATGGGGTTCTGCTTTGAGATGCTTTTAAGATACATTGTTGTACACTTTTAGTACCGTTTAAATTATTGATGGTGTTTTATATGTATGTTTTGAATAGGGATGCACCGATGCCAATACCAGTATCGGGTATCGGTCCGATGCTGAGTGTGTTTACTTCTACTCGTACTTACAAACGCAATGATGCCGCTTTACAGCAGCGTGACATTCATAGTTAAGTGCAGCAGGTACGTGGCGGAGGAGTAGTGTCAGCAGTGTGGAGATTTTTCAAAATAAACAACAGTGACAAAAGTAACAGTGACTGAAAGTTACATTAAAGACAGAGACGGATACAGAGGGAGCGTTCTGTCTGTCCTCTGCCTACATTCTGTACATAATTCTGTCTGTTTTCCGGGTGCTTGCGGATGCGGACCCAGATCCAGAATTCGGAGCAGTACCACCTGGAACCGTGGAGGTAGCAGAGGTAGCGACTGTGTGAGTTACAGAAAAACTACTGACATATTTATGACAACTATCCTCATCAATATCAACATTAGTATCCACATTAGTACTACCTCCTCTGTCGTCGCCATGTTTGTTATTATTTACTTTCTTCTTCTTCATCTCAAAAGACTTTACTCTTCTTTGTGATATTTGGCAAGTATGGTTAATTAAGAGCAGCGCCCTCTGGTAGATTGATTGAGAAATGCTCATTCCAATGCTTTAAATGTCAGTAGCAGCACTTTGTTCCAGTCAGACTAATGACAACAACAATAAAGCACATTGTGAAAAGAAACGAAGAACTGTAATGGTATTATTAGGGCTGGGTAAAAAAATCAATTTGATCGATTTCTTTTTTAATTTTGCATAATGGATTAATGGTGGATGAGATCGATTTTTCAGAACAGGACCGTGAGTAAATGACCCGGAAACTGCCGACGCAGAAGCACGTTCGGCTCCTTTTGCGAGCCCGTCGCGGAGTCTTGGTCATGCTCGCGATGGTTCTGGCGCGGGAGGAACGTGGAGGAAGGGTGGGGAAAAGCCCTCCGCTGGAGGTCCTCCCGGCCTCAAACTCGAACCCGCAGTGCAAGGAACTCGCTGGTGGAGGTGGGTCATGGAAGCCAGTCTTTCTAGAAATATTAACTTGGATCACCAGTGGCTGATTGCGGAGATAGAGGAATAGTAAAACGGAAATCATGAAGCTCCGCCCACCCTCCCCCTCCAGTGAGTTTCTTGTACCAAGGGCCAAATATGATTCTGTTTCAGGGGGGCCAAATTGGTTGCAGTGCCCCAGGGTGATAGAAGCACCAGCCATAAAAAAGAATAAAGATGAACGAAGAAGTCCGTTCTGAGCCACTGTAGAAACATGGACATGTTTCTGTCCTGTTCATTATTTCAGAGCAGATTCAGCCATTCGCTGCTGAAATATCATATTTATTTCCTTTCTAATATCAATATTGATTCTGTGTTGCATGGCTGCAGTAGTCCAATAATCAAGTTACAACTCAAAATTGTACTTTGGTATCACTAAATGAATCTGAATCAATCAATTAATACTGAATCGAATCAAATCGAATCGCAATTAATTGATTCAGAACCTTATGAATTGAAATCAAATCAATTAAGGAAATTGGCCATGATACCATCCCTAGGTATTATTAAGTACTCGTATCAGTACTCGGTATTGGCAAGTAATCAAATGTAAATACTTGTACTCGGTCTGGAAAAAAGTGGTATTGGTGTATCTAGTTAACTGTTTTATGTATAGTTTTAGAAATTAGTTTTATTATGTTTTTCATGTACATTTTTAGCGTGGATGTATGGTTAACTTCTGCTGTTGCTGTCTTGTCCAGAACACAGATTTTTAATCTCAATTAGTCTTTTCCTTGTTAAATGAAGGTTAAATGAAATAAAAATAAACATTAGTATCATGATCAGCCTGCTACGTTATGTTAATATATTACTGATTTTGAGCATGTATGGATGTGAGGTTCTGCCAAACTTACTGTGCGTGAATCTCTGCATCAAATTACATTTGTATTTTGCTCATAGCCAATTTGTCGACGGTCTCCTTAGACCTCATTTGTGCTGCCCTGGTCTAAAAACATTTCCATAGCTCTGGTTCATCCCAGTTCTCTTGGATTGCACTCTGACAGCATCAGGTACCAAAGAAAAAAAGGGTGTAAATATTACAGATTCACTTTGCTTCCCCAGCACGCTCATTCACTGGCCAACAGGCAGAGCTTTAAACAATCTAACCTCAAATAAACATGATGGAACTGAATAAAGTATGGGGTGTCAAAAAGCATCATAGATGGATGGAAAGAGAAGTTTGTATTGATGCATGTTAAATTCTCCCAAAAGCCTCACACTGGAGTGTTTCCGTCCTTAGGCACTGACTCATGAAACTGAATAAATCTGAACTACTCGAGTCTTTAAAAACCCCATTAGCACAGAAGTGAAAGTAATTATAACAAGGATTTATTTCAGTTTAGTCGGAGTTGAGTTAAAAAAGTCACAGTGAAAAGGTTTAGTCACTACTGTTTAACATCTGTAACACTCAACACTGCCTTGCTTTACCCACGCAAATGTATAGTGTGTTAGTTAAGCCTGATTCATAAAGAAAGTGGTGGTGATTTGTAAAGTGCATCCCCTTTGTGCTACTCTCAGCTGAAAACCTGATTAATGAGGTATTACAGTCTGTATTAAATTATGCTAATAAGGCTTTACATATGGTATATAAAAACCACTAGGGCTAGAGCTGTGTGGGAGGATGCTGGGCCGCCAATTTATAAATGAATAATAGCATGTAATTAAAATAATTCTAGATTTTTTTTCTCTCTTTATATCAGCTCTCCTTATAATGCAGGGGAATATCACACTCAGCAGGTCTGAACCTTTGTTTCCACAGCAACTTACTGCGATTGATTAGTTAAATGCTGAAGTGGTGTTCCTACTTTTCTGTCTGTTATCCATTGTTGTCAATAGTAGTAATAGGTTTAGTATCATTAAATTGATGATGACAACAACATAACAGAATGAAAACCACAGGACCAATGTAAACACGTAAGACAAGATAAGAAGAGCAACTTAGCTCACCTGTAGATTCTTTAGGATAATGTTTTTTGAATTTGTTTGAATTTTTGAGAAATGTTTTACTTATAATGGGCCATATTTTGATGCTTATAACATGGAAATGGTTAGAGATATTACTATAGTTCCTATTGAACACTGATAGGAAGTCATATATGGACTTTCATTTGGGTCCATGACCTTTGACCTTCAGTGACCTTGAAGGGTCAAACTCAAGGTCACCTATGTGTACATTTTAACAATCTTCTTTTCTGAAACTACTGGTCAGATTAATTTAAAATTAAATATGTAGCTTCCTTGGGACAATGTTTACAAAGTTAGTGCACAGTTTTGAGAATTTTACATTTTTAAAATGTTTGCCGAATTTTTGAAATACACAAATTTTACCGTTATTTACAATGGGACATATTTTGATGGTTTATAACATGTAAATGGTTAGAAAGATCGATATAGTTACTATTGAGCACTGATAGGAAACTCAAGCTCACCGATGTCTATATTTCAACAACCTTCTTTTCCAAACACATGCTGCGTCCAAATAACTGTGTCCGACTGTCTTTGTGGACTTTATATTTCACAAACAAATGCATTTGACCTGAACTGAACATCAACCCAGTCAACCATAGTACTAGTGGTGTGATTTTGTACATCAAAGTGTTTGAGGCTCTATTATTATTATTATTATTATTATTATTATTATTATTATTATTATTATTATTATTATTAACAAATAAAATAAGTTATATGACCTTACCTGTTGTTGATTTACTCTTTATAGTTACAGCAGTTAACAGTCAGTTACAGTATATATACTATAACTGTCTGTCCTGTTGATTTTTCACAGTTAATTAGTTGAGTTCTCCTCCAGCTAAAGTACCGCCCACTTCTATTGGGAGATTGATTTCCTGATTCAAGACCACAGGACTCTAACATAGCGGCATAACCCGACAACTTAACAAATTCTACTTGTTATTGATTCTTGATAGAACATGCCTTTGAGCCACAGGGCCATTGGTCCTATTTTCTTAAAGGTCTTGGTCTTCTGTCTTACTCTAATGTATTTTTACTCAGCCAGCCTCATCTCATCGTTTCAGGCAGAAGAGTCAACAGTTTATTTAAAGAACATATTTCATGTACTTGCCATTTGTGTTTTTAATATATTTCAGAGAGCTAGTTTTAGTTGCTTTCTAGTTTTCTCCCATCCAACTCAGTGGAGAAGCTACCAATTTAGGTAATCATTATGCAATGTAGCTAATGTAGCATTAGCTTTGTGACAAATTTAAAGTGAAGGGGAAATGTGGTGACAACATGTTGTTCCTAAGTTATATTTTTGCCTATGATGGGAATAAGGCAGATAATGATAAGACATAAAGCAGTCTTGTCTCAGTGTCACACAAAGAAGTCTCAATTTTTTTTTTTTTCATTATCACTCAACGTTCTATGTCTGATATGTGTGTTGGTGTTATTGCTGTAATTTGATGTAAAACGTCCTGTTTCAAATGCAACTCAGTTCTATTTTGAAATTTCTTGTGAAGAAGCTTTACATTTTAGCCACCTGGTTATTAATCATATGTCTCAGGATGCTGGTTTCAGTGGTTTGTCGGCTTTTTGCCACCTCACTAACTGATGTAGTTACATACTGTACACTGAGGGACATAACTAATGCAGTGTTAGCTTTGTGACAGAATGAGTGGTTCAGGGCATGTGACAAAATTGTTCTGTAGTTAAACTTTTGGTTGAGACGTATAAAGCTATGAAGTCAATGTATGTAAACTTATGAAACACTAACTTTAGCTAATGTCACTCAGTCACTCAGTCTTTCAGTGTTATGATAAAAAAATTAATTGGTTTGGCTAGATAGCATTGATTATCTCACCCTGGTCTTGGTCATGATTTGGTTTCGGTTTGGGGGGTCTAAACCAGACCACTGCTGACAACGTATTCTTATGATGGTCTCTCATTTCCACTTCCATCTGTGGGTCAAAGGTCAGCCTAGGGAATCTTTTCACGATATGATGTATGATGTCGCAATTTTATGTTGAGAAATATTCTTTTTGAGCAGACGGAAAATTCATCAATCCTGATGCTTCACATGTGACCAGTTGACCGGCTGACTATGGATTCTAAATTCAAACATATTAAAAACATTGATTGAATTTTTTTGTGTTTTTTTTGTCAGTTAAATAAAAGTTCAAGTGAATTAGCAAATCACAGATGTTAGTTTTTATTGCATTTAATAAAATATCTCAACTTTTCTGGGACTGGGGTTTGTAAATAAGCAAGAACAAACCAGTAAATAAGCTAAACTGTCACTTAGTCACTCAGTCTTTCAGTGTTATGGTAAGAAAATTAATTGGTTTGGCTAAATCGCATTGATCATATCTCACCCTGGTCTTGGTCATGATTTGGTTTCAGTTTGGGGGGTCTAGACCAGACCACTGCTGACAACGTATTCTTAAATTACTCTAGAGAAGGGGTGTCAAAGATACGGCCTGCAGGCCAAAGCTGGCTGACCGAGGGGTCCAATCTGGCCCTCGGGATGAAGTGCAAAAATTACACAGAACAATATGTATTAAATCATACATTTTTCAGTCCCAGATGCCTGTTAGTGAATGTTTTGTGTATGTGTACATCCTCTTTGATCTGTAAATTGTAATGCACATGTGTAAATGATAAGCTGAGGCATAATATTGTTGAAATTCACTTTTTTTTCTTTTAAAAAGTTCAGGTTTTTCATGGTTGTTCAGGTTATTCACATTATATGTGAAAGGATAGTTTGTAAATGTTTGTAAACATTTTCACAATATAATTTTAGTATTTTTGCATGAAAAACAAAGTGAAACTTTGAAGTTATCATTATTTATAGGTCATTATGCTATTATTGTACTGGTCTGGTCTACTTGAGATCAAATTGGGCTGTATGTGGTCCCTGAACTAAAATGAGTTTGACATCCATTCTCTAGAATATTGCTGTCCAGAGTTGTAATGAAACACAGTTATTGCTTAAAGAAGCTAACAGCCCATTGCACATCACTTAAATATTTAATCTTCAGTTGCCTTAAATGCTTTTGGCTTCCCTTCCTTGTCAACTTAAAACTGCATAAAGATGTAATAAGAGAACTGAGCTGCAGAGAGCACAAACAGCTGCCTTCCCATCTTTTCCACAAACCGTCTTCAGTTGACTGGCACTGCTGTTCTGGGAGAGATGCATGTGTTGACATTTCATAGTTGCAAAAACAAGGATAATTGTCATATCCCCCACTGATTTTGCAATAGGGTAGAAATGGAATCAAACTTGTGCAAAATTAAACTGCAGTTGAATCTATTTTTAAACTTGGTGCTGCAAGCAAATGTCTCTCTAGTCAGTCGACTCCAGGTCTGTTTATTTAATGATCCTCTGTAGCCAGATAGGGAGGTCTGCAAATTGGAGGACAGTTATTCTCATTAGTCTAAAAAAGCTGGTTTATTGGCAGCATCTGTGAAAGAAATATCAGTTTCTGTTCATTATTTTCTGTTGGTAATAACATCATGTTTACAGCTGCAGACACAGATGCATCCTTTCACTGTGATGATATTACAGTTAGCAGTTATGTAATAACAGGCATCATTTTAAGTGCTTCATTAAGGTGTATTATTTATCCATTTCACTGTTTTGTTTGTGTAAAGCAGCATCGTCACAGCGTGGTAACGCTCCACAAATTCATTATAGGCAGCACATGGCGGCGGCGCAGTGTGAGTCAATATTTATGCCACTTGCCTTCTTTGTCTTCCTAATCAGTCCCAGTGTTCCACCTGGAGATTTACAACGCTGTCAGACTGAAGCCGTCCATATCACTCACCAGTGCGCTCACCTGGATATACAATCCATATATGACTGCAGTATACATTAGGCCTGCTCAAATATCCATGGACTTCGGGAAACATGTAGACTTAGGCTACGTTTACATGTAACCAGGTATCTGGCAAAACAAAGGTTTTTCTCTGCATTTGAGCCTATCGTTCACATGACAACGATGGCCACGCCCACCAAAAAAGATGGTTTCTAAAAACTCCATCCAAAGTGGAGATTTCAGCAAATCTCTCTTTTCGCATTTGCGTGTAAACAGAGGGGAATGGAGATCTTGGACGGATGTCTCAGTTTGCGACATAAATACATTTGCGCCACATATGCGAAGTAACAGAAGTACCGTTTTGATGTGATTCTTTTCAGGTTTCTAATTGGTTAATAGTACTCAATCATCTCACCACACTGCCATCTACAGGCCTGGCATGCTCTTGACGGTGTAGTTATACGGGGCCCTGTAAACAAATATTTTTCTGAAAATGGTCATGTCTGCACAGGTTTTTTTTTTAAACGGAGCAGGGGAAATATCCGTTTTCCAAAATATGTGTAAATGAAGCCTTAATGGCACCATATATCTCTGTAAAAGCCAAACTACAGCGTCATACCAGTGGTTCCATCACACGCTTGCAGATCAGCCACGTGGACACTGATGGGTTCATAAAAAACAGTGCCCTTTCTGCTCAGAATTTAGCATAGCTCTTTGTCCTTATGTAGTACAGTTTCAAGGTGCAGTTGTGGACTGTTTAAGGAGCATCAGTTTTCCTGAGTCGTCCTAACCCATATGTCTGTGTTCATCATGGTAGTATGATGGTTTCTCATTTCCAATTCCATCTGTGGGTCAAAGGTCAGCCTAGGGAATCTTCTCACGATATGATGTATGATGATGCAGTTTTATGTTGAGAAATATTCTTTTTGAGCAGACGGAAAATTCATCAATCCTGCTGCTTCACGTGTGACCAGTTGACCGGCTGACTATGGATTCTAAATTCAAACATATTAAAAACATTGATGGAAATTTTTGGTGTTTTTTTGTCAGTTAAATAAAAGTTCAAGTGAATTAGCAAATCACAGAAGTTAGTTTTTATTGCATTTAATAAAATATCTCAACTTTTCTGGGACTGGGGTTTGTATATAGGAAGAATATACCAGTAAATAAGTTAAACATGGTAATGTGGACAAATATGGTGTATGTCAGTCTACACTTTTCATTTTGAACAACAACTTTTCTATTGTTTCCTCACAGGATGCCAAGATGTTCTCCCTTAATCTGACCAGCGCCAAGGCCATGAATCTTATCGTCACATCTGCAGACACATCGCAGTCTTATGGTCTATACCATATTAACACAGATGTTAACATTTACGTAAGTAAAGCCTTTTTTGTTTTTCTACATACACTTCCAGGCTGTGTTTACGTCAAGTATTTTTCCGGGTACAGAATGGGTGGATGTATCTGTAGCTTTTCGGCTGGGAATGGAAATCAAATACTGGTTAAACCTTCCTCTAGCTGATGTGTATGAAACTGCATTACTTGCCATAAATCCAATGATGATGAAGTAAATTTTTGATTAATAGTATAAAAGAAAATAGAAAGAGAAAAAAAAAAAAAATTGTGGTTGACCAATAGTTATTATTATTATTATTATTATTATTATTAGTAGTAGTAGTAGTAGTAGTAGTAGTAGTATTGTTAGTATTATTAGTATTATATATCTTTATTTAGGTGGGACAGTGCACATTAATGAACACATTTATACATTCCATTTCAGTATAAACATGTAAATATGCTGGAGTTTGCGTCAGCGCTAATTTTCATCCGCAGTCCCCACTTAATATTTATTTATTTAGTTATTTGGGACAGTGCATATTAATGGACATCTACAATAATTGCAGCTATAGATGTGCCAGATTGTAGCAGCGGTGCTAATTTCCATCTGTAGTCCCTAGGCAGGTGACAGGAAAGACAGTTGACAAAAAGGCAAAACATCATAAAAACACACAGAACAACACAGTGAGGACACTCTACTGATGGTCACAGGCTTGGTTTTCCTTTATCCAATGTTTAAGTTGTGATTTGAAGGAGGCATATGATTGGGAGTCTCTTAGGTTGAGTGGTAAACTGTTCCAATATTCAGTTCCAGTGACTGAAAGTGTGGTTTGTCCAAAAGTAGTGCACCTGCATGGCCCCTCACAGTCTCCTGGAGCTGTGGCCCTGGTGACCATCCCACTGACAGAGCAGGATTTGATAAAATCTGTCAAGAGAGGAGGGGCATGTCCATGTAAGACTTTAAATATTAGGCACGCATTTTTAAAATTCACAAAACTATTAAAATTAAGAAATTTATATTTATCTAAAACAATGCAGTGGTGGAAATTAAAATCTTTTTTGTCAAATATTTTTATGGCTTTTTTAAAAAGTGAATCTATGGGTTTGAGTGTTGTGCCAGCAGCTAGTGACCAGGAAGTTATACAGCATTCAATGTGAGAGAAAATCATAGAGTGTAAAAACATCTAAATACATCTAATAAACAAATAACAGTGATCTGTGCAATACAAAATAATACAGTGGAATAAGTGCAGTACAGAACAGAACAAGACAGTGTAATGCATTAAAAACAGTACAGTTCAATACACTACAATATAGTACAAAATGACATTTGTGCCTATGTGTCAATAGTGGATTTTAAAGTTTAATAACTGATTAATGAGCTGATTCCATCTCCACCCTGAAAGATTTTCAACAACACTGGAAATGTACTATGTTGACTTTATTAAAAACTAGAGATTTGATCTAAACATTTAAGTCGAAGCAAATGATAAATAAAATTTAAAAAGTCAGATTAATGAATCATTAAATCATTTTCTGTGGTTTGGTTATTTTGACTAAAGTCACTGCTCATTAGTCACTGCTGATCACTATCGCAATAAATATGAAATCACTATTTTTACCTCTTCTCATGAAATGATTGTAATGCTGTGATTTATTCTTGATAGATAAGTGAAAGTGGGACAAAGGGATAAAAAGACAAATGTGTCAGAAAACAAAATTATTCCAACTTCATGGACGACAGTGCATAAATAATCTTGCACTGGCAACCTGGTAAAAGTATTATTGTATTTCTGTTCTACTGAATGAGTTATATATTGCAATCACTAGAAATAGACATTTGACAGTAGATATAAATAATTCTGTATGTGTTAGACCAGTATCTGGATGAGTGCATTCAGTTTTATCAGCTAACTCGGTGTAACAGGCCTTACTACTCTTAGAAGTGTGTGTGTGTGTGTGTGTGTGTGTTTGTGTGTGTGTGTGTGTGTGTGTGTGTGTGTGGGGGGGGGGGGGGTATTCTGACCTGTTACACCGGTCTGGATCAGTCTAAATCCTACTCTGAGCATATATTTTGTCCATACTCTATAACTCTGACCAAATCCAGATGTTCTCCTGTGTTGTCTGTAGCACCAGCTGTTCCACATACTGTCGAACTGCAGCAGCTGTGCAGATTCTCTGGGCCTGTTAGAACAGACAATGGACCATAATGCTTTGCTTTCACCATTCCCTTGTGTATGCTCTGTATGAAATTGTTTGTGTTTTTTGCATTTTTATGAACCTTCTAATAAAACTGGCAAAGTGCTCGAAGAGCGGTTTTAGAGTGGCCAGCGACAAGAGGGGCTGATGGCATGTGCCGTAAAATTTATGATCCCATAAAACTGGATATATTTTTTTTACCCCACTTTACACTGTTGTTAGATTATATGTGTAAAATAAATACAAGATAGAAAAACAACCTTCATTCACCCGCAGCTCACCGTTTTCATTTATTACAATGTGTATTACTATTGTTTCATGAGATAGAAAAAATGGAACTAACATACTAAATTGATTCAAACTTAATTTTAGAATAAAACATCAGACAGACATCTCCTTAGTACCAGGATTTGATTACAGTGTTACATAAGCAAAATGTTCTGCCTGGAAATAAGAATAAAAATGGCTGTAGAATTTCCTTGGATACATTCAAAATATATGACAGATAAAATACTGTAGATCTAAATAAATAATATTTATTACTTATCACAGATCAAAATGTCTGTGTGTGATTCTGTTTTTTTAAACTGCTTAAGCAGCACTTTCAGGTGAAAGTTGGAAGCAAGCTTCCCTCCACTTTAGTTGCACACACAGTGGGTTTTTCATATCAATTTCCTTCGTCTGAGTCGTGCTTTAGTACAAACATCTGCTGTGCTTAGTTTTCTCTCCCCTGTTGAATGTGTTTTCCTTAGACCTCAACCCATTCGCTGGTGTCAGCTCTTATCCAAATGCCATTAAAGTTTAATTGAGATACGAAACCTTCGAAATGGGAAATTACACTCAATATTTTGTCATTGCTTATTCCCTTAATCTCTAATGAGGGTTACCATAGTGAATTACAACAGCAAACACTGACATTTATCTTTTTAGCGTCCTTTATTTCATTGAACCTCAGCTTATTATTATCAGTGTAAGTGTAATGTACAGAGGTGGCAAAAGTACTCACATTCTGTACTTAAGTAGAAGTACTGCTACTTGGGTGAAAAAAATACTCTCATAAAAATAGAACTACTGATTCAACTCCTTTACTTAAGTTAAAGTAAAAAAAAAAACTACAACTTCTCAATTGTAATAAAGTACAAAAGTAAAAAGTAAAACTGCATTTTTTTTTTTTTTGCCATAAATGAAACAGTACTCATTTAACCAGGCAAAATCATAAAGAGAATCATATAATCATCTAAGAATTTTTGTAGGTACGAGCACAGGTAAAATTAAACAAAATGTGGGTGGGTACTAGGCAAGGAAGTGAAAAAAAAAAAAAAAAATTCCTAGATAAAAATAATTTTCAGGACGTTTAATGATGATGATCATTTAATTTGACCGTGGTTGATCCACAGCTGATTGGTTTTATTTTGAAGTGAGCTTCACCTCTGTTTACATCCACCCACAGACGTCACTGAGCAGCACATATTAGACATTTATTGATGGTGTGTGTTTTAGCCAAAAATAAAGCCCTTAAAAGTGAGTTACTGTGTAGACAATGGGCCGCATCTACTAAAGGTTTGCGTGTATTAAAACATGTGCAAACTGACTGCACATGCAAAAAAATGTACAAACTGATTTACTAACAGTGCGCACTAAGGGTAGCGTCTTTCAAAGGTGCAAAATAGCACGTCTGCATCCAGTTAGGATATTTGCCACAATGAATATGCAGTATAGGGCGTTTATACACTATTGTGCGTGTAAACGAGAAAATGGAAATATATTAATTTAGCACACGCAAAGTGATTTATCAAACCCGAAAGCAATTTTGCTCTATATTTAACACGTCTGAAAAGGAGGTGCAAACGGTTTGGATGCATAATTGCGCACACATGGAAGTGGTTAGGAGACATCGAAATGATGAAAGGAGATGCAGAGAACGCATTTTTCACCCTTGTGTGAACATTTTTGGAGTGACGGAAGAAAAAATTATTGAGATGTATGCCACACACACACACACACACACACACACACACACACACACTTTTCCACTCCTGATGATTTTGATTAAAAATAAAAAATATGCACCGACAGTGTGACAAAATTATGTGCACGTGACAGTCATTCAGTCCAACTACCCCCCCCCCCCCAAAAAAAAATACACACAAACACACACACGCTCATACACACCTTTAAAATGCAATACCTTCTATAACTCACCTCAAGTCAATGTCACATTTCCGTGCGTCTGGATCCTTCAGCGCACTGTTCCCATTAGTGCTGCTGTATCCCAGAGCAGTTATTACAGCGTATTGTCTCCAGCTGCGCACGCAAAACCCTCATTTAAATACGGTGGTCTCCAAGACTTTGCACCTGTTGTAATTTGTGCAAGCACTCTTGGTAAATCACCTGCAAACCGCGGTTCAACCCCACATGCAAAATTCTAGATTGTGCAAGCAAATTAGTACACGCAAATTGGGATCTTAGTAGATCCGGCCCAGTGTGTTTAATCATGGGTCAGGTTGTGGTACTCAGGTTTGCAGGTACGGGCGGAAAAGTTTGGAAAAAGTGGACCCGTGCAGGACTCTAGTACTGACCCTGGTCACAGCCTGTGCTCCTTCTCTCCTCCACTGATTTTCCACTGTATTTTACGTACTGTCACATCTGTTTAGTATGAAAAAGTAACAAGTCTATTCTGAGAGTGTCAGGAGTGTAAAGTACAGATATTTATGCAAAAATGTAGGGAGTAAAAATAAAAATTTGCAAGAAAATTTAAAACTCAAGTAAAGTACAGCTACCTAAAAAATCTACTTAAGTATAGTAACAAAGTACTTATACTTTGTTACTTCCCACTTCTGGTGATGTATCAGACTTCATTTGAGAAGTGGCTGAAATAAAACTCAAACTACATCAGTATAAAATGGCTCAAATGTATCCCTAACCTATCTAAAAATAGGTTTCTGGTGACCTGGTGGATGTTTAATATTTAACATTTACTGCACTGTACTTATATTTGAGGTCAACTGATTTAATTTTACCCACTCAGCATAGGCAGAACTCTGCTTGGACAGTGGCTGATGGAAAATATTAGGCTTCTTAATTGGAATCAGTAATTCTGAAACCTGCAGAAAACTTTTTTTATGCGATTCAAAATAGTGATTAAGTTCATTCTCTTTTGCAATAAAATAATAATAATAATAATAATAATAAAAATGAAAATATGACAAATATCCCAATCCATGTGACTTAGATATTTAATAACTATTATCAAAGATGGTTCATTTCTATCAGTATTCAATGTTTTGTCAAGGGTTTCACTATGTGTCGACCTGTAGTTTGTTTAGTATTAGTATAAACGGTTGGAAAAGGGACAGAAAGCTACTGTATTTAAAAGCTGTCATGTACTTGAACCTGGGCCAGCAGTAACTAGATGATGGTCAAGAATGATTTGCAGAAACTTTGGCTTGGTTTTTCATAGGCACATTTTATCCCCTTATTGTTATTGGCCCTGTCATGACTCCTCGTTCAAACTTTTTAATCACATTTAACCGATAATGCTGACAAAATGTTTACAGGAATGTCACCAGTTAGCGATATGCTGACAGCGGTGTGAGATTACATCCTGTATCATGTCCTGCTAAGGGCCTGGCCAGCGTTGCCTGTGACTGCAGGATGTTTTCGTGGGATGAGCAGCATCACTGGGGGATAATAGTGTTTTACTGCCGATCGTAGTGTAAGAGGAAACAGCATGTGTTTTGTGTCTGAGAAAGCACGTCACTGAGTTGACAGTTTGGCTCGGTGTCACCAGCAACTTTGGCAAAGAGCACATTACTGTTTCCCCCCAAAAAACAAATGTGAATAAACAATATTTTGCAAAGTTCCAAAGTCTTGAGAGATTTTACTTTAAATGTTACTGATATATATATATATATATATATATATATATAAGTCCATCAATCTTCTTACCACCACCACTTCTAATTCATGTCATGACTTTCCTTGTGATGTTCCCACCAGAACCAAAGCCCTGTTCATGATATTTTAATACAATAGAATACTGCAAACTCTCAAGTTCTCTTATTTCAAGTCTAGTTTACATCTCTCCGGACTGATCATAACACTATTTGAGCTTTATCAGAGTTATAATACCGCTACATCTGCTGTGGTGAAAACATTTCCCCTTTTCCCCCTCACAGAGTCTCAGTATTCTACACTTACAATATTACAGATGTGTTCCTTGTGTTTTCCAGTGTTGCTTTTGTATCTGTGTAAAGTCAATCTTACTGCACAGTTGAGATAAACTGATTCATCTGTGCCCATATTCGTTTTTTACATTTAGTATTAGCAGAACGTAGCTCCCCTAGTGGTCGATGGCTCATATTATACTTATAACTCTGAGGGAACTTTAATTTAAAAAAAAAAAAGTTCAAATTTCCAGTTTACTTTCAGACTTAAATGCGTCAGTGGATATCAGACAGTTAACAGGGTATCTAATTTTTCCTTGACCTCTACTTTACACTCAGAACTACTGTCTGAGTGGCAATAGTCACATGATCTGAACTTATTTTATGTCTTGAGCATCAGAAAAACACCTTGCACACAAACTCCTGCAGGTTAAAATGGACAAACTGGATATTTGTAATGCTAACCCACTAGCAAAGCAGTATATATGCTAATAACCATAATGCCTTACTATCTGTAGCCTGTTTCACTGGTATATGACATATTTAAAATGAATATTAGTGGTTTAGGACAGTGTGGATGGTGCATTTGATGGTAGTTCATCGAAAACTAGATCATCACAAATCAAGATAATAATTAATAAAGAAGTTGTACATTTGACAAACAACCGTAGTGGTTTTCTCAGTTATGTTACTATGGTTGGATTTTGTAACTACAATGACAGTCCTCATCAGCTGTTGTGGAATTATCAGTGCAATAATATTAAAAGGAAAAAAATTAAGACAGATGCATCCTCGCTCAATCCAGCTTTTACATTTTTCAGTTTCAGTTTGGATGTGAAATATTCCCCTTATACTTTAATGTGCTGTATCTGCACAGTTAGATCTATATGGCTATTATTTATTTATATATTTATTATTGGGTTTTCTTGATGCTATTTCAAATATTCATGTTGAAAGCCGTGTGAATCCTTCAGGCTTATTTGGACTCTAACATTATTTCTGCTTTGCTATGTGACACAAGGACAGATTCACAAAGTCGTCCATCACATAGGTACTCGAAGAAGAGGCATCAGTTCGTCAAATACACATAATTAAAAAAATAGGACTATAATAAACAAGATTTCCTACCTTTTATAAGTCTTAAGTTTAGCTTTTTGGGCATCACCTAAGCCAGAGTAGTATAAAATCAATATGGATGCCATAAAAGTCAGTCCCCAGTGGACTGCATTAAAAATGTTTGTTTTTAAGCTTCTTGGGTGTTGTTTACATTTTTTTTCTGCTTTTATTTATATATTTTATTTTCTGCAGATTACCTGTGGTTCAAACTGAGATATAGTGAGTGACCCTAGGGTCTCTTAACACTGGATGCCACCTGCTATAAAACATAAAACAGACTCTCTTGAACTCTCTGTGTAGATCTAAACAACTTATTCTAAAATAAAATAAAAGAAAAAAAGAAACATTTTCTCATTTTCATCTGATAATAGACTGAAAAAAATAGTCTTTTTTTTCCAATTAGATCCCCCTTAAACCCCCCTAAGTCTTTCAGACTGGACCTTTAAGTCTGTTCATAGACCTTCATGTCTGTCAGGAAAGTTAATGTCTTCAAATATGATAAGATGCAAAACCGCAGTGCAGCATTCTGTATTTCTGTATTCCACTTCTGTCCACAAAGCTCTGAAGAATACAAGGACAAATCAAGGACAAATCAGTGAACAATATATACATACATAGACACACTCACACATATATATGTATAAAGCAGCCTAAGGTAAAAACAAGAACAGTTTTCCTCTTAATAAATTGTTATGTATTGAGTGCATTTTAATATATGTCTGAAAGTCAAGGAACATACTGTAGATAATCACCACTCTTTTATTCCCCTCATACGACGTCTTTTACTTCCAAAGCCTAATGTAAACTCCATTATTTCCCAGCGGCCCAGACGAGGAAACAGCAGTGTCTAGTCGTTGCGATGGATGTATATATTTATACCTTGTACGGAGCCAGATTCCAGCCGACTGTGGTGACGCACAAAGCTAAAAAAGGTCCCATTTCCTGGCCCCAGTCAGGAAGCAAAGGAAAGACCTTGGCTCCAACAGGGTTGTGCAACTGTACTCGTGGACACTTAACCATAATAAACATTTCTTTTTAACAGGACCCGGCTAAGAGAATAGAGGGAGAGTCGGGCGGAGGGGTCCAAACAGCAGCAGATGAGAATGACAAGGATGGGCAAACATGTTTGTTAGGACAGAATTTAAGCAAACATTGTGTGAATATAAATAAATCTAAAGCCCACTCACTCGTGTCTGTTGTGTCGTAGCAATAACACCGATTTTTATTACCTCTTTGATCCTGACTTTGTTCTGTTTGGCTTTTGTTCAACTTTTTTGTTCTGTTTTGTTTTAGGTAAACACCAATTCTACGATTGGATTAATTGGGACTCAACATAAAAACAACGTCCACAAGCAGGACTTCCCAACACAAGAGGAGGAGCTGGTCAAGTGGGCGACAGACAAGTTTGGGGGCGTGACTTCATTCACCACCATACAAAACCTACAATACTTCACTGCATCAGGAGCAGAAGGTGAGAAGTGGTTTGAACCTGGCTGATGTTTTAATATACTTTTTAGACTCCCAGGGTTATTTCTCATAAAATTGCTATGAAGGTTTTCATTTTAAGGTAAGATAACATGCCTGGAAATGAAAACAGCATGCATGCCTGCCTATAGATGTGTTATTCTTGATAGCTTTTTTTGTTTTTTGTTCTACAGTATCGTTCTACATTTTTTTTTGGATCTAAAACAATATTTTTTATGGCTGAAAAGAACAAAAGAAGAAGAGTCAGCACAATATCCAGCCCGAGCCTCCATAACTCAACAATGCTAATCAGGGATGCATGCAGAGATACCAGGATGGAATGCATCACCTACCGTATATCTCTGTATCCAAAGTGTTTATAAACTCCTTTATGAAGAACAAACTAAGAAAACACTGCACTATGCTGAACCACGGGTGTAATTTATAGAATATGCACACTTTTAAATACTATTACTTTTTAACTGACAGTCCTAATACACACTGGCTGAAAACAAACATTGATAGATTCATATATATTTCACCCAATTTTCATGGTGTTTTATCTTTTTTATCTTTTACACAGTGTCTTTTTTTCCCCACTTCTTTTCATTTCCACATTTGGTTTCATCTTTCACTCAGAAATAATGATTTAATTATATTGATGATTGTTGATACCAACTTATATGACCTTTTTTTTTTTATCATGACACTAGTCTTACTAATGTCTATGAAAATCTGCTTTTGTTACATGAAATGGTGGAAACTGATCTCTTTAAAGACACGACAAGATGTCACCACACACCAAAACATTTAGGATGAAAGCCATGTGCTGGTGCTGCAGACAGAAGCAGAGGCACAAAGACGCTACATTTGTGATTTAAAGGCTGGATTCATGGCTGAACGAAGACTTGACATTAAGGATGTTATCAACTGCAATTGCCAGCAGCAGTAGCAGCGGGATGCTCGGTGCAAGCACAATTATTTTCCCAACAAAGCCTCCTTAAGGCAGCATGAGCCAAAACAGAGCTCTGACATGGCTTTAAATTGAAGTGAATGGTGATGATGGCTAAAATAGAGCCAGCTCTGTCTTTCATTTTCTGGAATAATTTGTTATATTTGAAATGTCTGTGTAATATATATTCAATATCTAAGCATGTTTTCATTTCAAACTGTGATTAAGGACCTGTTTGGAAGTGCTGCATTGTTGTATTGTTTTAGTTTTTGCCAGTATTATTTGTGACTCACAGACCACCAGTGTATTAACATTAGTCAACCAGTGGAACCGTTCTACTGCCGTACCCTTCGGCCTGTATCAGGGCATTAGGTGAACCTGCGTAGGACTCACTGTAGGCGTCGGAGAAGTGTTTATTGCGACTACACAACAGTGGGCTGACAGGTTAAAAGCTCAAGAAGAAGTACGTGTCCTTCACCCAGGTTTATTGAAGGTTTATCGACTCTCACTGACCACTTGGACGCCAGTTATGACTAGAAGTATCTTGAAGGCATACTGCACGGTGAAAAAAATGAAATAAAATAAACAGTTTAGTTTCAAACGCTTCCCTCCTGAAGGCTTGGAGGTTAGTTGCTGGCTGTCACAGCTGTGGTGAGTATGATTTCCACAGTGGAAACCGTACAAATAGAGGCTCTCTATCCGCTACATCCATATGCTCGTTACTGTACGCTCCAATTTGTGTGTGTTTTGTAATGTTTCAGACATTCAGTTGGTGTTGGTAAGATGAGGTTATGTAGATGCTAGGAGTCAAATGATCATCAGTCCTAATGTAGGACTCAGTACAAGTGTAACTCATAACATTAGTGAAACTAAAAGGACGGCGTTGCCTCATCAAACACATCAGCCTGATGTTAGAGATGTCGCACGGTAACCTTGAAAGAAAATCAAGTAACAAGTAGAGGTGGGTGATATGGTTAAGAAATGGTTTAGTGATATTAATTCATAAAGACTCAAACAGCCAAATCATCTACTGATATAGCATGTTTAGCAATTTCTGAACCAATAAACCTGTCAACAAGTTAAATAATTGGACATTCAGCAGATCTACAGGGTGTCCCATAAGTCTCCATACATAGGAGACATAATACATATGGTTCTAACATGTATTTCTTTATATTTCTTCTTTATAGTTCTTCAGCAGTGGAGGACACGCATTGAAATGTGTTCCCGACAAAATGGCAGTCATATAGAGCATATTATATAAATAAAAATGGTTTATGTCAAGAAACGTTTATTTTTCCTATGTATGGAGACTTATGGGACACCCTGTATAGTGAACGTGGAAACACCGTCACCCTCTACAACACAGGTGTCAAACATGCGGCCCGGGGGCCAAATCCGGCCCGCCAAAGGATCCAATCTGGCCCGTAGGATGAATTTGTGAAATACAAAAATTACACTGAAGATATTAACAATCAAGAATGTCAAAATCATTTTAATTCAGATTCCACATACAGACCAATTAGATATCAAGTGGGCCAGACCTGTAAAATACTATCATATTAAACCTATAAATAATGAAAACAGCAAATTTTCTCTTTGTTTTTGTGTAAAAAAGTAAAATTACATGAAAATGTGTATATTAAAAAACTGTTATTTTTTTAAAAAAATGTGAAAAACTTGAAATGTCTATAAGTAATAATAATAAGTAAATGCAATTTTACCAATATTCTGCCTGTTATCAAATGTTTTGTGCATTTGTAATTGTAATGTGAGTTGTAATACACATGTGTAAATGATAAACTAATAATCTGAGGCATAATGGTGTTAAAATTGCAGTTATTTTTCTTAAGACATTTCCAGTTGTTCATGGTATTCAGATTTTTGTAGATGTTAACATTATCCGAATTTAATTTTACTTTTTTCACTGTTATTGTTTTACTATTCTGGCCCACTTGAGATCACTTTGGGCTGAATATGGCGCCTGAACTAAAATGAGTTTGACACCCCTGCTCTACAACATTGATTCACCAGTAAAACCCATGGAGTTGGATCAATGACAGTGGATGGAGACACTTCTTTTATGTTCAGTTAATGATAGGTTTTACTGAAGAAGTCACTTTTTCTACAGTTTTCTCTGTTTCTAATATAATAACTTTAGAATGTACTCTGAGCTTTCATGAATATCTACATGATCTGTGAATTAAATACAGGAAAATACCAGATTTACACTGAAAAATGCAAAATACAGACAATAATATGACAATAAACGGTGATAAATCACTAAAGAATGGTTGAATATCGAGAAAAATATACTTGGGAACTGGCACAGAAGTAGCACTGGGTCTTTATGGGTTAAAGGCAAAAAGGAGTAGTTGGTGTTTTACTGTGGTTAGAAAAAAAAAGGCAGATGTATAATAGATGTAGTTATAATGGAATCAGGCGCTCATTGAGGATAGGGCTGGAGTACATGAAAAACTAAAGAGCAAAAAAAGACTATTGCAAACAATCAATAATCAATGTTCAGAAAATAAATAGTGCAAAAATAAAAGTTGGAAACAGGTCAAAGGCTCTCCTCAGGATCATTATTATCTACTTGGACCAATAAAAGATAGTATTAAACTACATACAGTATGTCAGAAATGAATACAATGCTTAAGAATGAATCCATAAAGTAAGTTATTAGATCATGTAATAATATACAAAAGAAAGGTGAAAAGTATACATGCATGCATGCACACATACACATTTTATTTCTATTGTCATAGTGATTCTGCAAAACGATTAGTGTACGGACAAATCAATATACACCCTGTCATTAATAACTTGCAGACTTACAGAATGTGAAAGAAAGTGTTTTCTGTAATTGGGCTACAAGTTAAGAACGTAATGCAAAATGCAGAAATGGCAGGTCGAACTACATGAAATGTGTAGTACAAAACTGATATAAAATGTTATAAAATAATAAAACTGGACATAATGAGCCAACAAAGACAAAGTTCTGCACTATTTGTACTAAAAAATTACTAACCAGTGACTGACAGTGCAGAACTGAGTCTGGTTTGTGATGAACTGTACGGAGAACAGAACTACAGAACAGGACATTCAGCTTTTACTCAGCTAATATTGAACTGTACAAAGTCACTGTGTTTTATTTTTTTATTTTTTATTTTACCTTTATTTAACCAGGAAGTCCCATTTGGACTTTCTTTTGCAAGGGAGACCTGGCCCAGGTAGCAGCCATACAAAGTCCAAACAACATAAAACACATACATGATACACAATGAACAATAAAACACAATAACAACTATTCAACCGTTATAGCATCAAGAAAAACAGTGGCATTCCTCCTTCACTGCGTTCTCCATGTTACAGCCACCAGTAATCTAGCTCTGATTTTAAACTCCATTCTTCTGAGCTCATCATCTGTGTTTTTTCTTCTGCAAAGACAATCTGAACTCCACCTTAGGTACCGTGACTTTACAGCAGCAGAAAAATATGTTACATACATTTGGTTAAAACTGATGAACTGAATACTTTTAATACTGAAGAATCACTATAAACATAATGTAGGAACATTACTGCTGTTGTTACAAACTTGTCTGACCAAGGAAAACACCAGTCATAACGGGAGGAGGAAAAGTCATGAAGATGGAGTATAAATAAGACAAGAAATATATTAACAAACTGGAATGACCATTCATTCAAATCAAGGTTGAGATAAAATAATAAGTAAACCACACTGCCAGTCAGCTGGTAATAGGTTGAACCTGCTCCGACAAATAACAAAAGGAAAAGGCACTACGAATCCCGTGATGCAACACTCAGGCATGGCCCATTTTTACATGTGAACATGTGTTTGTGAGATGGACTGTGCTATAGAACAGAGGGTGAAACTTTCATTCCAGTGTCTTAAACAAATTACAGTCATTATTATATCCCATTCAGGGGATGCACGCAGAAGACTGGAGCTGGACTAATTGCACAGAAATCACTTTTCACTTATCACCTTTTTTATGAGGTCAAATCCTGCTGCAGTTTTGGGCACAAGACCATGGCTACTCTACTGTTATGTAAATATGTATATAGTTTATAGAAGTTTGTTACTTACTACTCACGACCAATATTCTGATATTGTTTGCCTTTTGCACTATCTTTATGCACATTTTTTTCTTGCACTTTATTACCTCCGCCAAGGAGGTTATGTTTTTGCCAGGGTTTGTTTGTCTGTCTGTCTGTCTGTCTGTTTGTTTGTCTGTCCGTTAGTGTGCAACATAACTCAAAAAGTTATGGACAGATTTTGATGAAATTTTCAGGGTTTGTTGGAAATGGGATAAGGAAGAAATGATTAAATTTTGGTGGTGATCGGGGGTGGGGGGGCCCACGGGGGGGCCACTGATCAGCCTTGGCGGAGGTCTGCGCTCTTCGAGTGCTTCTAGTTCTGTTACTGCCTTGACCAGTGAATTTCCCCATTGTGGGATCAATAAAGTCTAACCTAATCTAATTAATCTAATTAATCTAATTTAATCTAGTCTAAAATAATATAATATAATATAATATAATATAATATAATATAATATAATATAATATAATATAATGTAATATAATATAATATAATATAATATAACCCAATCTAATCCAATCCAATCCAATCTAATTTAATGTAATCTAATATAATTTAATTAATGTAATCTAATCCAATCTAATTAATCTAATCCTATCCAGTGTAATGTAATGTAATCTAATCTAATCCAATCTAATCTAATATCAGTGAATATGCTGTTGTCAAGTTTACTTGTATGTCGGACATTACACCAGTGTTTTTCAACCTTGGGGTTGCGACCCCATGGGGTTACCTGGAATAATAACAATATGTATTTCATTCTAATTAAAACACCACACACTTTTCCTCATAAAAATCAAGTTCAGATCAAATGCAGGTTTTAATATCTGATTGACCTGATCATGTGACTGTGTCCGTTACTACGCTTGAACCTGCCCGGACACAGTCGCAGTTAGAAAACTGGACTGAACAATAAATGGAAAGATTTCTCCAAGAGAAACTGAGAAGCAGACACCAAAAAGGCATTATTATATACAGGGAAGGAATTATATACATTTTATAACCTAAATGTCGTCTAAAAGTAATGTTTATTTGCAACATAGTATAGCAAAATATACTCAGTGCCAATGAAAACGCAACACTTGAAGATTTTTATATTTTTTTAAATCAATGAGGATTTTTATTCCATAAGCTCTTTGGAATTAATCATAGGCCATTTCTATACAGTAAAAATAAAAAATCACATCCAAATTTGTTGACAAGAAATAAGGATAAAGAAAGAAACTCAAGGACCCCCAAAACCAAAAGTCACAAAGCGGTCCTGGAGGTGCTGCAGCTCAGTGTAGCGATCTTGCTTTGGCGTGGTCACACGTGCTTGTCCAGGGTGAGGTCTGTCTGCAGTTGAGCCAGTTCCTTCATGCCTCTGTTGCATCCTGACTATGGTGGACACATTGCATCCAAAACAGCGCGCCACCTGCCGAGCAGAGATTCCGGCCTCCAGGAGCCCCATAGCATGGCATCTTTGGTCACGTGTCAGTCTAGGCATCACTGAGTTATTGCAAATGATTTTGGTGCTTTTCAGCTTGCCTTTATATACAGAACATGACCACTCCTTAACTGACCACAATTCCTTAAGCTGAGCAGTTCATTGCTGAGCAATAAGAAAAACAAGTCTTATGAATGCAGACAAGTTCATTCAAGCGTGACAATAGCTCAACCCGTCTCAGGTTGTTAAGAAATTGTCTGGGATTATCTTATACAGGTGAAACTTAAACATATTGATGCAGCTCAGGAACAATGAAACACATTCAAGTGTTGCATTTTCATTAGCACTGAGTATATTACATGATCAAAAACAAATTAATTTTAGCAAAAAAATGTCTCTGTTTTGAATGTCTGGAGTTGACAGAAATTTGTGATGTTAAAATGGGGTCACAAGCCAAAAAAGGTCGGGAACCACAGCGGTTGACTGTTGGAAGCTGTTGTCTTCTTTATGAGTTTTATTCAGTTTTAGTATTTGTTGATTAAAAATAAATTCTTGTGGCTTTACAGGAACGAAGCCTGGCTCTCATGACTGCATACTAACAAATGAAGATACGTCAGAGAAACACTTTATCGAGATTTCAACCACGTTGGCAGAGTTCAAATCCTGCTCCCCGAAGCAAAAAATCTCCAATGATGAAGCTGAGCTGCACATCATAAATATCCCAGAGAGCTCCAGTGCTTGGTAAATATGAACATGTACATGACAGGTAACATATTTTGCAATGTTTTCATATCTGTACTGAGAAAATGCCGTGGTGTTGCTTTTTATTTGTTCTCCTGCAGTAACGTATCACTGCTCATGGATATAACGAAGACTAGGCTGTTCTTGAGGGGCCCCCAGGGGACCACGTGGATCATCTTTAACCCACATGTGACCAAATTTGCAGTAAGCAAAACTAAAGCCTACACAACATACTGTACAGTGGTTATAATACAAGTACCATCAGTAATTATCACATAAACATATTACTTTTTTTTTTTTTTTTTTTTTACAGTCTAACAATAAGATCGTGCTGTCGACCTTCTCGCATACAATCCAGCCTTTAGTCGCTATGAACACCGACCGTGCAGAAGACGTACAAAAAATGGCATTGGACTATTATAAAGCCAGCACTTTCACCAGCTATACTGAAATCAAAACGAAGGAATCTGCGCTTTTACTGGGCCTTCGAAAAGATGACCGTCCAGTAGGTAAGATGAAACCAGGAGACAGAATGTTCCAGTCCTACCACCTGAAATATTAGATACATTTATACAGAAAAGGATCGCAAATGTTCGTCCACTAGTGTTAATATTAACCTATACAGACCCAGTGCTACTTTTATGGCAGTTCCCAAATGAATTTTTCTCTCTATTTAACCTCTGTCAAGTGATTTATCACCATTTTTTACAATACTGTTCTACGTATTTTGCTTTTTTTTTTCAGTATAAATTATATATTTTTCTATATCTAACCCTTTCATGCATGAATTATGAGAACCTTAATGCGTCAAAACACAGTAATGTCCTGTCAGAGAGTGAACTTTAATTGATTGCCATTCCAACATTTATTTCAATATAAAGTAGCTCCTTGTTTTGGATAATCCCTTATGGTCCAACTAAAGCAAGAACGAATTTAAAAGTAAAAATGTGGGTCAAATTGTCTCTGAAATGTCCCATCAGAGAGATTTTGAATACTGTGTTTTGACCCTAATCAAGATTTTTTTTACCTGAGTGTTTCTATTTCTCTTTAGGCATAAAAAAACAATGCGCTTGAAAAATTTTTCATATACCGATTTTTCATGGAATTGCCAGAATGTCCACTCAGCTGCACGCTATGCATTTAATTTTTGAAGCAAAGAAACATGTATTTACTGATATACTGAGGGAAAACTATTAAATCAAGTATTTTGATACTGCTCATCTGATGTTTTGTCACATTTTAGCATACTGTAATATTAGTTATTACTCGCTTTATGGAGATAATATGCAAAAAAATAACCTTTTTGTTTAAGAAAATGGTTAATTGCAGTCTATTAACAATAACAAGCAATTGATTTACACTCAAACATGTTAGTGCAGATCAGATTTATCAAGAACAGCAAAGTTACAGTAATGGTATGAATGTCAGTGTATGGGATCATGCATAGGCGTCCACTGTGTTGGCTGATATGGAGCTAAAACAACAAAATCCATGAACATACAAGAGAACAGCTGGAGAATAACTGTCCACTGTAGTGACCACTATGCATGAAAGGGTTAAAGGAGTGATTTTTTGCTTTTTTTTAAATGGAATAATGCATTTTCAGACATTTCCCTGTGGTCTACATAAACTGTAAATGCTAAACTTGGGTCTGAATTCTTCATTAATTCAACTCCACAGGTCCATCTTCAACCCTATTTCTGAGTAATGACACCAGAAAGGTGGTTTTGAGCACTGGCCCTTTAAATGCAAATGAGCCACTTCATGCCCCACCCCCTCCAGGTTGTTGACCGTGCTTTCTGTCCCGTTCAGCCACTTGTGTTCATTAATACAACCAACAACCAAACATTTTAGGTAATCGGCTCCAAGTTTGGACATATTTTCAGTATGGACTACAACCGCTGCTGCTGACAAACAATTATGTCATACTCGGAGAAATGTTCGTTGGAAGTCTTGACCTTATATGTGCAAATGTCATGATGTAACTAGTGATAAAATGTAACAAATTAAGCAGGAATTAAAACGGGTTGTAGAAATCCACTCAATTTGAATGAATATAAAGATAGTTTTGCAGCACCTGGAGGGTTCAAATTCAAACTTTTTGAACTATTAGGGTCCAAATACCCAAATAAATGAACTAAAGACTAATAAAAATGGGTTTAGCAAAATATAACCCCTTTAATTCATCAGTCATGTAGATGTTCATGAAAACTCAGAGTAAATTCAAAGGTTATTATATCAGAAACAGAAGAAACTGAACAAAAAGATAAATAACTGAATGTAAAAACGAGTGTCTCCATTCACTGTCATTGATCTAACTCCATAGGCTTCACTGGTGAATCAATGTTGTAGAAGATGACGGTGTTTCCACATTCACTATGGAGTCTCTGAACGTCCAAATGGGTCATATCTGATGACCATGAAGAGATGACAAACTGCATTTTACTCCAATTATGTACATGTATTGATAGGATTAGTGGATCAACCGGTATTAAAAATCAGTAGGTGAATTTGGACAACGGTGGATGTTTGGGTCTTTATGGGTTAAGTGGTTTGTCATCACCACCATGGTTTAGAAGTTTACGTATCTTTTAAGAAAGTAGACTTTTTATCAGTACACGACTATTTCCACCTTTTGCAAATTAGTGCAGTACTTTCTTCTGAATTTTTACCACTCTGACACAGGTTTTTTTATTTTTATGTGCAAATTAAAACATTGAGTAAAAACAGCTGGGTGTAAATGCCCTTTCATTTCCAAAAATTTGAAATAATAATTGCATAAGTTTTACAAAATTAAAAATATAGCCTTTCAATTGCCACTTTTTTTCCATGGACCCTTACCCTAAGGCGAGATTAAGGTCAGAGCTTCTCCTCCAAACTTGCGGTTATGACCCAAAATAGACCATTGAGCTGTAAAATACACAATAATGTCATTCATGTGTCATTTCTATGGACATTTGTAGCTTCAGCTTCAGATCCTGTCGCTTCTGCTTTGTGTAAATGCATAACTAAAATATTTGTGACATTCTTTTGTATCAACTTACAGACCGCTAATGTGTGTGACACATATTGATCAGGATAGATTTACAGTCAGTTTGGAGACTCTTCACAGTCTCAGCTCAACACTGATCCATAAATAACAGCTGTATTTTTGGTGCTGGAAACAAACTGGGACATCTGGCTTTTCTGGATTTGTGTGTAATTTCTATGTGGGGAAGATTTTTCTTGCTAAATAAACAGAGACAGAGTACCTTGTCACCCCTGCATTAGAATATATACATCTACCAACTAAAAACTCAGAACTTTAATTGAGAGATATAAACATTTGACTCGTAATGACCCAGTTGAATCATATTTAATCCAGGATTATGATTAGGTTGATAACAGAAATCATCTGAAAGGGAACATCTTCTAGTTTCTGTGTTTAACATGTTAACCAGTGGTGGCTCATCAATAGAGGGCGCCGCCCCACCTGTCTCACGTGAAGAATAATACAACTCAAATAATTTAAAAAATATATATTAATATTTAAATAAACGAGCTATACATGATACAGCCCATGAGTACCGCGTGTAATAGATTTGATTTATATAGCACTTTTCTATGAACACATATGATCATGATTAGGACAGAGTGGGATTTGAACCACCGACCCTTCAGTTATTGGAGCACCCACACTACCTCATAATCTGCATTCAAGTGGAGATTAAAAGTGTTTTCGGAGGTTTAGTGAGCAGTCAAGTCATGTGTTTCCTGTTTGAGGTGCAAAAATCTGTTTCTCCATTTACTATATGGACTGTGGTTATTATAAATGTTGCGTGCACAGTAGATCCCCTCCAATACAGAGATAGGAGAACCTTAAGCACCGCCCACAGGAGTAAACGTCACATCCCAAAAAGAATCAAAACCTTCCTCAGAAATGCGGTCGGTGAATAGCTCCGTAGGTAACACTGCTGAGCCGTGTACAAGTGGCTGGGCATCTCAGTGGGCAACACTACTTACTTTGATGCAGAAGGCTAGGGTTTGAATCCCGGGATAAAGGCTTTCAGCCCTTCCACTGATTTTCTGTTTTTTTTAATGCCATGTAATCTACCCACATGACCTTGACCGCTGGTCTAAATGCATTGTCCACATTATCAGTGGAAAAGACACCTGTCAGGGACATGCCAGACTTTAACAATAGAGTCAAAGAAAAATTTGCATGTTTGAAGGATAGACGGGTGAAATTTAAATACATGACTGAAAACACATACTGTGTATTTCTATTTTTATTTTAACTGATATTTAAAAATAGAAAAAAAATAGAATAGTGATATGTTTCTTTATTTATTTTTTAACCTTTATTTACCCAGGCAAGCAATTAAGAACATATTCTTATTTACAAATGCAGCCTGATCAAAGAGCAATGGCTCCTTGAGGGGTAGGGGGCGGGGTGGGGTGGGGGGGCTAAAAGTAAAAACAAGGTTATACAATATACAGAAATGAACAGTTAATAAATAAGTACATTACAGCAATAACAGTGAGACATGTGCAGTGTTGGGCAAATTACTTTAAAAAGTAATTAGTTATAGTTACTAGGTACTTTCCCAAAAAAGGAATTGAATTAGTAACAGAATTACTCCTTCATAAATGTAATTAGTTACCAGGGAAAGTAATTATTGTGTTGCTTTTTTGAAAAACCTTCAAATGTGTAAAAGGAAACAGATTTTTGAGCGTGTTTCACAGGCCAGTTTTATAGAGTAGAACAGCAGACAGGTAGAATACCATAACTGTGGTGAGGCTGGGGTCCACCAGGGCCTGGCTGGGGTCCACCAGGGCCCGGCTTTTCCACCACATAAGTGCATATCTGCATTTATAGGAAGAAGATGCTCCTCCAGTTAATCCCGCATCTCCACTTTTTTCAGTCGCTCCTCCCTTATCCAGCGGTAAATGTCTCCAGTCCAGTCAGTCAGACTCTCACCGATAACTCCCCTAAATTAGCTGCGTACAGAGCTGCGTTCAAGTGCATGGGGTGTGCTGCGGACAACTCAAACTCGGACATGTTATTAGTCATTCGGGTGAAGGCAGCGTGGACAACTCAGACTCATGGGGCACACAGGAGAAGCATGAAGGCAGTGTGGGCAATTTGAATATAAGAACGGCTCATAAATGAACGGCTCGCAACGAATCGGTTCTTATCGTTCACTGAAAAGAGCCGTTGAAAAGACTTGACTCGTCCGCGAACGTCACACCTCTGGTGCCTGGCTGAGTGAGCCAGGACGGATAACAGCTGTTAGATATCAGTACACAGTAACGCACCGCATTTCACTGCCGGTAACGGTAACAGCGTTGTAATGTTTCAAATCGTAATTCATTAGGTTACCCGTTATTGGAAAACAGTAGCGGCATTAGTAACGCCGCTATTTATGACACCGTTATTCCTAACACTGGACATGTGACAGACAAATACTCTAATAATTTGTTACAGGTTTTGCTTATGTCATTATAGTGCAGCTGAAAACTGACTTGCATACTGCACCCCACCAAAAAATTAGTTCACCAGCCGCCACTGATGTTAAACTAACCTACCGCTAACCCTAAGTTAACATTTGGGGTGACCTTGTGTCCTTGGGCAAGACATTTCACCCACCTTTCCTCCAATGTCACTCACACCGGCGTATGAATGTTCAGTGGTGGTGAGAGGGGCCGTTTGGCGCCAATTGACAGCCACAGTTCCGTCAGCCTACCCCAGGGCAGGCGGGGCTACAAATGTGCTTCACCACCACCAGAGCGAATGAATGATGAAAAGCGCTATAGAAATTTAATCCATTATTATTATTAACCTGGTAGATGTGAAGAGGTCTGTTCTTCTGTTGTATTTGTAAAACTTCAAAGGTTCTAAGGATGACGTGACCATAAAAAGTGTACGTCCTCAGTTTGTGTTTCTTGAACCCATTTGTTGCAGGAATCGTCCCGGCAACCGTTGCTCCTGTGACTACGACTCCGCCCAGTCAGATGCCTCTGTTGATGCAGCTCTACGCCTCCCCAGATTACCGCTCCCCCCTCGACCCCAGCACCAAGGTTCAGAGCGACAAAAGAATTTACGCCGAGGTATGCGAGCTCACCATCCTTTTAAATATACGGTGAAATATTCTTGCATGGTTGGTGTTATAGCAGTAGAGCTCGGATAAAGCTGCTTATGTGCTATTACTATAACTTAGGCTAGTTGGTGCTGCATTGCCAGAGGGCAGTGGTTATAATCTACTGCCTGTCAGTTTTATGCCAGCATAGACTTTTAATTTATTTGGGGTTTTTTAATACTGTATCCCACGGCAAACGACTTAAGGTTTGGTATATAGTAGGCAGTTAAAGTGTAGATATTGAAGTTCGATCCAAGTTTTATTCCACACTTTTCATCATCCATATTATTCTGCTGTGCATAGGAACCCTGTTCTTAGCACAAACAACGTAAAAAATAAATTCAGTGACTAATAAGAATAATACGCTGAAACTATCGTCCAATATGATCATTTTGGAGATATATTGATATTGGCCTGTGTGTGGGCCAAAAACTAATGAGATTGCTGCACAGAAGAGATCACAGCCCTTGGAGGGGAGAACTTTGTTAATTTGAAACATCAATATCAGGGTTGGCTTTAGAAATCTTAATGTTTACCTAAATGTTGTTTTCTCTGAATAACCCCAGATATAATTACACGTACAGGGTGGGGAAGCAAAATTTACAATGAACATTTAGTTGTTTTTTCTCAGCAGGCACTACGTCAATTGTTTTGAAACCAAACATATATTGATGTCATAATCATACCTAACACTATTATCCATACCTTTTCAGAAACTTTTGCCCATATGAGTAATCAGGAAAGCGAACGTCAAAGAGTGTGTGATTTGCTGAATGCACTCGTCACACCAAAGGAGATTTCAAAAATAGTTGGAGTGTCCATAAAGACTGTTTATAATGGAAAGAAGAGAATGACTATGAGCAAAACTATTACGAGAAAGTCTGGAAGATACTATTAAAGAAGAATGGGAGAAGTTGTCACCCGAATATTTGAGGAACACTTTTGCAAGTTTCAGGAAGCGTGTGAAGGCAGTTATTGAGAAAGAAGGAGGACACATAGAATAAAAACATTTTCTATTATGTACATTTTCTTGTGGCAAATAAATTCTCATAACTTTCAATAAACTAATTGGTCATACACTGTCTTTCCATCCCTGCCTCAAAATATTGTAAATTTTGCTTCCCCACCCTGTAGACTTTGAGCAGGTGCAGAATTTTCCCCCTCCTCATTGGAAACATTTGTCTTGTCCTCTGTGGTTGGTTTGAGCCTTTTCTCTGCCTTCTCTTTGTTTCCTGTAGATTTCAGGGCACACCTTAGGGGGGATCGTCTTGACCATAAAGGTGATCAACTGCGTCTTGCGCTCCAAAGGGTCATGTCCCGTCGTGAAAGAGCTGCCCTTTATTCCAGAAGCCTGTTCAGTAAACTCCTGTCCCAACAGCACACGACTCAGCTTCTCATTAGATCAGCTGCAGGAGCTGACGTCCACCACCTGGGATCTGGAATGTTCTGTCAAACTCTGCTACAGTGAAGTAAGTCTGTATCACCTGTGTCTGACACATTACACACATAAATAAAATCCTAAGGTTTGCTGAATCGATTTAACCCTTTAACCCTTGAGACATTATTTCAATGAAACATGCATCTGTTTCAGTGTCATAAAAGCTGCTGGGAGTATGTGCTTGTGTTTCTTTTCTTCAGTGGTTTTGTTTTACAGTGTGTTTTAAGGTCAAAACAGGGTGGAATAACAGAAAAAAACAAAGAGTGGATTTGAAGTTTTAAAAGTTTTTACTAAATAAGGCACTCAGAATGTACATTAATAAGAGATTTAGAATATTTAACCCAGTGGTTCCCAACCTTTTTTGGCTCCTGACCCCATTTTAACACCACAAATTTCTGGCGACCCCAGGCATTCAAAACGGAGACTTTTTTTTTTGCTAAAATTCATTTGTTTTTGATCATGTAATAGTTTGCTATTCTATGTCGCAAATAAACGTTAATTTTTGACAACATTTAGTCTATATAATGTATATTATTATGGACGGAGGCAGAAAAGCCAGGTGGAGATTACTGCACAAAGTGAGAATTTGATTTTTTCCGTCAAGATATGTACAGTCAGTCCAGCTTGGATTTACAAGGCTGACAATTAATACTGAACAAACAATAACTCAAACTATGAATTATGAAAGAGCTGCAGCATCTGAAACCAACCACAGTGAACATTTGACAGATAAACAGTACCACAGTGTTTCAGCTTCACAGTTTGTCATGTCTGTTATGTATTGGGATTGTCTCTCTCAACTCACCATATATTTTTTATTAGCAAGTTTTTTTATTTTTATTTTTAGCAATTTCTAGACATTTCAGGCGACCCCATTTGGATTCCAGGTGACCCCACATTGGGTCCTGACCCCAAGGTTGAAAAACACTGGTTTAACATGAACTATGAACTGGAACACACTGAACAACATCAGTATTTGAATTTGGGCCCAGTAGTTTTTGTTTTGAGGCGGTTTTTTTTCCAAATCAGTCCAGCTGCTTTTTGGCACCTGGTTGAATTCCAAAAAGCAGTTACACGGTCAAAACTCGGTAAAAACACTGTAACAAAAAATAAAGTAATATCATGACAACACTCCAAAAAAAAACCCCAAAAAAACCCCCAAGGAAAACGGTGGAAAAAAAAAAAAAAAGCATGAACAGTCTATTTTTATATGGACTTTGTCTCACTCACTGCTCTGTGTTTTGCCCCCCATTACACTAGTGGTGTGGGGGGGCACTGAGCACGCTCAGATGTCTATAGAAAACAGAAGAACTATTCTATCAGCACGTTTTGAATTTTTTGTTATTGATCGAATGGTTGAATTTTAAGGAATTTTTGAAATAAATTATACATTCAGAACAAACACCACAGACACATTAGGAGTCAAAGGGGTAAAGATCCGTACAGCTTAATTTGTAATGTCATGTCATCAGCACATTCTGAATTAAGCCTTTTTTAACTGAAATGTTCTAATACTTTTTTAGGGTCTTACATGTTTAGATCTCAAACAATGTATAGAGTGAAATATGCATCTTATTTCCAGGTTTTATAACAGACTGTGACGTACAGGTTGTGTCAGCACTTCGCTAATGTACAGACAAAGATCCTCTCTAGCACAGATGGAGTCTCCCAAATCCACATTTCAACACAACTGTTAACATTATGAAAGAGGATAAGAGCAGATTTTTGGAAATATTTGGAAGTTATTTGAAATGTACTTACTACTAGTGGAAATTGTAAAAGCTGTATCTGTTTTAATAGCAATAATGGGGTGGAAGATGAATTTTCATTAGCCATGTAAACAGCGTACAGTAGAACCTCTCAGTAGAAGTTTTTTTGCATTTCAATCATTTTATGAATGAAGTTTCCCTATTGAAATGAACTGAAATATAATTAATCCATTCCAGCCCCCAGAAACCACCCAAAAATCCCTTTTTATGGGTTTTCAAAACAGACAAAGTGCAGTTAGAAAGAAAATAATCATGAAAAACATAAAAAAAAAGAATATGCAAAAGAAATAAATTGGTTTTGTTTACTTTTTTACCTTAAAGATGAGACGATCTGTGCACGAAGAAGAGTGGAGCAGGGAGAAGGATTTTTGTTTGGAAGGAGTTTCACAATCTCTTCATTTTCTCTTGCGTGAGATTGCAATTGTGTTTTCTCTCACAGTCAGTTTTTTTTTTTCCTCTTTTCTCTGGAATGGAGGCTGCTCCTGTTGGTGGGGGGCGACCTCAGTGCTGACTAACGTTGGCTAGTATGAAGCTCATTTGAACTGTGGATTTCCACTCATATTTCAAGAGAAAAGTACTCAGGAGCTGCGGCTCATAAAATAAATGACTCATACTGAGAGGTTCTTCTGTATAAGAAATATTTTTGAAATGTAGTGAAATATTCAATTATTATTTCCGCTATGACAGTATTCTCAATTTAACAGGTGTCAACTGAGAACTATATTCTGAAGGGCACCTTTTTCAAAATTGAGAATTTTTGACTAAGACAAATCAGATATACAGATATTATTCAGATTTTAGGAGAATTCTTTGAGGTTCTCTCCTGGTGCCAGATTCCCATTTTCATTCATGTTAAAACCTTTTAATATGCGCTAAAATCAATAAACCCTTTGATATCCTCTGTTATAATATAGGTGTGTTTCGCTTTCCACCACAAATGCATTCATTCATCTGTACCACGGAAGATCTTTGTCTCTGCTGTAGCTAAATGTAAACCTCACATATGAGATGTCATGTCATAAACCAGATTAACATTAAATTATTGTACTTGTCTTAATCAGAAAATTCCTTGGCTGATTCAGAATATGACCTGTTTTATTTTGCGTTGTCACCGTTGGAGGAAGGAGTATAAAGACATGAAGTTTATGACAAACCTGAGACTGCGTGATGTTAATACACTGCTTTCATTTACACCAATTTATAGAAATGTGGAGACGGAGGACGAGTAAAGCGGAATCTGGAGGTCACCCAGCCATGTCTGCAACCATCACGTGAGTTCACTTTACACCAGATCAATGCATTTATGTCTTTGTCTACTTTGAAGATGTTATTTGAATCTTCTTAAAACAATGTTCATGTCTATTTTCAGTTTTATTCCATTTTTTTTTATTATTTGTTTTATTCTGTTTAAAGCTGTTTTATTTTGAGACATTTTTCTATATAGAGCTTATCACAGCCTTTTATGACAGTGCGCTGTTGTCTAACCTACATTTAATTCCTGTTTCGAAAAGGATATTGATCACAGTGCTACTACACTTGCTTACTAAAGTGTTACAAGACAAGGAACCAGGCACCTTATTTTGCTGCTTTTTTATTATTTAACAGAAATGAAACAAAATAAGACAAAAAGAGAAGCTTGTGCAAGTGGCTGCTGTTATTCTAACATTAAAATTTTTGACAGCCCTAACTTTGTAGATTAATTGTTCAGCTGTGTAACAATACAACAACTTCCTGAACTTGCCAAGAGGTAAAACTTTTACATTAGCTTTTTTGCCTTCAGAACTTAATTGTTTGTCTACTGTTCAGTCAGTGTATGGCTGCTTACTACTGTAATTTTACATTCCTGTTGTTGCCTTCAGTGAACGCTACGCAGGCAGCCGGTTGTCATAGCAGTGAACTCAGGATGTGCGCTGAAGCCAGCGAGGGGGTTTCAGAGCAGGGCCTCGTCCTTTAGGAAGGTCTGCAGGCTGACCTTGTGGCCACAATCAGACGTAATGGCTCTCAAGGGAGAAGTGTGAGGTCCTTTGTGTTTCCAAAAGAGGGGCACTGACTGTGTTGCTGTCCAAACACAGGCACCAGGCCCGGTGCTATTGTCAAACCATTCAATACAGTTGAGTCAAGTAAGAAAAGATGAGGTTCCTTTAGAGAAAAGGTAATGTCCAGATGATTAATTTCTAGGAAAATTTAGAAGATTCTTTCCCCGTGCAGAACGACACAACAAAGACGATGATGATGAAAAGGTGGCGCGCCTGGAATTTGTCATACTCTGTAAAGCTGATAATGGATTTGTTTGTCCTTTTGGCTTCCTTTATCCTCTATCTCTTCCAGGATGATAAAAGTTGGTATGACGGTATTGAAGTACTTGCTGTGAGGAAACTCATCAGTGCTTTCCTGTGTCCTGTTTGTCTACCTGTTCGCTGTTGTGGCTTAACATGCGTAATTAAAAACAGTTTCTTCTGAAATTGAGCTGGCTGTCATGGAATGTGTGTGCCCAGCGGGTTCTATCAATGTGAGTCCGTTTTTTAAATGCTGATAGAGATACGAGGAGTTGTATCCGTAAGACTAGCGCCCCACATCGCACGCTTCCACTGGGCAGGACTGAGCGCTCCATTCAGCGATCCTTCCTGTTTGGAAGTTTTCATACTGAGGTCTCCGGGGAGTCGCTGCACAGGCCTGCTGTCTGCCTCCTTCTCTCCACCTGCACTGGAGCTTCTGCTTCCTGCTCCTGTTTATTCAGCTTTTGCTGTCAAAGCCTCACTTAAACAAACCAACACAGAAAACTGATTACATACACACAAAAAATAGTCCCAAGAGAAAACAGGCCAGCGTTACTGCGATGTTCCGGATCCATTCAGGGTCAAGGAATGTTTCTTGCAAATCGGGTTAGTTTACTGAGATGCAGTACATGAACTCGACCACATGATGTCACTGTTTCTCAGTCATGTTTATTTCAGCATTTTGTTGCTTTCATTAAACAGTATGAAAGCATGAAAGAGCATTACATTTTATTTAATTAAAGCCTTTTTACATCAGTGAAATACATGGAGTTCAGGTTAAATGTCACATACATTAATTTCTTTCAAGGCTCTCTGCAGAGGCAATGCAATGCTACATACAGTGGTTATTCATATACATATACACATGCACATAATACACAGAGTGGTGGCAAGTTTCCGCAAAACAATCTTCTGTCCTATGTGTCTCTTAAATCTATATCAAGAAAGGGGGGCCGTATTTTATGACTAGTGTAGTACTTGGTGTAACACAGTCCACCATGAGGCTGGAGGAAGGTGAGACAAACTTATCCAAATGTGGTGATTCACTTCCAGGGTCCAGGAACAGTGTAGGAGGATCTCCAGCAGAACAGAACTGAACAAAACAAAGAACAAAGTTTATATCTTCACCTTCAGTCCAGAACGTGTTCTTACTTTGTACTGTTTCAAGGCTGGGGTGTCTGTGAGCCTTTGTACACGACTGGTACAGAGTCAACTTTGAAACATTCAAATTCTCCAAGTACTTTCTATAGAGAAATAATTTTCAAACTTATTTTAATGAAGACAAGGTTTTCAAGGTTGATATTTTTCCATTTTGAAATGAAGACTCAAAGAGATGAGGTTAAGGTGACGTCTGAATGAAGGGGAAACTGTCAATGATCTGTTGTACGACTACTTGAAACGACGCCCACCTCATGGTAATTAATCTGCGTCCTTGTCGAACCAGGACAATGAGCTGTGGGTTGACCCCAACAGTCTGTTTCACTTATTGTCTTTGCTGTAGTACCACGTGTCAAAGCCTTCGGTTTGTCTTAATGTTCATCTTTGTTCTTTTTTAATCCGTCAGAGTGTCAGGGTTCATTTTAGTACATTCCATGATGTGCCTACATCTCCTGCAACTAAAAATGCTTTGCAGTACCGCTTCAATGTGCCATTCCCAATATGTTATGGTTTAGTAGGATTTAATAGATATATGCATAGACAGACAGACTTTATTGATCCCAAACTGGGAAATTGTAGTGCAGCAGCAGCATGACAAACAGCAAAAATAGGCTATAAGAACAAAAATAGAATTCAAGAGCAAACACACTATACATAATAAATGAGAAGAAAAAGAGAACTGGTAGAAAATCTGGACAATCAAACAGTAAGGTGCAACAATAAACCTGTATGTGCAAAGTAAAATGGATTTTTTTTCAGTAATAGGTTCTATTTCTATGACAAATATAACATTATATTCACAATAATGCTTTCAGTAGTGTAAAATAAGATAGAAATGAGAAATGCTGTGTTTTCATTACCTCAAATTGAGCTGTTTATGTCAACAAGAAGTGTCGACACCATCCCCCATGAAACCTGTAACAAATTTATTTAAAAGTTAGAAAATACATAAATGAATGAATGAATGAATGTCTACAAATGAACTTTTCAGTAAGTAACATCTTAGTAAGTCTAATCAGCTGCCAAAAAATCAGTTTTTCATTTCGTGTTTTCTTAAAATCGTCACCTCTGAGTTCAGTGTTGGCTACGTATCATGCCCACATCAAGTGCATCCGGTGAAAGAGGTTTTACATCAGTTGGATTTGAAATTCAAGAATGCAGATTTAACAACCTCAAACTCAATAAAATGTCAGCGTAATTAACCAGCGAACCATTTAGTGACTGAAGTTCTCATGATTTTTCCGTAATATTTCAGCCGCAAAAACAAAGGGCTTTAAAGTGAGACAGTGGTGGGGTTGTGGCTGTGTCTGGATTTGATTTGGAAATATTGGTGGATCAATCAGGTCCAACACTGACCTTAGAGGGTCCAGGTGTGCAGAACTGGTCCTGTGTAGGACTCTGACACTTTGGTTCTGCAGTAACTCAAAACAGACTTGCTTTGTGTTAAAGTGCATTACTGTCACATTCTATGTCTGAGATGGACAAGAGCTCATATCACCTTAACTAAAAAAAAAACATACAAATGTAATACAAACTCTAAGAATGCAGGACGTCTGCCACCATAGATCAGGAATTAGTGAGTATTAATTTGGCTGCAATCGGCAAATTAACCACTAGATGTCACTTATTAGCACAATCTAAATCATTAAAATCATTTCGCACCACATTCCTGTACTCTGGAAAGGCACACATTCATCACACAGTTTCTTGTAACCACAACCTCAAGGTCAACTAAATCGAATATTTGTAGTTGTTTTTAACTTCACGGAGCTTCATGTGTTGTGTTTGTCGTGTGTTGCAGCCACACCGTGCTTTGATTTCGGCCTACCCGGCGTCCTGGGTATCGCCTTTGGAGGTTTCCTGATTGGAGTGCTACTTATTGGAGCGCTGTGGTTCATCAAAATTAAAACAGGTAAACACTGATAGTGAGTCCAAAGAAAAGACCCTCGAGGTGAAGACGATATTCATCTGGATTTGAACTTGTCTCATTTTCATTCACTTCAGGATACCCAACTGGCATCAGTTCAGCCGCAGCAAATCTTGCAGGTAAAGAATTTTTGTCTTTATTGGATTCCGTCACCTTTTATTTTTTTATTGACCATTATGACTATCAAAGGTGCAGATATTGGGGGCAAGAAGGGGATTTGTTTCACCTCAATATTCAGAACAATAGTCAGAATAAAATGAGGAAAGAAACAGAGGATTTGAAGTATGAGCTCAAAAAAACACACAAAAAAACAAAAAAAAACCACTGAATCTTTTGCAGCAAATGATGATCCTCACAAGTCTCAGTCTACAGTTGATCCATCTGTGATTTAATGGGTTCTTGTCTGTTCTAGTTTTCAAACAGCTTCAATATTCCTACAAAAACAAACTTTTGGACATAACCAGAAACGACCTGAGCTGTTCAACAGGTTTAGAAATAATACAAATTAATCTATGTATCATTGAATTCAATTGGTGGCAGTTGCACATTTAACCCTTAAAGACCCAAACAGCCACTGGCAACCAAAAGCATCTACTGATCTAAACTGTTAAATACCTGTTGATCCACTAATCCTATCAATACATGTAAATAATCGGTGTAAAATGCAGTTTATCATCTTTTTATGGTCATCAGATATGACCCATTGGAACATTCAGAGGCTCTGTAGTGAACATGGAAACACCGTCATCTTCTACAACATTGATCGATAAATGACAGCGGATGGAGACACTTGTTTTTACATTCAGTTATTAGTCATTTTTTCGTCTTTTTTCTCTTTCTGACACAATAGCCCTTAACTTTAATCTGAGCTTTTATAAATATCTACATCAGGGGTGTCAAACTCATTTTAGTTCAGGGGCCACAATCAGCCCAATTTGATCTGCAGTGGGCCGGACCAGTAAAATAATAACAGTGAAAAAAGTAAAATTATATTATGATCAGGTTTACATCTACAAAGTTTCCTTAAAAATCTGAATGACATGAACAACTTGAATTGTCTTCAGAAAAGCAAGTGCAATTTTAACAATATTCTGCCTCGGTTTATCAGTTTATCATTTACACATGTGCATTACAATCGCACAAAACATTTAGTAACAGGCAGAATATTGGTAAAATTGCATTTACTTTTCTTAAGACATTTCCGTTTGTTCATATTTGCTTGGGTCATTTATGTTTTTTGTAAAAGTATAGTTTGGTAATGTAAACATTTTCATGTAATTTAACTTTTTTACACTAAAAAACACAAGAGAGAATTTGGGGTTGTCATTATTTATAGGTTATTATGATAATATTTTACTGGTCTGACCCACTTGAAATCTAATTGGACTGTATGTGTCTGTACATGGAACCTGAATTAAAATGATTTTGACACCACTGATTGTTAATATCTTAATTGTAATTTTTGCATTTCACAAATTCATCCCGCGGGCCGGACTGGACACTTTGGCGGGCCAGATTTGGCCCCCGGGCCGCATGTTTGACACCTGTGATCTATATGATCAGTAAATTAATTGTAGGAAGAAAACTCTGATTTTCACTGAAAAAACATCCAATACTGAGGATAACATTATAATAAATAGAGAGAAAAAATCATTCCAGGAACTGCCACAAAAGTAGCACTGGGTCTGTGTGGGTTAAAGAGGCTATTTACTGAAATAAAACTCACAAAAGAGGAAAAAGGATTCAATCATAGCTGCAGTGGTGAAAAAAAATTATTTGACCACCCTTGTTTTCTTCAGTTTCTTGTTCATTTTAATGCCTGGTACAACTAAAGGTACATTTGTTTGGACAAATATAATCATAACAGCAAAAATAGCTCATGAGAGTTTAATTTCAGTTCAATTTTCAGTTATCCATTTTCCATGGTTTTCTTGATAATAACCAAAATCACTTCAGTTCTTACATCAATAGCAATGGCATCGTACTGCCAAAAACAGTGCTTTTAGGCATTCCATGGTTTCTTTTCTGTCTGTTTTAGTCACATGATACAGACAGGAGTTAGTACTTGATTGCATAACCATTGTTTTTAATGACTTTTGATGGTCTAATAACTATTTCTGCGACTGTATATGTGTGTGATATAATATTAAATGATAAAAGATGATCTATAGTGGAATAAATAATTGTGAACAATTAATAATTAGTAATTGTTTCCACCATAAATTCAAACAGAAAAGCCATAAACTGGTGAAGAAAAATGCACCAGAATGCAGGAGATGAAGAGTTTGAGTAATGATGATTGTAATTTCTTTCTATTTGTCTGATATTTGCCCTCTCTTTTGCAGAAGCAATGCGACAACCTGTTTCAAGCAAACCGTCTCCGTCAGAGAACAGCAGCGCCAACGCCAGTATTGGAAGCACCCAGAGCACGCCGACCAGCAGCATGGCATGAGATGGCGTCATCTCCATGACCGACGGCAACACCACCTCCCTTCAAAGTCATTTAAACGGGTTGTGTGCTTTTGATTGTCTTAATGCTTAAAAAGCATTTGTCCCCTTCTGGCCCCCACCATGTAAATTGTCACTTAAAAACACAGCCCAAGTGTTGGCACACAGGCCTGGACTGGATGTGATCTGGGAGTCGGTGTGTAGAGGAGTGCCGGGTGACGGATAACACAAGTCTAATCAATGGCTTCTGACGCTCACCTCTGCAGCCCCTCTGTAAAGCCAAGCTCCCAGACAGGAAGTTAAAGAGGGCAAGCGAAAAAAAATAAATTGGCTCCCAGCAACAGGAAAAACAAACCATATCCCCCAAGAGCTAACAGGAAATTCACTGCATTCTTTCAATGAATTGCGCTTGTGTGATGGCAGCACAATAATAGTTAGACAGGAGACAAACCGGTCAAAAGACTGACTTTGAAAAACAGATGAAAAGCTGTTTTTTCATTCACATTCAAGCTACAAAAACTGCGAAGGGCTTTCTAGGTTGACCAGTCCAAGATGAACAACTTTCAGGGACTGCAAAGATCAACATGTTAGGATCTCAAAACCAGTAAATTCAATGCTCACTATAAGGGGTATTTGGCTTAATTGGAGTCGAGGTCAAAGGTTAACAGCTACCTCCTATTATTTAGAAGTCTGGAGCTAAGTGTAAACTTAACACTAGGCTTCCTCTGGTGAACTGATCTTATTTTCTGCCTTTTTTTAATTGTGTATCACTTTAGGTGTATCTTACAGTTGAACCTCCAGGTCATTTGTAGCGCATTAAAAGCAGTTATGGTGCCATTATTATGCTATGTGAGAACTACATCAGGGCCTTCTCTAAAGAGTATTTTTGGATCATTTACTGGATCTTCTGAAGAACTGTACTTGAAATCCTAATCACTCTACAAAACCAACGGTAAATCTGAGCTATGACCCATCAGTAGCAATACATTATGAAGTGCAGTGGAAAAAATGTTTATTTATGTGAGACCAGAAATAATCACTCTTGACATACAGTGAAGTTGTGCATGCAGACAAATATAGCTGTACTGAGAGATGAGTAATATCCCTATCAGGAGTAACTATTAAAACTTTGCACATGAGTTTTCAGAGCTACACCCACAGGGTGGAGTTTCCTTAAAATAGTCCGTCTGGAGGTGGAATTCCAGTACTTTTCCTTTTGCACAATATCACCTGACTGTGATGTGTACAAAGGCCATCACCGCTGCCTAATTACATGTAGTCATGATGTATTTATGGACAATGATGCAGGTCCTCGTGGTGGATGAACCATTAGCCATCTTTAAAAATTGAAATTGAAATTAAGTGAACACATAGGGCTCAAGCTGCCAGCTCATATTCACTGTCCTTTTATTAGCGATGTAGCCAGACGTCGGTGTTCTGCTCTGCCTTGTGCTCGTAGACAAGTGCGGGGAAGGAAAGCCTGCATTTTTAGACCTCTAATGGATGTTACAGATCGTCAGCACATTCACAGATTATGCTCTGACAGGCAAGACACCCTTGATCTTGATCCTTGCTATATATGGACCCTATTCCAGCTAATACATGATATATATTTTTTTCTTTTTAAGGGGGAGTATAGGTACAAAAATAGGTGGTAATGTTCCATAATCATGTTGGAATATAATCCTTATTGCCATACAGAAGAAAATGGAATCAGAGATATATAAGACAAATATTTGCTTTAAAGGAATCACCAAAACAAGTACATTCCAATTAATTTGAACATGCAAGAAACTGAGAAAACATAGAACCATGAACTTAGATATTTAATGATCCCAAACTTCCCCTTCTTGCTCTGGATGCAGGTCTAGGACATGGGTGGAGGTTTGGTTTGGACAGTGAAGGGGGACACATTTAGTGAGAGTTCTGGGGAAACTTTGAGCATTAAGCACGGAATTTTCTGCCTTGTGAAAATTCCATTTTAGGATTTTTTAAAGTCAATCTGAGACTCAGACTCTCAAAATTACATCAGAAATTGGCATGACATCCACATTTATAAACTGACAGTAAAAAACACAGCAAAAGTCTAGCATAAAGTGTAATGTTAATTTCTCAACACCTCATATATAAATCTGCAGTGCTTAATAGTTCTTTTGTGAAAAAAAAAAAAAAAAAAAAAATTGACATTGTGTCTTTTTTTCTTCATATTCTAACTGACGGAGTATCTGATGGGGAAAGAATTCCACCACCTTCTCTGAAATCTGTTTTCAGGTTGTAGATCTAGTTTTGGGTCTGAATCTAGATTTTATGGCCAATCATAGATTTATTTTCAGACAGGTTGGAAGGTGAAATAATTGGCTGACAGCTGTAATTACCAATCACTGTTCAGTTTCCATCATAACCGTACTGCTTTAGTCTGTGGTTTTTCATTTGTACTGCAGAGGAAAGGTGCATATTTTCAACTTATAATTTATTTTTTTTTGTAACCATGTGATTTTAGCATCTGCTGCTTGAACTAAAAGGCACAGAACAGACCAAAAAAAAAATAAAATAAAATAAACAAAAATAACACTTGCTCTTATGAGGAGATTTTTTGCAGCCACCATACGTCAGGGTGTTGGGTTCGTCGTGTGGTTGGAATCTGAAATGTCACCACTAGATGTCATCAGATATCACACAGATTCTGGCTTTTTTTCCATTGAGTTTGGCTCCAGTAGCTTTAATATGAACAGAAAATTTTTGTGTTATTGCAGTTTATGTGAAATCTATGTGTATGCTCCATCATCCACCACTTTAAAGCAGAGAAGAAAATTGTTAAAGCACAACAGCTTGATTATAACCACTCAAAGGAATGTTATTTTTGTAACTATAGAAACTCCTGCTCAAATAGTTGAACAGACGGTTGATCCGTGAACTCAGTCTACGTTTCACTGTACAAATGTAAATGTATTTTAGATTTTTATTGCCAGTCTTTTAACCTGTATGAAAATATTACCATCACATAGAAAGTCTTTCATTAAAAATTAAAAAAAAAAAAAAAAGTCCATACAATAATAACTCATGGGCACCAAAATTGTGACGTTAATGCTTTCCTTCTATTCATTCAAGACATTGATTTACTTCTACTGATGCATTTATTCACATTACAGATAGTTATTCACCTTTCAATTAGGATGGTTCAGATAATGTATTTACTTTTAGCTATAATCTTAAAGACATATTCTATGTTTGTACAAATCAAGTCTGTGTTTGGAAAATGTAAAATGACCATGTTTCCTCATTGACCGTATGAGAGCTATGTAGCTTATCCTGTCGGACTGTGTGCAAGTACATATTTGGTTTGTTTTTTGTTTGTTTGCTGTTTTGTTTTTTTTTTTTTGTTTTTTTTATGTGCATGCCTGGTTTTCTGAGTGTTTTCATGTGGGGAACAAAGAGGGCCAGTACAAATTGCCACTTGAGTATTTGTGCAATATGATGAGGTAAACTTATATGTGTTGTCTCTGTGTGGTTTTTTGTAAGAATGTTGTTTTATATTGCTCCTTTGGACCTTTTTTTTTTTTTTTTTAGCTGTTTTGGTTCTTTTCCATATTTGAACTGGGGATCATTACTAATCAAGGGAACTTATCAAATTCAAGTGCATTTTTATTATTATTTTTTTTAATTTCCCATATCGATTGACTGCTTTTTTTTTTTGGTTTTACCTCTGTTTGATCTCACCCCAGAATCCAATCCCCTGACCAAAAAAAAAAAAAAAAAAAAAGAAAAGAAAAAAAGAAAAGAAAAAAGAACCTTCAGTGTCTCTGCTAATACTGACATCCTGACATTGTATGGTGTTCATTGTATTATCTCTAGTGGGTGTGATGGGGATTTTTAAAGACAAAGCATTTAATAACAGAGCAGCATTCCAGTGAAAAGAAATGGAAAAATTGGCTCTTCGTTAAAAAAAAAAAAAAAGAATAGATTGCAGTATAAGACATGCACTTTTCTCCCCCCCAGAAAATCTATATTCCATACGTCTGTAAAGGCTCCAGTGAGTGCCAGGTTGTGTCTGAGCACTGACAGTAAAATCAGACAGCCTGTCATTTAACTCACTTGTTAACCCCGTACATTCCTTCGTTACCTCTGACAACATCTTCCTCCTCCTCATCCTCCTCCTCCTTAAGACAAGTCTTAGTTAACGAAAAAGTCGGCGTGTCATATACTGCAGCGTGTATGCGTGACTGTGTGGATCCCAGGTTAGCTGTACAGTAGAAACTACGCCTACATTTATATGAGTAGAGTCTTGTTCCAGACTCTTAACAATGTCCCAATTCAGAATTCACAAGAAAAAAAAAACGAAAAAAAGTCTTAACAACATGTCAGAATGTCGACTTTGATATGAAGTATAAAATACAGTGTTATTTTTGTGCTACAGTGGGCAGCCTTTTACCATTTAAAATGGGTCCTTTTTTGAGACAGTACTCAAACCAATGTCATGTATATTTTTATGTTGTCTCTAAAAAACTTTAAAGAATAAAGTGAATATGATAAACTTTGGTTTGAGTGTTTTGTAAAGTATTTAACTCTTCTTGTCTGCTTTATCATTAACCCTCATCCTACCAACATATTTCGTATCCTAATCCTACCAACCGGGGTCCATGTGGACTCCACTGTGATATATGGTGATATCATATCTTAGTAACAGACAGGAAACATCATTTGATTTTGGAATGTTTTTATTACATATGAAAACAGTTTGTATCATAAAACACTGTTACAATAACTAATTGTGTAAGAATGAGGTTGATACAAATTATCAAATCACCCTGATTTTTAACAATTGGATGTCTGGGAACCTTCAGCCTCAGAGCTGTCCTCTGCCTCTAAAATAGACCTAAGGCACAGGTGTCAAACATGCGGCCCGGCGGCCAAATGTGGCCCGTAGGATGAATTTGTGAAATGCAAAAATTACACTGAGGGTACCAATCAATAGTGTAAAACTCATTATATTTCAGGTTATATACATACACATATAAACCAATTAGATCTCAATTGAGTCATAATAACCTATAAATAATGACAACTGCAGATTTTATCTTAGTTTTAGAGTAAAAAAAGTAAAATTACATGAAAATGTTAACATTAACAAACTACCCTTTTACAAAAAACGTGAATAATGTGAAATGTCTTGACAAAAGTAAATGGAATATTATCAATATTATACCTGTTACGAAATGTTTTGTGTATTTGTAATGTAAGTTGTAATGCACACGTGTAAATGATAAACTGTAACTGATGCAGAATATTGTTAAAACTGCACTTGTTTTTCCTTAAGACATTTCAAGTTGTTCATGTTATTCAGGCTTTTAAGGAAACGATGTAGATATAAACATTATTATAATGTAATTTTACTTTTTTCGCTGGTATTATTTTAGTGGTCCGGCCCACTTGAGATCATATTGGGGTGAATGTGGCCCCTGAACTAAAATGAGTTTGACACCCCTGACTTAAGGGCTTGTGCAGCAGTGTACCTTGCTCTTCTATTTCCATTCGCCATCACTTACTGAAACAACAAGTTGAATACAGTACCCATTATGTCAGATTGTTTTTAGAACTAATATAAGCAATCAAACATGTAATGGTGCGAGTACAAACACAGAATCCAAACGCAGAACTCAAACACCAAAAATATAGTTCAAAAGGTTTATTGAACACACACAGGTGAAAAATAATGATCAGTGACAGAATCTTGAGGATAATAGTTGGTGATATCCTCCTCTGATTCGTCCTCCGGATCGAGGGCGAAAGCCCGTCTCCCCGAGCGGTGTTAGGGGTGTTTTTCCCGACTAGGGAAAAGCAAAGGGAGGTCAGGGACGGAAACAGGTCATACACAGGCAGGCAAACAATCGGGCAACAGGACATGAGGACAAGGCAAAAACTCACGTACCGGTAGTCAGGGCGAGAAGGTCAAAACCAGGTATCGGAAGAGGCAGACAAAAACCAGACAGAGAGCAGGCAGAAGACGAGAAACCGAGGAATCCAAAACAGGTCAAAAACAGGCAGGCAAACGAACAAACGAGGTCAAGACGCTGGTAAGAACTACAGGAGTTACAAACTGGCGTCTGACAGGGGGAAGAGACAGGGTTTAAATACACAAAAGGGAGGGAAGACAACGAGACACAGGTGGAGCAAATCAGGGCGGAGACAGGTAATCAGGTAAGAGGTCAGAAGAATCAGGGAACAGGAAGTAAAGACGACAGACAAGACACATGAGGGAAAACTTAACAAAATAAAACAGGAAGTGACAAACAAAACATAAAAGACAGACAAAACCAGACTAACGTCTGGCTGCAGGTATGACAGAACATGGACATACAGACAGACAAACTCCTAGCACAGTGATCCTTCAATGAACGATACAGCACAGACATAAAAATCATGTCCTGGGGTCCAGGTGGACCCCAGCTGGTAGGATGAGGGTTAAAAAAAATCGGTAATTTGTGGATTTGCTTGAGGTTTTATTTAACTGGCAAAAACATTTTCAATTGTTAGAACTGAGGACACGTTGAACCAGAAATATTAAATATTAGAAATATTTAGAAATATTAAAATTGCTGACTATACAGTATTTCAATGGAAAAGAATAACACCCTCCAGAAGAAGCATATGTCAACCTTTGAGAACAACTGGAATCCATTCATAGCATTTTTTAAAACAATCATAGTCGAAAATCGCATATATCATCAGAACAGAACACACATCCCCTTGCTCCCTCTGCTACCCCCCACCCCAGCACACCAACCTTTCTATCTTAGTATTCAACTTCCACGCCTCAGTCCCACTCATCATTTACATAATATTTATATACACACACACACGCACCACACTTATGCCAACGCAACACATCTGACCAACATTAGTATCTCCAACTGCAACCACTTAGTTTGTCTGTCCCATTGTCTTGTCTTATGTCTGTTCTGTCCCATTGTCTTGTGTCAATCTGTCCCTTTGTTACGTGCTGTCCCTGTGCACTGTCATCTATTTGAACCCTCCCTCTATGTATATGTGTACTAGCAAGGAATAGATGATAATATGAGAGTAAAACTTACAACTGTTACTTGTTAAGCACAAACTGTAACTAGAAGCACTCGGAGAGCGCAGACCTCCGCCAAGGCTGATCAGTGGGCCCCCCGTGGGCCCCCCCACCCCCGATCACCACCAAAATTTAATCATTTCTTCCTTATCCCATTTCCAACAAACCCTGAAAATTTCATCCAAATCTGTCCATAACTTTTTGAGGTATGTTGCACACTAACGGACAGACAAACAAACAAACAAACAGACAAACAAACAAACAAACCCTGGCAAAAACATAACCTCCTTGGCGGAGGTAATTAAAAATAAAGTTGTCCTTCGAAGTGGTGGGTGGGTTACAAAAAAAAAAAAAAAAAAGAAATATTAAAATGTCCTTATTTTCACACCATGCTCATGTTAGACTGATTTTAAAAAATGACATGATGCTAAAATGTGAACTATTTGCTTTTACAGGTTTAACTGGTCTTGGTGCAATACGCTCAAAAAAGTAGAAATCAGGATAAGATAAGGCCGACATGTTTACAGAATATACAAGTAACACAGTCCTCTACAAACAGCAGGTTAACTGGTAACAGATATAACAGGTATTTATGACTGGACCTAAAAAGAACAAAAAACAAAGGACTAGTTTATACAAAAATGAGTCATAACTCCACACTTTGTGCCAAACGTCAAGAGACAATTGTCAGTCGGTTCAAAAAGAACGTTTCTCAACACAAAAGTACAAAGAATTCTGGTCTTTCACCAGCTCCAGTGACATAACACGTTGAAAAGCTTCAGAGAGTCAAGGGAAATCTCAACGTGTAAAAGACCGAGGACAAAAACTCCTGTTGAATGAGTGTGATCTTCAATCCTCAGACAGCACTGAACAATAAACCGTCGTGTTCCAGTGAGGAATACGGACACATGGGCTCAGGAGGACTCTGGAAAACTGTTGTCACTAAACACAGTAGCGTATATGGATGCTGTCCAGGTAACAGGTTCTATGTGTTTCAGACTGTTATCAGTGAAAGGTGTCTGTGATGGTCTGGGGCTGCATCAGAGTCCACATGACTGATCCATATTTGTGTGAAGGAACCATCCATGTCAAACTATTGGATTTTACAGAAACATATAGAGGCATCAAGTCAACATGTTTTAACCCAAAAAGACCCAGTGCTACTTTTATGAGGCTTCATGTATTGATTTTTCTCTGTATTTAATCCTTTCTTATGTGATTCAGCACTGTTTATCACAATATTATCCCCTCCATTTTGCATTAATTTCAGTGAATTTTTTTTCCTGTATTTATTTTACTGATCATGTACTTTAATCATTATGCTGAGATTACATTAGAGAGTTATCCAGTGGTGTAGTCCAGGGTATACTGTGGTATATGAAGTATACCTACTTATTTTTCAGCCAGCAATATGTATATCCACTTTTAACCCTTTCATGCATGAATTATGTGAACCTTAGTTGAAATATTTGTCCTGAGCGCTTTATTCCTCTTGAGGCGTGAAAAAAATAATGTGATTACATTTTTTTAATGAATGTATTTTTAATGGAATTACAAAAATGTCCACTCAGCTGGACACCATGTGTCTAATTTTTAAAGCAAAGAAACATGTATTTAAAACCCATCATCAGAGAGTGGCATACTGTGTGAAAACTATGAAACAAAAACATTTTTAATGCAGATAATCTGATGTTGTCTCATATTTTAACATTTTCTAATACTTCACTTCATGAAGATAATATGCAACAAAAAATAACTTCTTGTTTAACCCTTTCATGCATACTGGTCACTACAGTGGACAGTTATTCTCCAGCTGTTCTCTTGTATATTCATAGGTTTTGCTGTTTAGGTTCCATTTCAGCCAACACAGTGGATGCTTATGCACCATCCCATACACTGACATTCATACCATTACTGTAATTTTGCTGTTTTGGATAAACCTGATCTGCAATAACATGTTTTAGTGTAAATAATTTGCTAATTGCAATTAGACTATAAGAAAAACAGTTTTCTTAAAGGTTTTTTTTTTTTTTTTGCATGTTATCGCCATGAAGTGAGTAACAACTAGTCACATAAGATTAGCTGCATTGAAAATGTCTTATTTTGTAACTGTCACAGAGTACATCACTTTCTGATATATAGGGTGGGGAAGCAAAATTTACAATATTTTGAGGCAGGGATTGACAGACAGTGTATGACCAATTAGTTTATTGAAAGTCATGAGAATTTATTTGCCACAAGAAAATTTACAGAATAGAAAATGTTTTTATTCTATGTGTCCTCCTTCTTTCTCAATAACTGCCTTCACACGCTTCCTGAAACTTGCGCAAGTGTTCCTCAAATATTGGGGTGACAACTTCTCCCATTCTTCTTTAACAGTATCTTCCAGACTTTCTCGTAATAGTTTTGCTCATAGTCATTCTCTTCTTTCCATTATAAACAGTCTTTATGGACACTCCAACTATTTTTGAAATCTCCTTTGGTGTGACGAGTGCATTCAGCAAATCACACACTCTTTGACGTTTGCTTTCCTGATAACTCATATGGGCAAAAGTTTCTGAAAAAGTATAGATAATAGTGTTAGGTATGATTATGACATCAGTATATGTTTGGTTTCAAAATAATTGACGTAGTGCCTGCTGAGAAAAAACAACTAAATGTTCATTGTAAATTTTGCTTCCCCACCCTGTACATGTTTCTTTGTTTCATGGTTTTTCTAACTCTACGAAAAATACGTTCATTAAAAAAATTTCAATTGCATTGGGTGTTTTTTTTTCATGCCTAAAGAGGAATAAAAACAATCAGGTAAAAAAATCTTGACTAAGGTTCTCATAATTCATGCATGAAAGGGTTAAAGAAAACTGTTAATTACAGTCTTGTAACAATTAGCAACTGATTTACACTCATACATGTTAGTACAGATCAGGTTTATCAAGAACAGCACAGTTACAGTTATGGTATGAATGTCAGTGTATGAGATGGTGCATGAGCGTCCGCTCTGTTGGCTGATATGGAACTTAAACAGCCAAACCCATGAATATACAAGAGAACAGCTGGAGAACAGCTGTCCACTGGAGTGACCACTGTGCATGAAAGGGTTGAATCCCCTTTATGTGCACCATTCAGTAGTATCTGAGCCAAATTGCCCATGTTTTCCCCTAGGATGGTGACGCCATGACCCGCCCTATTCTGCCTCCAATTGGCTTGTACTTGGTACCTTCATTGATTAGACTGGTTAACTTTAGGCATGAGGACTGATGAGCCAATCAGAGGCAAAGTAGGGTGGATTATGCAGAGAAAAATATTACTAATTTAACACCAGAGCCAGGGCTCTGCTTGGCACTGACCACCTCTGGAACCTGATTGGCCAGTTCAGTTCTGAGGTACGTTTAAAGGTGGTTTCCAAATGTGTCACTGTTTTAAATAGTACTGGTCATATGACTGCACATTTAGAGGAGAGATTTTGTTGCCGATAGTTCAACTATGTAAGTAGGCTATATGTTATGAAAGGCTAACATTATCCTATTTTTGCCTCATGTTGAATACATTCACATTCATGCAGCTGCTTGTGTGACCAGTAAAACCTACAAACTGCTCCTGATCAAGTCATGATAATTTTATAATAGAGAGCAAATACTACTGACAGAGTTTTAGGTAAACTAAATAGAGTAGTCTTACATGTCATTGTTTCTAAACTGTGTTTTTCTTGACTACTTTTTTTTTTTTTTTTTAAAGGGCAGAAAGTGAGAGTATACCCTCTACGTCAGAGACCACTACACTACTGGGGTTATCATCCCAAAAACAGAGAAAACTTGAGAAAAAGTGACTCTATCAGTAAAATCTATCATTAACCGAACATAAACCAAGCGTCTCCATCCACTGTCATTCATCCAACTCCATGGGTTTTACTGGTGAATCAATGTTGTAGAAGATGACGGCGTTTCCATGTTCGTTACAGAGCCTCTGAACGTCCAAATGGGTCATATCTGATGACCATGAAAAGATGACAAACTGTATTTTACATTAATTATTTACATATATTGAAAGGATTAGCATTGGGCGACACGGTGGTGCAGTGGTTAGCACTCGTGCCTCACAGCAAGAAGGTCCTAGATTCGCTTCCAACACCAGTCGACTGGGGGTGGGACCTTTCCGTGTGGAGTTTGCATGTTCTCCCCGTGTCTGCATGGGTTCTCCCCGGGTACTCCGGCTTCCTCCCACCATCCAAAGACATGCACTAACTGGTTAATTGGTTAATCTAAATTGCCCATAGGTGTGAATGTGAGAGTGATTGTTTGTCTCTATATGTTCAGCCCTGCGATGAACTGGCGACTTGTCCAGGGTGTACCCCGCCTTCGCCCCTATGTAGCTGGGATAGGCTCCAAGCGACCCCCGTGACCCTAGTGAGGATAAAGCGGGTTTAGAAAATGAATGAATGAATGATAGGATTAGTGACCCTAAAGTTATTAAACATTTTAGATCAGTAGCTTTTGAACACTGCCGTATATTTGGGTCTTTATGGGTTAAATGTAGTCGTTGGTGTGATGCCAGGGCTCATTCTGCACCAGTTCCATCATAGTGCTGGAGCAGGACTGTCCTGTCTGTCCACATCTGCCTCCTATTGAAAATGTATGGACATCATGAAGAGGACAAACATTCAACTGCCACCACAGACCAATCTGTAGCTCACGTCCTAGAAACTGAAGGAATGGACATGAGTTACACTTGCAGTACTGTTGTCACTTTTAAAATTTGAGGCTTTATTGCGTTTTAGAATTTAGAATTTGACATTTTAAACATCTTAATTTTTCTCTAAATGGGATTTGTACTTTAAAATGGAGTTTTTAGTCTTCATAGTGCTGGAGCTGGACTGTCCTGTCTGTCTGTCCACATTTGTCTTCTATTGAAAATGTAGGGACATCATGAAGAGGACAATAAGACAATGGTCACTATGGACTGATGAGGAGCTCACATCTTGGAAACAGAAAAAATGAATGAAAATTAAACTGAAAGTGCAACAACTAGAGGGTTTTAAACCACAAAGACCCAAACATATTTACCATCGAACAAAAACATCTATTGACGTAAACTGTTTAATACCTGTTGATCCACTAATCCTATCAATACATGTAAATAACTGGTGTAAAATGCAGTTCATCATTTTTTCATGGTCATCAGATATGACCCATTTGGATATTCAAAGGCTCCGTAGTTACCGTGGAAACACTGTCATCTTCTACAATATTGATTCACCAGTAAAACCCATGGAGTTGGATCAATGACAGTGGATGGACACACTTAGTTTATATTCAGTTCATGACAGAATTTACTGAAAAAGTCAGTATTTCTTCAGTTTTCTCTGTTGTTGATATAATAACCCTCAACTTTCAATCAGAGGTTTTATGAACATTTATGTTCAGTGTTCAGTGAATTAAATGTAGGAAATTACCTGATTTTCACCAAAAAATGCAAAATACAGAGTATAATATTAAAATAAATGGAGATAAATCATGTAAGAAAGATTAAAATAGAGAAAAATTCTCAGCATCAATGCTTCCTTAACCCATAAAGACCCAAACATTCACCAGCAACCAAAAGCATCTACTGATATAAAATGTTAAATATGTGTTGATCCACTAATCCTATCAATCCATGTAAATAACTGGTGTAAAATACAGTTTGTCATCTTTTCATGGTCATCAGATATGATCCATTTGGACATTCAAAGGCTCCATACAGGGTGAGTCAGAAAAAAACGCTCTTTTCATTTAAAGAAATTGTACCACTGAAATGGAAATGCTTATTTTTCTTTTGATCATACAGTCATATTGATGTGGTTATTGAGCATGTCTGGCGATTGAATCATTGATTTATGGCATAGCATAACAGAGGGAATGTCCATTGTTTATTGTGCACCGAAATATCTGCCAACACAGTTTATGCCACCGTGAATGAAATTGAAATTGCCAACCATTACAGCATGTTTACTCGCCATCAAAATGTTTTGTCTCAACGAAGTCGTCCGGCACGACCTTCAACCTGGCTACCATTCAGATTGATGCAAATCTGTGCTCGTTGTCGCATCTCTAACACAGCTCTTCTCACCATTCGTGTTCGTCATAGGGCTTGGATTTCAGCCGTGATGCGATTTCGGAGTTCCTGAAGAGTTTGTGGAACAGTCTGATACACACGGTTTTTAAGATACCCCCACAAGAAAAAATCAAGGGGGGTCAAGTCCGGGGATCTAGGTGGCCACTCTCTCTCCTGACCCAAACAGACAACTCGATGAGGAAATAATACCTGCAATCGCTGTGGTCTTGCCATGATGAAAACTCCCTGGGCACTGTCATGTAGGCCTATGTCCTGAGTGTGAAAGCAAAGCCCCGACTCCTGTAATTGTTGTCAATTTCAAGTTTGTTCACTGTGGCATACATTGTGTTGGCAGGTATTTCAGTGTCCAATAAACAATGGACCTTCTCTCTCTTATGCAAGGCAATAAATCTATGACTACATCACCAGACATGCTCAATAACCACATCAATATGACTGTATGGTCAAAAGAAAAATCAGTGTTTCCGTTTTAGCAGTACAATTTCTTTAAATGGAAAGAGCGTTTTTTCTGACTCACCCTGTAGTTACCGTGGCAACACCGTCATCTTCTACAATATTGATTTACCAGTAAAACCCATGGAGTTTGATTAATCACAGTGGATGGAGACACTGTGATTAATGTAAAAAAAAAAAAAAAAAAAAAGAAAAGGCACTTGTTCTTCAATCTTCTGTGTTTCTGATCTAATAACCCTCAACTTGAATCTGAGTTTTTATGAACATCTACATGAGCAGTCAATTAAATATAGGAAAATACATGATTTCACTTAAATGTTGATAAATCACTTAAGAAAGACTAAATATAGAGAAACAATTATTTGGGGAAATGACACAAAAATAGCACTGGGTCTTTATGGGTAAAAAAGAGAGGCAGTGTAACACAGTAGTAACATACCTTCTGGTTCAGATGTCAGAATTTATGTTTATTACACAATTACAAATACATTCAGTTGGTTTTTGATGATATAAACTATAATATGATCATATACATCACAGTCCACAGTAATCCCCTCATATCACATCAATGTCAACATCATGTACAACTATACTGCAGTTATGTATTCTATAAATATTTCTTGTTTCACTCTTATATGTTCTGCCTATCACTTTGTTTTCTGTATTTTGTTGCTTTAAACACTGCAATTTCCCCACAGTGGAATCAATAAAGTTGTATTTTATCTTAAAGACTGAAATGAATTAATAAATCACACATTTCAGGTTTTTTTTTTTTTTTTTGCATTTTATGAAATATTCCATCTCTTCTGGATGTGTGACATGTATAAGCCGCTGTGATTATATCGTATTGGACCCGACATGATGACCTTTAGTTTTGCCAAAATTACAAATGAATTACACAGAAATCCATATATTAGTGCATTAAAAACCCAATTCCCTGTCATAAACCTACATTCTGCAATGAAGCACAAAACAAAAATACTGTCCATGTGTGTTTTACTAAATTTGGTCCAACTTTACACTTCTTCCAACTCTGAAAGGTGTGTGTGTTTAATCATAGGAGAGAATAAATACAAGAGGAAAATGAGAAATTACAAAGGCATATTATATCATTACGCTTTTTTGTCAAAGGTTTTTTTTTTTTTTTTTTTCATGTTTTTCTTCTTTTAGCTGATTGAGGCGTATTCCAAATAATTCCATTACAGTAGGGGATTATTTCTTCATATTTGTTTTATTTGGTTCAGGACAACTTGACTCACAGCTGACCTCCAACACAACAGATCTGAAACATCATACTATATGATGTTATGAGTCACGTACAACCTTTGTTGTGGGACAAAATAATGGAAATACTGGTGTGTTTTTCTGTGTAGGGCCTTTCCTGAAGTTTCAAGTCCTCCTTTTTTTATTCAGATTCAGCCTTGTTTTCCCAACTGAAGCCAAGGCACACAATGCATGTTTATGGACCACTTTCATCCACAAATGTGACCGTTTGGCCTCGCACTGGACACATTGTACCGTATGTGTGTATGTGTTTCTTGTTTGCTGCTCTGGGTTTCTCCCTTACTTCTCAGGGAAATGTGTTCTGTTCTTCAGAAAAAAAAAAAAAGAAAAAAAAAGTGCCTCCTGATATGAGCGTGTTACCTGAATACAAAGCCTGCAACACTGGCTCCAGGGCAAAACCAGCCTTCACATCTCTGTTCTAGAAAATTAAGGCATGAGCAGGTAAGAGAGACCGATTTTTCTTTTTTTCTTTTGCTTTTTTTTTCTTCCTCTGCAGTGTCAGAGGGTTTGTGTGTTTATATGTGAATAAAGAAAACAGCTGTCACTTCTGTATGGAGCTATGAGCGCTATGACATTTATCACTGTGTTTTTTTTTTTTTTCCATCCCGTTTGTGCTGTAAAAGACATAGTTCCATGAAGAAAAAAAAAAGAAGAAACAAAAGAAGTGGCTTATTGTTTCCAGGGAGGTTCAGCCCAGTGGGATCCATCACACTGCATCACTACGAGGGCAGCCGTCGCTTTGGGTCGGTCCTGTCAGACTGGGACTTTCCTCTCACTATTACTGACTTACATGTACTTCCTCTAAATAAAATGAGTCATGAATTTATGACAAATGACTGATATTTAGGTCATTTTGGTTAAAAAAAAAAAAAAAAGATAGTAGCTGATTTTATGGTCAGGGTTACATTTGAGCCATTATTGAATTGATGGAGTCTGAGGTTGTTTTTTATTTTACCTTCATGTAACCAGATAAAATCCCACTGAAACTGAGATCTCTTTTACAAAGGCGACCTGGCCAAGAGGTCAAGCAGCACACACCATACCATAATGAAAAACAGGTTAAAACAGGGGGGTCAAACTCATTTAGTTCAGGGGCCATATTCAGCTAAATTTGATCTGCAGTGGGCCAAACCAGTAAAATAATAACATAATAATGTATAAATAATGTCAACTCCAAACTTTCCTCTATGTTTTAGAGTGAAAAAAAAACAAATTTGCATTATGTAAAGGTTTACATCTAAAAACTGTTCTTTCAAAAGATGTGAATAACATGAACAAACTGAAACAATAAGTGTAATTTTAACACTATTCTGCCTCAGTTTATCATTTACACATGTACATTAGAACTGACAGATCACAGTGGATCTACAAATAACAAAACATTCAATAACAGGCAGAATATTGTTAAAATTGTACTTACTTCTCTTAAGACATTTCAGGTTGGTCATATTTGTTCAGGTTATTCACATTTTTTGCAAAATTATATTTTGTTTTAGTGTAAATACATGAAAATATTTACATTTACAAAGACAAAAATTTGGAGTTGTCATTATTTTTATGTTATTACTATAGTATTTTACTGGTCCTGCCCACTTGAGATTGAATTGGTCTGAATGCGGAACCTGAACTGAAAGGATTGTTCATATCTTAGTGCAATTTTTGCATTTCACAAATTCATCCGAAGGGCCGGACTGGACCCTTTGGCGGGCCGGATTTGGTCCCCGGGCCGCATGTTTGACACCTGTGGGTTAAAAGATCAGTGATGAATACAAAAAAAAGTCAATTATTAAGTAATAACACCAAATAATAACAAGATTTTGACGAAATTGCAATGTGGTAGAGGTTTGTTTCAGTCACATGATAAATACAAAAACTATAAGACGTTCATTTTCAAATGAAGTCTGTCACATATATTTGGACCTTTGTTACCAGCCTTCACCCACACGCAACAACCAAGTATTATTAGAGTAGTATTAATATTAGAGCAGAGCGTGAAAAGTCCTCAGGGCATGTTGAGCTACATTATGTACTAAATTCCCATTATGTAATAAAAGTTCAAAATGTAATAAGAATGTCACATCATCTTGTAATAAAGCCGCATTATGTAATAAGCTGATGCATTTTGAAATAAACTACGTCAACGTATTATGTAGTAAATTTTTTCACATTATGTAGCAAGTTATTAGAATTTGAGAAATGTATTACAAAATGCACTTGACACATTTTTATTAAAAAATAAAAAATAAAAAACATGGTTCATTATGTAATAACAATCCAAATTAATATAATTTCAGAGCAATTTAGAAGAAATTAGTCACAGGAGCTACAGGTAATGTAATCAGAACTTTAACCACACAGTTTAAAGATTCATTTAGCACATTACATTTTCCTGAAAATGAAAATGTGTCAAGTGCATTTTGTAATAAATTTCTCAAATTGTAATAACTTACAACATAATGCGAAAAAATTTACTACATAATGCATTGAGGTAGTTTATTATAAAACGCGTCAGTTTATTACATAACGCAGCTTTATTACAAGATGACGTGACATTCTTATTATTACATTTTGAACTTTTATTACATAATGGGAATTTATTACATAATGCAGCTCAACAGGGCATACTAATCAACTTCCACAAAAACTATGACCCATGACATGCTACAAAAAAAACAAAACAAAACAAAAAATCTTACATTTTCTTTAACTATTGTAGATGATATTGTAGCTGAAGTCAATCAAATCTTTAAATCAGGTGAAACTACATTTCATTTTTTTTTAAAGCATTTTTACAGTTTTATTTATTTTTTATTTATTTACTGGTTTATTTAATAGGGGCCATGCATATTTATGAACATTGTTGTATAAAAAATACACCCCATGTAAATATGCCAGAATTAGTCAAAATAACTGCTTTTCATCTGCGGTCCGTAGACAGGTGGCAAAACAAAACATAAAACAACCAACATTGATACATCACTCGTTTGCTATAAATTAAACATTTAAAAAATACACATAATGATGATGACATAGACATCATCAAAACAAACAAACAAATAAACAAAAAAAACAAATAGACAGATGATCACAGGGGCATTAGCCTATACATTCATCTCTGTACTTACATACAGCTGTGTTTTGCTGTGCATCTTTGAACTCCTCTTCCATCATTCAAATATAGTGTCTAAGCTTCCCAAAAAAAAGGCCATTGAGTGCATTTATAGGAAGTGAAATTAATGCTTTAATGTCTTTTTCCACAGAATTTAAAGCATTAACTTCCATCCTGAAAGTATATTTATACCAGAATGTTTGTCCGGCTATTAATTTTTAAAACATATCTGATATAGTTATAGACATGTTTATTGGAAGAAAGTTCCCCTCCTCTAACATCAATTATTCATAAGTCTGTGGCTCCTTCAGCTCAAACATTTCAACTGCGGTAGGTCAGAAATGATAGGAATACTTATAAAAGGAATGCTGGTTTTTCCTCTGCTTGCCCTATTCATTTTGTAATTCTTCACAATGATCTTTATTAGCTTCAAATTATTAGCTTGAAAAACAAGTATTCCTAAAACTTAAACGCTAATGCTCACTATACTAACAGATAATTAGAATATTATCATTTTTAAATTGCAATTTTTAATTGAAATTAAATGAGCTATGAAGTCAGATGTTACTGGCTATCAGGATAGGCACTATTAAAGGTAAATATGCTGCAAAAGGACACATACTTTTCTGCCTTATATGAAACCAAACAGTGCACTCAAAATAAATGAAATACCAGACAAGACTAAACCTTAAAGCAGCAGTAGTTCTTGTGTTTCTTTGTTTTGACTGGTGATTTCCACTTGAGAATATCACCCCAAGTAAAAGAGCCAACAAATGTAACTGATCAACCTGATTAAATGGCTCAGCTAAGAGACTGCAGCTAAAACTGTCCTGTTTCAACCTTTGGGAAAGCAGTCTTGGGATTTTAAAGTTTAACACTAATGTAATTATCTAAAGGCCATGTTTAATCTCATTTCACCGGCCACCGCATAAGTACTCAACAAACTGTCAATTGTGTGAAGTTAACTTTGGACAGTGATGAAATCCAAAAGATAAACTACCCCCGTATAACTTTCATTATGGTGTTAGATTTACTGCATAATGAGTGGCTGCAGGGAAACGTCCTGTTTCATTTCATTACTGTGATAAATGGATTTTCATCTGATCGCCACCAGATGGTGCTGTATTTTCTTTTGTTCTTCTCTGAATTCACAGATAGCACTGGTTGTTAACAGAAGAAGAAAGGGAGCCTCATTGTCATGGAGTAAATGAAATACATTTACTTGAAAATGATGAATTATTAATTAACAAACAAAGCAATGCAGCATAAGAAGAAATCCAAACTTGACTGTATTGACATCATGCTGCTGCCTGTGGAAAATAAATGACTGGTGGAGCTCATTATGTCTACTCCAACAGGGCGCAAAAAGAGCCGTTTCATGGTAAAACTGTGCAAGACGAACAAATCACACCATAGTCATAGCAGAGCACATCTATTTTTTTTTTTTTTTTTTTTTTTTTTTTTTTTTTTAAACACGCATGGTCATTCTTTCAGTTCTGATGTTGTTTCATCCTAACACATGAAAAATGCATCTGAGCCCCTGAACGGGTTTGATTTAAACTGCTGTGGTATGGAAACGCCTGGAGGCAACATTCTCAACTTTACACTCACACCATGTGTCCAGAAATGGAATGAAATATTTTTAAAGAATTGCAAGAGGATAAGGAAACCTGTTGCTTTTTTTTTTTTTAAAGAAAAGTTGATATAATTTTCTTTTTGTTTTGAATCCCTAAGGCATTAAACTCAAAGCGTGCCTTAACATTATTTTATCATCAGGAAGAAGAGAAAAAAAAGACAATAATAGGTGATAATAGGTGAGGAGTGAGGTTTGATTTTTCTAATTGCGTGGTGATTGATTTCATAATTATATAATGGAAAATGCTGCCTCGAAGCAAGCAATTTTCTCTCGTAATAAATGAATGAATGCATTTTTAATCTGATAATATTATTTGTAATGAAATTGACATTTTAATCAGCATCTGTACTAAAAGTTTCACCTGTACGCTGCAAATACAATTAATCCACAGTCATACACACACACACGCAAAGTGTAGAAGTATAAAAAAGAAAGCAGGTACATAATAGACAAGCACAAAAGGAAAAGGAAAGAAAAATGTCATGTGTTTTACCCACCAGGAGTAGTGCTGACTTTCTCTACACGTTCCTACAGCAAACAACATTTTGCAGGATAAACTCTAAATCAAATCAAATCAAATTTTATTTCTATGGCACTTTACAACAGCATAACAAAGCCCAAAGTGCTTTACATCTAAAGGCATGATTAAATTATAAGATAAAAAAACAGGTTAATCAAGTACCGTAAATATGCATAAAACAATAGGACACAACACACATTGATAAAACAGACCTAAAAGTCTAATTTCTGAATGATTTGAAAGCCATTCCCTTTGTGACAATGTCTGAGATGATTTCCAGTCACCTGTTACCATCAAGGCGGCTAACAAGAGGCGCTACTCATCCACAGTTAATTCCATAGGGGAGTTATCATTAAGTAAGAGCAAACACTGGGAATGAGGAATGACTCTGCCAATACTATCAGACAAAGTATTTGACACTTTCCCCCAAAATCCATTAACCTCTGGACACTGTTAAACTATGTGAAGAAAAGTGTCAATGGTTTCATCTGAACCAAAATCAAACCATGGACTGTCCCTGAGTTTCATTTGACATAATCTTCATGGAGGCGGTGAAGACCTATGAATGACTGCATTATGTGCATGTGGCGATTTGGATTTCCGGAAAATGAAGATATTTGACCATATGGTGTACCGGGTCTGATAGATTATTAACCCATACAGACCCATAGAGCCACTGGTGACCAAAACCAGCTACTGATGTAAAATGTTTAATACCTGTTGATTCACTAATCCTATCAATACATGTAAATAATTGGTATAAAATACAGTTTGTCATCTTTTCATGGTCATCAGATATGACCCATTTAGACCAAGGTTATTATCGTTAACGAAAACTAACGAAATGACAAAAACTAGAATTGTAAAAACATTTTAGTTAACTGAAATAAATAAAAACTATAATTAAAAGAAAAAAAAAAAGATAACTAACTGTAACTGTATTGTGTGCTACAAAACTAACTAAAACGTCTAAAAATTATGGATAAAATTCCCTTAGTTTTCATCTTTGTCAAAGTCGGACTGATATGAAATCGATTTATTTCCCTTCAAGCAATTTTAACTCGCAGCACCATATGATATTTAACGGTCTGTCATTCCTCGTCACTTGTCGTTTATAGTCGTCTTCTCATCCCACTCTACCTGGAAACATGGAGACTACAGTTGGGAGAAAGCAGCAGAGTTCTGTATGGGATTGATTTGAATACGACGGAGAAGCAGAGAAAAGATATGAAAAAACTAAAACTAAACGAAAACTAAGCATTTAGAAAAGAACAAAAACAAATAAAAACTAGCAAACCTGCTCTAAAAACTAATTAAAACTAACTGAATTATGAAACTATAATGAAAAATCCAAAACTATTATAACCTTGATTTAGACGTTCAGAGGCTTCGTAGTTACCGTGGCAACACTGTCATCTTCTACAACATTAATTCATCAGTAAAACTCATGGAGTTGAATCAATGACAGTGGATGGACACACTTAGTTTATGTTCAGTTAATGACAGATTTTACTGAAAAAGTCACTATTTCTTCAGTTTTCTCTGTTGTTGATTTCACAACCCTCAACTTTCAATCTGAGCTTTTATGAACATCTACATGCTCAGTGAATTAAATATAGGAAAATACCCGATTTTCACCAAAAAATGCAAAATACAGAGCCTTATATTAGAATAAAAAGGAGATAAATCATGTAAGAAAGGTTAAAAATAGAGAAAAAATCATTTGGGAACTGCCACAAAAATAGCAGTGGGTCTGTATGGGTTTAGGTCTCCCTTCCAGAGTGTGTTGAGTGTTATATGAAAACTTGGTTATAAATGTATAGAGCTCAGAGACACTGCTGTGTCTTACAACTTTTCCACCACTTACCAAATGAAAAGTATGAGGTTCCAGATCAGTACCTTGTGGAACACCCTGTACACAGCTGTAAATAAACATCAGGTCCATCTAGCTTTTTATTGAGTTTTCTGACTTGGACAGATGGGAGAAAGTTTTATATAAATATACATGAACAGGATTCTGTTTCTCACCAATGTTCATGTAACATAAAATCTGAGAAGGGATTGGTCACTGCAGCTGTCAATCATGTATTTAACCCACATATGTGTCTGAAAACAGCTATGAGTCCCTTTGTGAGTTAGATTTTCTACAGCCTGAAAACAGAAAGGGAGGTACAATCCCCATTTCTTCTGGGACCACCTAATTTACGACACACTGAAAGGTTATTTTGGGATTATTTTCTCCAATGATGCCAAAAAACTACCAGGTAATGCAGTTTTAAAGAGACAATTTTGTCTAATCTAAATTTTTAATGGTACATTTCCAACTGGTGAAGCTATTACAGCAGTAGGAGTTGAAATGTGGCGAAGAAATGCTGGAATTCTACCATATACAGGTTCCTCCTGTAGCTTTTCTCTAAATCAAAGGACTAATGTCCAATTCACTCTAATGCAAGTATTTTGCCAAGAAAACATTCTTCACTATATTTGGGCTTGTCAGCCATATAAACAGCATTTCAGGTCCAAAACACTGTCTTTTTTTAAAGTGGTTAGTGTGTATCTGTGTGGAGGGGGAAAACAAAGACTACAAAATGATGATGTCCTGTTGTTGCTTTGTGTGTTGAACATGTAGCTGCAACATCACATAAAATTCTATAGGTGTAGAAGTCAATGCTGGACCTGCAGGAGATGGAGGTCAACATGGACAGATTTGAAAACAAACACATGGACTAGAGCTGTGGTCAAATCACATCTGTAGAAAATGTCTGGAACTGAACGTGTTGCTGCTCAGCCTCATGACATATTAACCCTTTCATGCATGAATTATGAGAACCTCAAACATGATTTTTCCCCCTGTTTTTCTTTTTTGTTTGTTTGTTTGTTTTTTAATTTGCCACCGGCCCCCCTCTTCGGAGGACAACTTCATTTTTAACTATACAGGGGTTGTTTTCGTTTGTTCAGAACAAAAGAAAATAACCTCTGTATCATTAAGATAAGAAGACAAAATTAAAATTATTGAACTATTTATTTTTAATTACAGCTTGTGTTTAAGTAACAATCTCAAACTTTATATTTGCATGTTCATCCTTTCCTTGCTCGTATACATATACATAAGAGAGGGCTCATATAGACGAAAGTGTACAGGGACAGAGCGAGACAAGACAGTGGTTCCTCTTTAGGCATGAAAAAAACAATGCGATTGACATTTTTTTTATGAACCTATTTTTCATGGAGTTGCAAAAATGCCCACTCAGATGGATACCATGCATTTAATTTTTGAAGCTAAACAACAGGTATTTACTGGTATACTGTATGAAAACTACGAAATAGAAATGTTTTTAATGCTGCTAATGTGATGTTTTCTCATATTTAAACATACTCTAATACTAGTTATTACTCACTTCATGGAGATATTAAAAAAATCATTTTGTGAAAGAAAAAATTATAATTACAGTATAATAACAATCAGCAATTGATTTACACTCAAACATGCAACTGCAGATCAGGTTTATCAAGAACAGGAAAGTTACATTAACAGTATGAATTGCAGTGTATGGGATGATGCATAAGTGTCCACTGTGTTGGCTGATATGGAAGTAAAATAACAAAATCTATGAATATACAAGAGAACAGCTTTGAATAGCTGTCCACTGTAGTGACCACTATGCATGAAAGGGTTAAAGCCATATTAAAGCCGTATTTTGATGGTTTCAAACAGAAATGATTAGAGATATCAATATAGGTACTATTGAGCACTGATAGGAAGTCATATATGGACTTCCATTTGGGTCCATGACCTTGAGTGACCATGAAGGGTGAAACTGAAGATTACCAATGTCATCTTCTTCTTCTCTGAAACTACTAGTCAAATTAATTATTATTTTTTTTTTTTTTATGTAGTTTCCTTGGGACAATGTCTGTAAAGTCGTTTCACAGTTTTGTGAAATTTGGATATTTGATTTTTTGACGGATTTTTGAAACATTAACGATTTGCCTTTACTTACAATGGTTCTTATTTTGATGGCTTATAACCTAGAAATGGTTAAAGATATCAATATAGTTACTACTGAGCACTGATAGAAGTCATATATGGACTTTCATTTAATTAGCTGAGTTCTCCTCCAGTGAAAGTACCACCCACTTCTATTGGGAGATTGATCTCCTTCATCCAGACCACAGGACTCAAACATAGAGACAGAACCTGACAACCTCACAGATTCAAGTCGTTATTGATTCTTGCTTGATAGAACATGCCGGTGAGATACAGGGACATTGGTCCTATTTTTGTGTTGTCATGTGGACTTAGGTAGTTTGTAAAATGAAGTTCGTCTTGACAACAGAGGAGAATACCAACTTAGAAGAATATCCATATTAGTGAGGACAGGGCATTATTATAAATATAGATGAATCTGATGCAGTTTCACTCTGTTGTGGAAAAGTGAAACCTCTTTTCCAGCTTTGATGTTGAGCCGTGGAGCAGAGCAGCCATCTGACTGTATCTGATCACTGATCTCATTACAGCTGTCGACTATGTTTTTAACGCCCTAACAAACCTCCTGTTACTGGCTTTGAGGAGGTAAGTCTTGTTTCCTCCCAGATTGGTAGTTATGGGATTTTTGTACAAGGATACAAAAAGACAACAAGCGGAGTTACTTTTATAGTTATTTTTTCTATTTTAACATTTAAAATGGGATGCATTTTAAAATAGGTGAAGCCCTTGAATTAGTTAGTTTAATGAATATTATTCTAATTTCACATGATAACTATTGTTTTTTTGTTTGTGCCAGTGCATAGTGGTGGTTTAAATGTCTTTAAATGATGGCTATTTGGTCCATTTTAAGAGACAAAAACCCTGAAAGCACCACAATGTTGTTTATAAACCACGGCAAAATAATACATACCCTAAAGGGTTCAAATCCACACTCCTGTTTCCATGTTGTATTTGCCATTATCATATGTAAATGAACATTAGGAGAACATGCCTGTGACTGATCTTGACATGGGGACTATAAAGGCTGGAGGGCATGTTGAATTCAGGAAGCGATGTGTGAGCAGACCTGCAGATACTTGCAGTAAAGCCGCCTCTCCTTCAGACTTTCACACCCTGAGGCACTTTGTTGCACACAAGGTTGTTTACACACTTGGAGACTGTGTACAGGCTCAGCCTCTCTCCATCTCGCAGACATTCACTCTCCCAGGCCCACATATACAGCCGTCCACACCTCAGTGAGTATCCACAGTCTGGACCCGGACTAATCCTCTAACTTATAGGCAGCGCTGTGCGCTCCCAGTAAATCCCATCCCTTCCAAATGCAAACACCTCTGGAGCTGACGCTGGCCCACACACTTCACAGGTCAAAACACAAAGAAAACAACTTGCTTTTTAGGTTTTGCCTTCTTCTTACTCCACTCTTTGTTCTTTCTCTAGTAATTATATTCAGAACTTAGATTGGATTAGATTAGATAGAATTTTATTGATCCTTTGGGCAGAGCCTTCAAGAAATTGGGGTTCCAATAGCAGCACAACACCAATGATACACATATAAGAAATATTATAAGAAAATAATAATAACAATAACTATAAAAACAGTAGTGAAAAACGTCAGGCAGTTGCACATTGGAAAGTACTAGTAGAAACAACAAGTACCATTCATTCATTCATTCACTTTCTGAACCCGCTTTATCCTCACTAGGGTCACGGGGGTCGCTTGGAGCCTATCCCAGCTACATAGAGGCGAAGGCGGGGTACACCCTGGACAAGTCGCCAGTTCATCGCAGGGCTGAACATATAGAGACAAACCATCACTCTTACATTCACATCTATGGGCAATTTAGATTAACCAATTAACCTATTAGTGCATGTCTTTGGATTGTGGGAGGAAGCCGGAGTACCCGGAGAGAACCCACGCAGACACGGGGAGAACATGCAAACTCCACACAGAAAGGTCCCACCCCCCGTCGACTGGTGTTGGAATCGAACCCAGGACCTTCTTGCTGTGAGGCACGAGTGCTAACCACTGCACCACCCACGGTTGGATTTATTTTTTAGATTTTTATTTAAACAAGTACCAAAGCAGTAATAATAAAGTAGTAGTAATACTACTACTACTACTACTACTACTACTAATAATAATAATAATAATGATAGATAGCTATTTATGTTATTTTATATACTGTATATGTATATAGTTCAATAATCACAGGATAAAAGCTAGAATAAAGTGATAACAGTAATAGTAGAGATAACAATGATATATAAGTAATATATGTAGGGAATAATAATAATAATAACTAGAAGCACTCAGAGAGCGCAGACCTCCGCCAAGGCTGATCAGTGGCCCCCCCTGTGGGCCCCCCCCATGCCAAGGAGGTTATGTTTTTGCCAGGGTTTGTTTGTTTGTTTGTTTGTTTGTTTGTTTGTTTGTTTGTCTGTCTGTCTGTTTGTCTGTCTGTTAGTGTGCAACATAACTCAAAAAGTTATGGACAGATTTTGATGAAATTTTCAGGGTTTGTTGGAAATGGGCCCCCCGTGGGCCCCCCCACCCCCGATCACCACCAAAATTTAATCATTTCTTCCTTATCCCATTTCCAACAAACCCTGAAAATTTCATCCAAATCTGTCCATAACTTTTTGAGTTATGTTGCACACTAGCGGACAGACAAACAAACAAACAAACAAACAAACAAACAAACAAACAAACCCTGGCAAAAACATAACCTCCTTGGCGGAGGTAATAACTAGAAGCACTCGGAGAGCACAGACCTCCGCCAAGGATGATCAGTGGCCCCCCCCCCGTGGGCCCCCCCACCCCCGATCACCACCAAAATTTAATCATTTCTTCCTTATCCCATTTCCAACAAACCCTGAAAATTTCATCCAAATCTGTCCATAACTTTTTGAGTTATGTTGCACACTAACGGACAGACAAACAAACAAACAAACAAACAAACAAACAGACAAACAAACAAACAAACCCTGGCAAAAACATAACCTCCTTGGCGGAGGTAATAATAATAATAATAATAATAATAATAATAATAATAATAATAATAATAATAATAATAATAATATATAGTGGTAAGATAACTAAATTATCAGCAGCAAGTAAACAAACATTGCACACCGGAATAAACAATAAACAACATAATCACTTTCTCATCACATCTACACACTGTTGTGAGCATGACAGCTTTTTCAGTTGGCCTTCATTAACCTCATTAACATACCTAAGACAAGGAATCAACATGTTGTGCAATAAAGAGGCATGTGTGTAGGTGTCAGGGCTGATCAGCTTTAATATTTAAATAAGGTGTTCTTTATCATGACTCAATATTAGCAGCAATTGTTAATGATACAAACCTGTTGAAAAACTGCATCGTATTTATCAAAATTCACAGAATATCTAGTGTCCTCTGTCAGACACTGATTTTTCTATAGTTGATAAAATTAATTTAGAGCCAATAAGTTTAAATCCATCAGTAATAAACATTTTCCTCTCAGATGTTCAATGATAGACTGAAGAATGGTTCTTAGTATTATTTTTGGCCATATTTACTTCTTTATTTGATAATGGAGGGGAGAGAAATATGGAAAGGTCATGCAGCAAATACTAGCTTTCCATAAACATATTTAATGCATATTTTACATTTTATACTCAAAAATGTTCATGGAAATGCCAAGATGAAAAATCAAACTTCCTGAATTTTGCAAAAATATTTACCTGCTTGCTTAAGGTGGTGATTTTTTTTGAAATATCACTCACTCACTCACTCACTCACTCACTCACTCACTCAATCAATCAAATTTTATAGTGCCAAATCATAACAAAAGTTATCTCAGGACACTAATAGAGCTGGTCCAAACCAGACTTTCAAGCCAATTTACAGAAACCCAACAGAATCCTCCAGGAGCAAACACTTAGTGACAGTGGAAGGAAAAAATTCCTTTTAACAAGCAGAAGCCTCGAGCAGACCCCGACTCCTGCAGGATGGATGTCTGACATGAGCAGTTGGGGTTAAAGTGGAAAGAGGTAACATTTTACTGTTGGGGTTCTTCTTCACTGTTTTTGTAGCATTTTTTCCTGCAGAGCTCCCCCTACAGTTTTGGAGCAAATATTCACTGTCATAAAACCCACCGTCAACCCCTCCCCTTCGACCATGCACATTTTTACCTCCGCCAAGGAGGTTATGTTTTTGTCGGCATTGGTCAGTCTGTCTGTCTGTCTGTCTGTCTGTCTGTGTGCAAGATAACTCAAAAAGTTATGGACGGATTTGGATGAAAATTTCAGGAAATGTTGATGCTGGCACAAGGAACAAATGGTTACATTTGGTGGTGATCGGGGGTAGGGGGCCACTGATCTGCCTTGGTGGAGGTCTGCACTCTATCAGTGCTTTTCAGGAAAAGAGAGCACGGACCTCCGCCAAGGCAGATCAGTGCCCCCCTCACCCCCGATCACCACCAAAATTGAATCATTTGTTCCTTGTGCCAGTGTCAACATTTCCTGAAATTTTCATCCAAATCTGTCCATACCTTTTTGAGTTATCTTGCATACGGATAGACAGACAGACAGACAGACAGACAGACGTTGGGGGGGGGGCACTGATCAGCTTTGGCGGAGGTCTGCGCTCTCCGAGTGCTTCTAGTTTTTTCAGTGAAGCTGGCGACAAGAAGGCAAAAAAATAGTGATCGATTACTCTACTGGAGCGGAGTGGAATGGGAAACTTTTTGATCTAGGCCACCGGGATGGCACTGAGAAGTTGTAAGTGGCATATTTAGCCCTGGAGGCACTAGTGGGAAGGTGGTGGGTGTCCATTCTCCTCCTACCAAGCCACTTAACCATCAGAATTACTTTGAAACTGTTTAATAAAGGTAAAAATGTTGCCAAGTTCCACTTTAAAGAGAGAGGGAAAAGGAAGAGCTAAAGACAGAGAGTGAGAGAGAGATTAGGGGAGGGAGGAGAGGGGAAAATACGGGGAGACACATAGATGCACAGCAAACTGAACTAGAACTGTTAGAAACTAGGACAGCTGGTACTAGTAAAACTACCGATAACTAGAACAAATGTCCATAACTGTTAATACTATTACTACAAATACAAGTATTAACAGTGGATGTACTACTACTGCACCTGTTAGTACAAATAAGAGAAACCTCTACCATCTATGGAACTATATAATAAATACTATCACAGCTATATAAATGAGTGATGACGATGAAGGCAGAAGAAAAGAAGGACCACAGCAGTAGGTCCAGAGATGATCCAGGGAAAACCTGAGAGGAGATAAAGCACAGAGACTCCAGGGAGGGAGAGTCAGTAACATGGATTTAGAAATAGAGAAGAATAGGAGAGAAGGTCAGAGAAGAGGAGGTCAGAGAGGAGGAGGTCAGAGAAGAGGAGGAGCAGAGAGGAGGTCAGAGAAGAGGAGGTCAGAGAGGAGCAGGAGCAGAGAGGGAGTCAGAGAAGAGGAGGTCAGAGAGGAGAAGGTCAGAGAAGAGGAGGAGCAGAGAGGAGGTCAGAGAGGAGAAGGAACACAGGGGAGGTCAGAGAGGAGGAGGAGCAGAGGGGAGGTCAGTGTATCATGATTTCCCAGTCTAAACCTATAGCAGCAGAACTGAGATTAGCCTGATCCATCCTAGCGATAGGATTCATCAAAAAGGATGGTTTTCTTCCTCCTCTTACACTGTAAAAATAAAAAAAAACATAAAAAAAAAACGGTATTATTCTGGCAGCAGGGGTACCGAAAAAATACTGTTAAATAACGGAAAATAACCATCTCATAAAAATACGGTAGTTTTCCTTAATTAAAATACATTTTTTTGCCCTAACTTTACATGAGATTTTGCATATTTTTTTGACGATTTAATGTTTAATAAAGAATATTTATATGTATTGAAACAATCAAATTACTTATAATTATATATATAAATAATTTTCAATGAGACTAACTTGTACAATCCACTGATAAAAACTGTATTTTGACAGTTTATCAGTGCTTATACATGTTATACATTCACAAAAATACACTGCTTCAAAATTTTTGTTGTGAAACCTCCTGTAATTACACAAGACCTTTGTCAATTAAAAAACAAGTCTTGTTAAACAGAACAAATACTTCTTTAATGGTTAATTGTCGGTAATTTAATCTTGTTTTATTATTTTTTAACAGTATTAAACTTTAAATTAACAGTTTAATCTCATAAATAGAAAAGAAATATTTGTGAAAACAACAATACATTTGTAAACGTATTTTAACTGTATTTTTCTGGGAAAAAAGAAAAAGTATTCTTTAAAAAAATTGAAATTTTATGGTTATTCACAGTTACAGGTTTTTTGTGTTATTTTACATTTGACATGTAAAATCACAGTCTATTTTTGTCATTTCATTGACATTTTCCTGTATCTTAAAAATACAGGAAAAATCTGTAAAATAAACGATGAAAATTCTGTTAAATTACAGATTTTTTTGACAGACGGTGTTTCCCTCCCAGACTGAGACAGGGAGGTGGTTCCACAATAGAGTGTGAAGGTCTGAGTACGAAAACATGCAAGACCCAGAGATAGACGTAAAAGTTCACAGTGTTTATTAAACACGCAGTTAACTGACAATTCTCTGATTGTGATATTGAACAAAATCTTGAGAACACAGAGTCCCGGATTCTTCTCAGGGTTAGTGAACCGGACTGGAGACAAAAACCCATAGTCCGGACCAGTAGAACATGTCGGGAGTCCGACTAGGGGAAAGCAGAGGGAAGTCAGTAGCAGAACCAGGTCATACACGGGCAGGCAGACGGAAAGACAACAGGACATAGGGAACAGGCTAGCTCACGTACCATTAAACAGGCGAATTGGTCGAACGCACATTGAATTGTTGGAGGCTGAGGCACAGATAAGGGTTAGGCAAAAAGCAGTAGTCAGGGAAGGCAAACCGGGTCAAAAACAGGCAGACAGACAGACAGGACCCAAAAACCGCTGGTAAGTATAGGCACGGAGGCAAATACGAACTGGCAACAGACAGGAGGAAACACAAGGCTTAAATACACAAGAGGGAGGGAAGACAATGAGACACAGGTGGAACAAATCAGGGTGGGGACAGGTAATCACACAGGTGACACAGATTAGGGAAAGGAAGCAAAGACACCAGACATGACACATGAGGAGAACTTAACAAAATAAAACAGGAAATGACAGACAAAACACACAAGACAGACAAGACCAGACTAACATCTGGTGGCAGATGTGACATAGAGGAGCTTGATAGCTGGAGGCTCTAGCTCCCGTCCTACTTTTGGAGATCCTAGGAACCACCAGTAAGCCTGCATGCTGGCAGTGTAGTGCTCTAGATGGATTGTATGGAACTAAAAGCTCTTTCAGATAAGTAGGTGCCTATCCTAAGGTAAGTCTATCTTAGCTTTTACAGGAAGCCAGTGCAGAGAAGCCAACACAGGTCTCTGATATTGGATCTAGTCAGTACACAAGCAGCAGCATTCTGGATTATCTGAAAGGTTTTTAAAGATTGTTTTTTAGACAGTCTGAGAAAAGTGAGTTACAATAATCTAGTCTGGATGAAATAAAAGCATGGATTATTTTTTGTGTTAAAATATGCGTGATTTTAGCAATATTACATAGATGAAAAAAGGCAGTTCTAGAAATCTATTTTATGTGTGAGTTAAATGATAAATCCTAATCGAAGATTCCTCACAGTGGTTTTGGTCTCCATGGTAACAATAAAGTATAAGCACAAAGTGGAAATGGAAACATATACTGTATATATATTATTTTTGTAAATTGTGACAGTGATCTGCTGTTTTGCATCTTTCCAGATCCTCTGTTAATTCATTCAGATTACATTTAAACATTACATCATAGACGTACTGCAAAATGAAATGATGATGCATTGGTCTTAGTAAAACCACACTGATAAAACATTTCAGTCCATCAGTATATAAATACAAATATTCATAAATAAATAATAGACATAAAGTCTGTGATAGAAACTATACTAGTTGGATGTTAAAATGTATTGCACTGAATATGGCACAAATATTGTACAGGCTTCAGGTTCAAGTTAACAGGTAGAATCAATATTGCACAGTGTGGCTGAGATCCACTCAGTATATTGCATTATTTATCTCTGATATTGTGTGTGTTTATTTAACACTCTGACAGCAGTTGGGTCCCAGAATCTCACAGTTTTTGCATGTCAGGCTTCTATATCTTCTTCCAGAGGGCAAAAGAGAGAACAGGAAAAAGACAGGTGCTGCTATCTGAAGTGTCACTTTATGACCTTATAACAGTTGTTTTATTGCATGTGTTTACTTTTTCGCAAGTGCTGTTCGGATGTTTAACGGCAAGAGGAGGGAGACTATTGTCACGCCAACCAACGAGGAGGTAGAGATATTCAAAACGGAGAAAGGTTTTTGCTAATTTTAAAAAAATTTTTTTATCATGTAATAGTTTGCTATACTATGTTGCAAATAAATGTTAATTTTAGATGACATTTAGTCTATATAGTGTATATTATTATGGACGGAGGCAGAAAAGCCAGGTGTAGATGACTGCACAAAGAGAGAATTTTATTTTCCTTGGTCAGGATATGTACAGTCAGTCCAGCTTGGATTTACAAGGCTGACAATAAAAACTGAACAAACAGTAACTCAAACTATGAATTATGAAAGAGCTGCAGCATCTGAAACCGACCACAGTGAACATTTGAAAGATAAACAGGACCACAGTGCTTCAGTCTCAGCTTCACAGTTTGTCATGCCTTGGGATTGTCATGGTTTGGGATTGTCTCTCTCTCAACTCACCATATAATTTTATTAGTAAGTTTTATTTATTTATTTATTTATTAATTAGTAGAAATTTCAGGCGACCCCATTTGAATTCCAGGCGACCCCACGTGGGGTCCCGACCCTAAGGTTGAAAAACACTGCTATAAAGGGTTAAACAGGTCATATGCACTGAATTACTCCTTTAGCTATCTTAGATGGAAAACAGCTGCAGAACTCTGTGAAAGAACATTTCATAAATGTCCATCCAGGTGCTGTTTTCATACATCTCCTCCAAACCCTCTCCAGGTTTTTAGGGATGCCCCGATTACAGGACATGATCCATATCCTGCCTTTTCCAGTGCGCTGCCCAAAAGTAGTGCCTGAAGCAGTTCTTTTTGACAGCTGTAAAACTGGGTCTAGAGCTCTGACAGAGATCATCCTGTGACTGTGCGAAGATTCAAACTGTTGTGATTAGATCTAATAAAAACAAATCCCATCTCTGGGAAATGTGAACGCCCTGAAGCTGATGAGGGGCCGATGTGAAATGCACAGGTAGGAAAACAAAACAACAACAGCACTGTGTCTGTGTTTGTTTTCCTTTTGCATCAGTCCTTCTTTCTTCATGTATTCGTCAAGTATTTACAGGCATTGCACACATCACACCAATGTACTGTACTAAATGTGAAATATATTTTTTGAAAAAGAGTAGCTTTTAATGAAGCTGATGAAAAAACACTAAGAAAAACAGACAAAATGAACATGTTAACACTAAAGAGGCATGTGTACATGTGGCAGAGCTTTAACATTTGTCATGTTGAAAAATTATTATAGACTAATTTAAACATGACTTTTAAGATATTTATCTGAAATCTGGTGTTTAAACCTTAGAAAAATACATAATGATTTCCCTTAACGTCTACATCTATCTATCTATCTATCTATCTATCTATCTATCTATCTATCTATCTATCTATCTATCTATCTATCTATCTATCTATCAGAGGTGATTTCTCATAGACTGCAAGGGAAGCCCGGCTTCCCCTAAAATTACAAAAATTAAATGGTCAAATATGTACGGTTGTGTTGACATTTCATTGACTACAAATGTTTTAGAACACGTTTATCTCAAAGACGAGATCGTTCAGAATCAGCTTTATCACAAATCAACGGACTCGATGTTGATCACTTCTCATACATTCCCGTTGCGCTGTTTTCTCATACGATCTCTGCTCAGTGCATTTGCCCGTAGACGCTCAGCATCCATGCACTTCAATGGGACTGAGTGGAACAGTTTTTTTCATTGCCTCAAAACTGGACGGTAATTGGAAAAATGCCATGATGTTGTCCCGCCCCCGGACACTCGGCATCTCTGGGGGTGAATGGAGCTGTGGGCGGAGCTCAGCTGGGCTGGACACTGGGCTTCCACGCGCTGATTGGAGGATCAGTCGAAAGGCTGAATCCCATTTGATTGACAGCTATTTTGAGATCTACTCCTTCACTTGACAGAGTTCAGTTTAATACCGTCGCACATTCTGCTGTGAAATGGAGAGAGAAACCACTATGAAATGACTTGTTCATTTCTTGCACTGTAAATAAAATACACTCATTGTACTTCCTTGTTTCAATTTAACATAATTTCTTAAAAAGGAACGGAGGGCCGAATTTATGTTTAAATAACTAAACTTTTTTTTTTTTTTTCATGTAAGCCAACAATGAGCTTCACCTCTCTGAAAGACAAGCAGCCTCCACTTCTATCTATCTATCTATCTATCTATCTATCTATCTATCTATCTATCTATCTATCTATCTATCTATCTATCTATCTATCTATCTATCTATCTATCTATCTATCTATCTATCTATCTATCTATACATCCAGGGAAGGAACGCCAGAATGTCAGTCACCGCTAAAACTGACAAGTAATCAGTGAGCAACACAAAATCAACTACTACATGTACAAAATGTACAAAAAACAAACAGGATCCCTTGACTTCTCTACAGTAAAATCTATGTATTTGCTCCAGAAAAATGTCTTTGACTTGTTCTGAAACTGAGAGTATGACTAATTTGTTCAGATTTAAACTTTCTTCACCAACTACCTCTCCACTCCATTCACCATTCAGTTCCAAATAAAAATAGAATAAATAAATAAAAATAGCTTCGGTGAGGCCAAAATTGCTAAACTTTTCCTTGTATTTTCAATTCAACATTATGCTCATGTTACCAAGAGCAAGGGCATAGCACAAAAATAACACAATATTTCAATTAGATGAATTATCTGCCTTATAAAAGCACTGTTTGACATTTTCCTCTGCCAGCTTCAGACCCAATAAAAACTCATTTGCAGCTCATTTTGGGTCTTGACCCTATGTTTGAGACACATACTTCACCCTCTGACAGCTCTGAAACTCAGTCCAAGCTCTAACAGAGATGGTCCTGTGGCTGTGAATGGATTCAGATTATTCACAAAAGCATAAGGTTGGCAGTTCGCAGTTTCAAAATGTCCTTGAGCAAGGCACTGAACCCCCAAAACTGCTTCCAGTGACTCTTTTTGGTGTATGAGTCAGAGAAGCATCATTGAAACCTAAATCCATCTATCATTGCTATTTGTATCTTGTTTTCTTTTCTTTCAGTCTTTGTTCTGTCTTCAGTAATTAAATACATAAACGGCATTCTCATAAAACCATTACATTGCAGCAAATATTCAAGGATTTTCATGTTTCTTTCCCTATTCATTATTAGAAAAAGCAAAATGATTGTGTTTTCATTAGGCTCATTAAAGCACAGAAGAAGAGCAGAGAAATTGCACATGTTCAGACTAAAAACAGATTTGAACAGGTGATAATGCATCCTTTTTTATTATTTGGCTTAGGATGAGTCCACCATATTGATATATTACAACATCTCCAATTATTTTTTCTCTTGAGAAAAATTCTCCTTGTCAACGAAAACCAAATTCTGTCATTAAAATGAAGTAACAGTCAGTCAATCTGTTAATTACAGATGTTTTCTGTCAGATATTAGACTGAAATCTGTTTTCATTCTGGGGTTATTTCTGGACCATTTTTATGTCTTTATTTAATAGTGAAAGAAACAGAGTGATGTGACAAAAACTTTTGACAGGGTAAATCCGTTTGAATTATCCGTCATTTCATTTGATGGCACCGTTCATGGACAGCAGTAGAATTTACAAGCATGTCCATGTCATCTTGCAGAAGTCAAACTCACTGCACGATGCAACAAAGAACACCTCACAAACATGGCATCCCAGCACTGCCCTCATGTACCTCCTCTAAGCTCCCTTACACTTTGCTGGGTTTTTAGAGCTGCAGCTACTACAGTACATGATCCATATCCGAGCTTTTCAAATGCTCTGCCCAAAAGTAGCGCCTGAAGCGGTACATTTTGACAGCTGTAAAACTGGGTCTAGAGCTCTGACAGAGATCATCCTGTGACTGAGCGAGGATCCGAACTGTTGTGATTGGGTCTAATAGTGATGCGTGTGGAAATATGTTATTTCATGCAGGAAGTCTAGTAGGTAAAATGTAATGTGTGTTTCAGCGGTGTGACAGAAAGGCCACACTTAGTGAAGACCAGCTACATTTTCATTTTGGTACCAGTAACTCATGTATTTTTAAAAATTTTACTCCAAACTTCCATGAGAGTATCATATGTCTTATTGGTTAATGTCAAATACACTATAGTTACTTGTAAACTACCCCAGTATTTAGGTAGGTTTCTGCGGTAAATTATTACAGTTAAAAAGAGCCAAATACAGTGGCCACATCATGTAAAACAAATGTCTTGAATTTAACCCTTTCATGTATAGTGGTCACTACAGTGGACAGTTATTCTACAGCTGTTCTCTTGTATATTCATGGATTTTTTGTTTTACTTCTCTATCAGCCAACACAGGGGACGCTGATGCACCATCCCATACACTGTAATTCATCCCATTACTGTAACTTTCCTGTTCTTGATAAACCTGATCTGCAGTAACATATCTGAGTATAAATCAACTGCTAATTGTTATTAGACTTTAACTCTTTCATGCATACTGGTCACTACAGTGGACAGCTATTCTACAGCTGTTTTTTTGTATATTCATGGATTTTGTTGTTCTTTTCATTGTTTTGTTTTTTTTTTTTTACACATATGTTTATCAAAGTTTTAAGACACTACATATCTTTTCTGACATGAATTGGTAACATTATGTAGATCTGTCCTGAGCATAAACCCCAAGAATCACAAGCGCTACCCATAGTTTTCACACAATTTATCAGTAAATACATGTTTCTGTGCATCAAAAATTAAACGCATGGTGTCCAGTTGAGTGGACATTTTTGCAACTTCATGAAAAATAGGTTCATAAGAATTTTTTTTTTCATTATTATTTTTTTATGTATTTTTACATTTTTAAAAAAAAATTATTTTTATTTTATTATTATTTTTTACATTTATTTTTAAGAAGAAAGTTTTCAGTCACATTGTTTTTTTCATGCCTAAAGAGGAATAAAAACAGTCAGGAAAAAAATTTGATTAAGGTTCTCATAATTCATGCATGAAAGGGTTAATTAAGTTTAGGGAAAAAAACAAACAAACAAACATGTTTTTTTTTTGCATATTATCTGAGTGTGTAATAACTAGTATTATAGTGTTTTAAAATGTGAGAAAATATCAGACTAGCAGCATTAAAACTGTTTTTATTTCATAGTTTTCACACAGTATGTCACCTCAAAAATGAAACACATGGTATCCAGCTGAGTGGACACTTTCGTAACATCATGAAAAATAGGTTCATAAAAAAATTTCAATCGCATTTTTAAAATTTTTTTTTATTTTTTCATGCCCAAAGAGGAATAAAATAGAAAAAAAATCACATAATTCATGCATGAAAGGGTTAAAGAGGAACTATGCAAGATTTTTTTTACTTTAATTCAACAGCTTTGAAGTAATGGTGATGGTTAAATAGCTTGTTAATGGAATAATGGAGGCTCACCACCTTCCCACTGGCATCTCTAGGGCTGAATACGCCACTTGCAAGTTCTCTCCCACTGTCCTGGTTGACGGCACTATGACAAAAACACCCCCCCAGCCAGGTACCACCAGTTAGCTAAACACAAGCCAGCCACGCTTTCATTTCACAGGCGTTTACCATGGCAGAACCAGCAAAAAGAAAGAGGTGGCCATTGTCAGAGGATGCTCATGTGGCATGTGGGTGCACACCTGATAGGTGATCAGTGGGTGGCACCGACAGAGCCTATAAGACATAGTGGGTAGTCCACAAATGACACTCAGCAGATTGTTAGGGCTTCATTGCTCCATCTTGTGCTTCCCTTATTACCCAGCCACAGCTGCCTTTGGGTCTACCCGCTGCTGTCACACACCCCCTCCTCATCGTTCTCTGGCCAGTGTACGCAGCCAGCTTTGTGTTTCCGGGACTCTTTCTCCGGTAGGTCTCCTCATTGTCTACTTTGACTTGGGCTTCATGTCAGTGCTGACCCCAAATTATATATTAGACCCAAGGTTGTTGCTGGGACCAAGCCGTGATTTCCCCATGGCGCTTCCCCTCCTCCTGCTGCCAACACGTGCTTTTGCCAGCAGGCAAGACGCTCACACCTGAACAAGTGTAATTTCCTGGTATAGCCTATCACTAAAACTCCCATCTTTATATAGGTACAGCACCTACAGCACTTGGCCTGGTTTGTGTCTACTGTGTCTGCCTTCCTCAAAGGTGCTGTCGTTTTATCCACCTGTGTTTCTACGGGGTTCCTACACAGTGCATCACATTTTGAACCCCTCTCCTTTCAACTGTGCATCTGGTGCGTGCACGCTGCTGCGCGGTATCCGGCGTGCATATGCATTCAAGTGGACGCTCTCAGAGAATCATGTTTTCATTTTGGTTTCTTCTAGTTTGATTTATTCGACATTTGGGTGAGTGAAGTTTGCACTGAGTTTGTTACTTTGCTTGTTAAATTTGCTTTGTGTGATTTTGTTCTTGGTTACCTTGCATGTTTCTTTATTTGCTTGTTCTATTGAATTTCGCTGTGCTTAATTTTGCTGTGCAATTTTGCAGTGATTTATTTGTTTTTGCATTTTTTTTTGTCTTTTGTTTCTTTGGTTTGCTTAATGTTATTCCCTATGTGGAATTTTTAATTACTGAATTTGAATTCGGATAACATTAATAGACCTATCTTTTCAAGTGTTGTAATAAAATAAAGTCAATTGTTTGCAATTAATCACATCCTTTGTCTTATATTTCCAGACCTATGCAGCCTTCTTGTGTACAGGTTAGATTGATACAGGTCCTGGGGCCTTCTCCCCAGGTGGTGTTGTCGATCCATTTTTATGATTACAAAGTATTGCCGTACATCCCTTGCGCTACACTTGCAAGAAGAAAAGAGTGAGTGACGAAACAAGAAAAAGGACAAGAGTCTGCTTTGGTCCAGCTTTTGTAGAATGGCACGAGTTGAAAGAAAAAGAAGCATGCAAAATGGATGCAGACTTGCGTTGTTGCTGTTGCACTTGTAAGTACTGCTGAGATAAATTCTTTATACTCTACACCCTCACATTTCTGCAAATATTTAATTATATCTTTTCATGGAACAACACTGAAGAAATGTCACTGATACAGTGTATAGTAGTCAGTGTACAGCTTGTATAATAGTGTAAATTTACTGTCCCCTCAAATAACTCAACACACAGCCATTAATGTCTAAACCACTGGCAACAAAAGTGAGTACACCCCTAAGTGAAAATGTCCAAATTGGGCCCAATTAGCCATTTTCCCTCCCAGGTATCATGCAACTCGTTAGTGTTACAAGGTCTCAGGTGTGAAGGGGGAGCAGGTGTGTTAAATTTGGTGTTATCGCTCTCACACTCTCTCATACCGGTCACTGGAAGTTCAACATGACACCTCATGGCAAAGAACTCACTGAGGATGTGACAAAAAGAACTGTTGCTCTACATAAAGATGGCCTAAGCCAAGGGTGGCCAACCCTGGTCCTGGAGAGTCACAATCCTACATGTTTTAGATGTATCCCTCTTCCAACACACCTGATTCAAATGATAAGCCTATCATCAAGCTCTGCAGAAGCCTGATAACGACCATCAGGTGTGCTGGAAGAGGGATACATCTAAAACATGTAGGACTGTGGCTCTCCAGGACCAGGGTTGGCAACCCCTGGCCTAGGCTATAAGAAGTTTGCCAACAGCCTGAAACTGAGCCGCAGCACGGTGGCCATGACCAAACAGTGGATTAACAGGACAGGTTCCACTCAGAACAGGCCTCACCACGGTCGACCAAAGAAGTTGAGTGCACACGCTCAGTGACATATCCAGAGGTTGTCTTTGGAAAATAGACATATGAGTGCTGCCAGTATTGCTGCAGAGGTTGACGGGGTGGGGGATCAGCCAGTCAGTGCTCAGACCATACAACACACACTGCATCAAATTGGTCTGCATGGCCGTCATCCCAGAAGGAAGCCTCTTCTAAAGATGATGCAAAAGAAAGCCTGCAAGCAGTTCACTAAAGACAAGCAGACTAAGGACATGGATTACTGGAACCATGTCCTGTGGTCTGATGAGACCGAGATAAACTTATTTGGTTCAGATGGTGTCAAGTGTGTGTGATGGCAACCAGGTGAGGAGTACAAAGACAAGTGTCTTGCCTACAGTCAAGCGTGGTGGTGGGAGTGTCATGGTCTGGAGCTGCATGAGTGCTGCCGGCACTGGGGAGCTACAGTTCATTGAGGGAACCATGAATACCAGCATGTACTGTGACTAGGGATGGGAATCGAGAACCGGTTCTTTTTGAGAACCGGATCCCAGTAGCTCGATTCCTTGGAATTGTTTGCCTGCATGCTTAACGATTCTGCTTATCAATTCCATCTTCGTTGCGCATGCACGATGACATCATGCATACGCGGCATTGTTTTGGTCAGAACGTAGCCAACATAGCATTGAGGCAGAAACGGTCTAAAAAGGTGACACCAGGTCCACTGGTAACACTTGCAAAGCTTCCATGTCTTCAAAAGGGTGGAACGCCTCCAATATTCTCACACATTTGTCCACAGCATGTGATTCATTTACAGGAATGTCATGTATTTGATACACTACTTAGCAGCGCTTGTGAATGTAGTGGCAGAGTGAACGGCAAGTTCCAGTTCCAGTGTGGGCAACAAACGTCGTACCCCCTCAAATACAAGTTTCCGACGGTAGGGGAAAGGGAATAAGGTGCACAACAATGGGAGACAAGCTGAGCCAAGTCGAACTGGTTCCAAGTAGTGGACATGCGGCAATAGAGGAATTAGTAAAGCGTCTTAAGTTTCACTTTCACTGGACGCCGCTGCCGACCGGTGGAAGAGGATTCCAGTGGCAACCTGTGAAGCTCTGGTGAACTCCATGCCCATGAGGGTTAAGGCCCATGAGGGCCAAATTTGGACATTTTCACTTAGGCGTGTACTCACATTTGTTGCCAGTGGTTTAAACATTAACGGCTGTGTGTTGAGTTATTTTGAGGGGGCAGTAAATTTACACTGTTATACAAGCTGTACACTGACAACTATACATTGTATCAGTAACATTTCTTCAGTGTTGTTCCATGAAAAGATATAATTAAATATTTGCAGAAATGTGAAGGGTGTACTCACTTTTCAGAGATACTATACATTTCAGTGTATTTGCGCATTCTTTATGATGCTATTAGTTGTAACAGTGTTAACTTGCTTATGAACTCAATTTATGAACAATGTCTGGATGCTTGCTAGCTAGCAGAGATGTTATCATACTCACTAGTAATAACGGTTGATTGTGTCATGTAGGTGTACGTTGATTTAGTCTACTAGATCGTCTTTTATTTATTTTCCGTAATCTCTTTTTTATGACAGATAAGACTACACAAACATACAGTGTTAAATTTACAGTTACCCATCTTTAGTAGACATCGTTTGAAGGATTGCCTTCTTTTCCCTAGCTTCATTGAAAACAAATGCACATAGTCAGAGGGGGAGGGTTAAGTGTGAGTTTTATGAAAACGAGTATGTACTTCGGAACTGTAGGGGAGCTCTACAGAGAAAAATGCTACAAAAACAGCAAAGAAGAACCAAAATGGTAAAATTTTGCATAGTTCCTCTTTAACAGTATTTATGCTCCATGAATACACTACCTCAACTTGAGCTGAGGATCTACCATTTCATCTGATGTAAGTAATGGGAAATGATTTGCAATTCTGTAAGAACTATAGTTTTGGACAGAAAATGTACTTTCTTTCACCAAAACATCTGTTGCACTTTATTTTGGTTGGCTGCTAGGGAATGTTTTTTAAATGGTGAATGTGTTTTTATGTGTCTTTTTTTAGACAGTTTTAATATATTTATTCTATTTCTTATCTTATTGCTGGGACCTGAATACACATTTTGTTCTTTCTTGTGCTACATTGAATGAATGACAATAAATGAACCTTGATTTTTTTTCCTTTAGAGTCTATGTGTCTGTTTATCGTCTTGACAGCCCAGACATATGATATGACTCCTGGTGGAGTTATAGCATCAAAACTGGTGGAATCAGTGATTTTACCAATCTCCCCATGTTACAGTGATACCGGTTAAAGGAACCCTGCCTTATTTTCTTAGTTTCATCTGATATTTGGAATGCTCCTGCTGCTTCTGTAGATCTGTCCCTATACTACAGCGTACCTTTGATTCAATTTATCTGTCATTTTAACCCTTTAACCCCTGAGACATTGTTTCGATAATGCTGTGAATTTGCATCTGTTTTAGTGTCATAAAAGCTGCTGATTATGTGCTTGTGTTCCTTTTCTTCAGTGGTTTTACATTACTGTGTGCTGTAAGCGTCAAAACAGGGTGGAATAACAGAGAAGGCCAAGAGAGGTTTTTACTAAATAAGGCACTCAAAATGTACATCAATAAGAGATTTAGGATGTTGAACATAAACTGTGAACTGTCTGGAACACAATGAACAACAACAACTATTTGAATTTTGGCACAACAGTTTTTGTTTTGGGGCTATTTTTTTCTAAGTCAGTCCATCTGCTTTTTGGCACCTGGTTGAACTCCAAAAAGTTGTTAAACAGTCAAAACTTGGTAAAAACACTGTAAACTCACGACAACACTGCAAAGTACAGTAAAAATAAAATAACACAAGGAAAACGGTGTAAAAAAAAAAAAAAATGCCCAAACGTCTATTTTTATTGACCCTTTGCACATTACATCACGCTCTGTTCATGCTGCATATGAGCACCATGACGGACAGTGGAAGTGCCGGACTGCACACTGGACGGCAAACCAGTTAATATAGAATTTAATCTGAATGTTCTCGTTTTTGTTTGTTTTTAACCCTGCTTTACACATACAGTGGTCACACACAACAGTTCCATCCTTCTTCACAGACACCCACGGTTTCAGCTGGGTTCCAGACAGAGCCTGGATATGATGGACCTGATATTACAGATAGAGCAGGCTCTGTCTGTGTCCATAGCACATTAGCTCCACCAAATGCTAGCTAGGTGGCTAGACTGGGGTAACTACTATGAGCCACTTTGTTCCAGTGGTTGTCATAAGTAGCCTTCAATATTAGCTCTGTTGTCGTAGTGGCTGCCTTTTTTTCAGCTACACTATGTTATATGAAATACTGTTATTGTCATTAGGCTGTACCATATGTTCTAGTGGTGGAACTGTACATATTACTGTGTAGATAGTCGAAAGGCAGACACTTTAACAACAGAGCTAATACTGTAGGCTACTGATGACAGCCACTAACATTATTACACAATCACAGATTTTCCCAGGATTATCTCTGAACCTGCTGCGGTGGTCCTGCCTCTCTCCTGCCTTCATCATCATCACTCACTTAACCACAACTGCCTCCATGTGTCTTCCCCTCCTCCCCCTCTCCCCCAGTCTCTATCGCTCTCTCTTTAACCCCAACTGGTCAAGGCAGACGGCCATCCTCCAGGAGTCTGGGTCTGCTCCAGGTTTCTGCTGTTAAAAGGAAGTTTTTCCTCGCCACTGTCACCAGTCACAAGTGTTTGCTCCTGGAGGATTCTGTTGGGTTTCTGTAAATTGGCTTAGAGTCTGGTTTTGACCAACTCTATATATAAAGTGTCATGAGATAACTTTTGTTGTGATCTGGCGCTATATAAATAAAATTTGATTGATTGAGTAATTTGATTGGTTTTCCCCTGTGAGTCGCTTTGGAAAAAAACGTCTGCCAAATGCATAAACATAAACATAAATATAAACATAAACAATGTTAGTTAATTAGAGCTGCTTTTGGTTACAGTCTATTTGAGTTTTGATGGCATGCTGGGGGAAACATGTTAAAAACATACACAGCTAGCTCTTTCCTTTACCATTATGAGATACATTCCTCTGCCGTGAGCGCAGTTCAGTGACTCGGTAATCTAACCTGAGACTAAGAACTGGCAAGCATCCAAACTTTTGTATGCTTTTAGATCAGCCCCTGTGTATGGGGACACTCCATTTCGAACAGAATGGTACAGATCGTGTGCTTTAAACTCTGGTAGAGTGGAGGATTTTGCAAGATCCATAAACACATCAGCAGGGAGAAGGGTCTGTAGCTAGCCCTACTATCGCTAGCTTCTCCAAATAGCATTCTTTCTGCCGTTAAGTACGGTTAATCACTTCGCAGGACAACTCCAAAACTTTATTTTCAGTGCTGGTAGCCATAATCATAAACAGATCACACAAATGCATTATTTTTACAGTCAAAGTTACTAAAACTCAAAGACATCATAGAACTACAAACAACACAAATCATATTCAAAGCCAAAAATAATCTACTACCAGGAAACATACCGAAATTATTCACTGAAAGGGAAGGGACTTATAATTTAAGGGGTGGATTTAATTTCAAAATTCAGAGGGTGCGCACTACTAGGAAAAGTTTTAGCATATCTGTGTGTGGTGTTAAAGTATGGAATAGATTGAGAGAGGAGCACAAGGAATGTTCAAACATAAAACAATTCAAAAACACTTATAAGAACATGTTTTTCACAAGATATAGGGATGAGGGTTATTAATTGTCACCATATGTTCACTGTTGTTTATGTATATATTTCCTTCCTTGAGTTAATTATTTGTTTATTTATTCGCCAGCACAACTAAGAAAGGCATTGGTAAAAGATTATATGTGTATTTGTATGTTGTGTACATGTATAAATGTATATATGTGTATGAGTGTGTGAATAGATATATAAATATAGAAGAGTAATGTAAAAAGAAGAGGGACATATATTATTAATAATATTGTAGGGAGAGGGGGTGGGATTAAATAAGATGTACTACGTCCCACCCCTATTCGGGCATGTAAATGGAATTATTGTGCTTTTCTTCTGTCTAAGATTGTTATGATTCTTGATATTTGTATTATTATGTATGTTTTGCTAGTGCATATATGTTAAATTTCATTGCATGTTCGGAATAAATCACTAAATCACAAATCGTAATCTGTCGCTCATTCGTTTGTTTGTTGTGTTGCTTTTGTCGTCCACCATGACACTGGACCCCTAGTCATGTGATAACTGTGACGTCGGTGCAAAGGGTCAATAGCAAGTCAGTCTCACTGCTCTGTGTTTTGTCGGGGGTGAACTGAGCATGCTCAGATGTCTATGACAAGTGCAAGATCTAATCTATCAGCACAGGTTGAAAATTTTCTTAGAGAACAAGAGGTTCAATTTTTCTGAATGTTTAAAATAAATCATACATACAGAATGCTCACCACAGACACAACAGGGGTTAAAGGGTTAACTGTGGTTCTTCACATCACAGCAAACAGGAGGCCAAGTCTGACAGACACTTAGGCTAAAAGTAAAGCACATACAGAAGGAGTGGAGATGCAGCTAAATGTACTGATATAAAATCTATACAGGATTAACGGCAATGATTGGACAGACAGTGATGTAAATAAATGAAAATTAGGAGGTTTGGATTTGAAGTGAAATGTCTGCTCTGATTTACTTTTGGGAGAGACTAAATATTTCAACATTTCATTTTATTTTTTTGTCAGAACAATGTTGATTATTTGGAGCTTAAAGGGATCAACAATAGGTCAATAATTTGTGTGAAACAGATGTCACATGACACATGTCCTGGTGATTCCTGGCCACAGTGTTCATCACGAAACACACAAATGAGAAAGATAATGAAGTGAAGGACAATGTGTGGAGGAGCATTAACAAACAACAAGAGCATCAGGACAGTGAAGAGAATGTGTAACATTAACATATGAATCAAACAGAGTTAATACTGTCTGTCTTTTTAAACCTGGACACAAAGACCTAGAGGAACAGAGACACAAGAGCTCAAATGATTAATCAACTTGAATCAATTAAAAACATGATTCAATTACAATTTTCTTGAATTGAAGCTTTGTTTCCTTTATTTTGCTGCAGCTAAACATTGGTTCCACTGTTGTTCCATTGTTTCACACGGACACTTATTGTGATGCACACAACACCAGGATCAATGCAAATAACATGGAACATAGCTCAGAAAAGACGAGGACAAAAAAGCAGAAAATGTCTAAGTTGACTTTTCTACATTGGAACTATCGCTTACACCTTTAAACTTTTAAGTTTTTAATAAGTTGGATCTAAATGTGTTGAAGACTGCAGTGCACATATTGTTTGTAGATGTCATCGGACTTGTTTGTTGTTTACATCTGTAGCAGAGGGGATTGCTTTGAGGCAAGGGAAGCTGAACTTCCCCTAACATTTCAGGAAATGAATGGACAGAATTGCACTGTTGAATTTACAATAAAGATACGAATTATATTTACATTAAAATTGAGCAAGCATGCACTTAATTTTATGGCGATGTCATTCTGGTCAGCCGTTTATCGTTTACTTTCCGACGCAAATTCTCCAATACATTCTCGTATCAGTAGCCTACACTGCTGAATTCCTCATTAGCGTCAGTGAGTTGTCTATGAGGCAGCACCAAACTGTTTTTTTTCACTGCAGGGAAGCATGGTGGTCATCGGTTAAATGCATAAAATCATCCCACCCAAAACCCTCCCATGGACGTTCAGTATCTCTGGGGGTGAATGGGTCAGTAGATGGGCCTAGAATGCTGGACTTTAGATTGGACGAACTGTTGGAAAGAGTAGGTATTTGTCCGAAAGGCTGAACCCGTTTTGACTGACAGTGATGTTGAAACATACCGGCATCGGAGCAGGTTGGAGCTCAGTCCCATGTGGATATCAGTGAAAGAGAGGTGGTTTGACAAAGTGCCATGACTGCATCAGCTGAAGAAAAAAAGGGTCAAGTCATACACGTACAAGTGTGTGATACTGTGGTTTTATGGTATAGATGAAGCAGAACAGCCTCAATTAAGTATCTATTTTATTTTTAAGTGCTTTGCTATAATACGACAAGTTTTATGATGGTGCTTGTGACAAACGGCTGTTTGTCACTTCAGTATGAATACAGGCACCTTTTTACACTGAAGCACTTTAACTTGCACATGTAGTTGGACATCACAGCACTTTAAACAAACATTTGCACAAACAAAATAATTGCACGTGATTGGTTTTAAGAGTAGTTTATTGATTTTATTGTCTTTCCTTTTCAGTTTTTACATCCAGTGGTACTTGTATTTTAATTGATGATTGCTTGGCCCTGGAGAAAAGGGAGACATAAAATTAGATCACCAACAGATAGAGTGCAATATAAATGTGCAGTATTTAAATTTAACTTTGTTTAGTGTCTGTGTGAGTGGATTTTAAAGTGTTTAGTGAATGGTGTTTTAGAGTGTTTGTACTTACCCTGTCCTTGTGTCCAGGGGCCTCATGTATAAAGCGTGCGTACGCACAAAAACCTGGCGTACACCCTTTTCCACGCTCACGTTCAGATGTACAAAGACTGAAATGACCGTGGAAATGTGCGGTCCTCCACGCCAAGTCCATAGCTGGCGTACGCACGTTTCTAGTGCTTTGGAACCATTGGCGACACTTAGAGGTGACACTGAGAAACTGTTAATAATGTGAAAAAGGTCATTCCTCTGATTGATGGGCACATCGGAGATACACAGAAGAATAATGAACACACCGGCATGTCATCCTACTGTCAGAGCAGCACATCAACCAACAGAACCAGAACCAGAACCAATTAGACCCTGTATCCATCAATGCCAATCCTGCCCGGATGGACATTCAGCAACAGCAAAGAGACAAGGACATAAAATTCATTGGTTGATAAATATAGTGTTCATGTCTGTGAGAACATTTATTAGTCGGTCCAGTCGCTCATTGACTCCGCCGATTGTCCTCACGATGTCCTAATGTGACTCGGGTCAGTACAGACCCATGCCGGTCGGATGGGCATCAGCAGTGGGCTGTGGCGGACCAGAGGACCGGCTAACACTGGGGAGTCAACAGGAGCCTCTGTGACAGGAGGATGATACTGGGTCTGACCGTCTGCTGTCTGATTGTTGGAAAATAATAATTTGAGTGATTAAAAATGAGTCAAAGTCATTGATTTCCTCTTTGATATCCTGACATGATCACGCATGAACCTTTATCTAGTTTGGCTGTGATCAGACTGTTGTATGACCCATAGAATGAACTAATGTGTGACTTACACTAATACTAAATATATATTTATCTTGGGGGTGATCCACATCAGCCCTGTAAGAAAAGTGTCACAATATCGGCGACTCTTTCCTCAAACAGTCTCAGTTCGTCTCTTTTCTCCTTCCGCCTGTTTCGGCCTCCGCTTCGCGTCCACCTTGACGTCATCATCTGATCCTGCAGACAGGGGAATCCCAGAGGGAATCCCACCTGCAGACCCTGTTTATACTGATTTGCATATTTAAATGTGGGCGTGGAGAGGGAGGAGTCAGGTACTCCAACATATGCGCTCAATTCCACGCTGATTGGGATGTATAAAGGAAGTGTACTTGGATTCGGGCGTACGCACAGTTTTACACATCTGGATTTTTTTGTGCGTTCGGACTTTTCTGGATTTGGGCGTACGGCAGGTTTCAGTATGAAATCCACGCAAGTCTTTGTACATGAGGCCCCAGGTCCGTCAGCAAAAAAAAGTCCCAGCATGAACAACAGCCTTTAAGAAGGTTCTGGCCTGGACCAAGGCAGGGAAATGTGTGGGGGAGCCAGGAGGTGTATTTTATTGGTTTATGGGTTTTCATTTATCTTTGGTGTCCAGATTTAGAGTTTTTAGGTATATAGCTTGGGTTTTAGATAGGTTATGGTTGTGGGTTTTAGTTATGGAGGTTTTAGATTAGTTTTAGCAATTTATGTAGATTTGTAACTCCCCTGTGGAGTTGTAGTGGTTTTATCCAGTTAGCAGAACAGTATAAAAGGCGCCCATTTTCATCACTCGAGGTTCTGCTGCTGGAGAAGACACTGGTACTCCAACCTCCATATGCACTTGCACTTTTTAGGCTTTGCACTTTTTCAGCACTTGCACTTTGTTTGAAATAGGTATTATTGGAAATATTAAAAAAAAAAAAAAATTGTGGACCACACCATCTCCTGCCTCTGCCTCATCTTCTTCCTGATTTCACTGACCTCTAACCTCTAAATGGCCAGCCTACGTCACAGAGCTGTAAGATGAACTTCCCCTGTTTTAAAGACCAGCAGCCACCACCGATTTATAGATATTTCTATATATACTTTTATACTGTTATTTCTATAGAGATTTTTATATATCCTTTAATTTTTATACTTTTATGTTTTTGTGGTTATTGTTTCAGCTGTTTTTTTAATAAAGGACAAATTGTCATTTTCAGACACATCTTTCACATTTTTACTGTTTTTAATCAAATCAAACTGAAGAAAATAATCAGTAGATTAATCACTTACAAAAATAATTGATATCTGCAGCTCTAGAAGACTTAGAGGAACAGAAACACTGGATATGGATGCTGGCTCAGACACAGGCTTTAGGTTTTGTTAAATTCACAAATATTTCTGTTAAACCATCTGCCATGTATGTATTTGAATCTTCAACTACAGAAGTGTTACAACTGTCATGTTGTTTATTGGTCACACCCTAATTTGTAAAGGCCTTGAGGCTGAGGATTTGGTGTAAAATCAGCCTGATAGAAGCACAATAGAAGGAAAATGTTAAGTTACTGTTTGCATCAATAGGTAAAAAAATGCCATAAATGTCATGGGGTCAAGCTCAATACTTAAGCTTGTTTTCAACACACAATTCTATGCTCTTTTGTTTTGAGAAGTTTGTCCCTTGGGGCTTGTGGTTGAGCTGCTGTAAAGTATGTTGGTGTTGTAACGAAAAAGGAGAGAAAAACGAAAACAGTAAAACAGGACTCACTTCGAAGTTATACCTGATGTCGGTTGTGTTTTATTTATCACAACCATGTACAGTACAGGCCAAAAGTTTGGACACACCTTCTCATTCTTTGCATTTTCTTTATTTTCATGACTATTTACATTGTAGATTCTCACTGAAGGCATCAAAACTATGAATGAACACATGTGGAATTATGTACTTAACAAAAAAGTGTGAAATAACTGAAAACATCTCTTATATCCTAGTTTCTACAAAGTAGCCACCCTTAGCTCTGATGACTGCTTTGCACACTCTTGCCATTCTCTTGATGAGCTTCCAGAGGTAGTCACCTGAAATGGTTTCCTAACAGTCTTGAAGAAGTTCCCAGAGATGCTTAGCACTTGTTGGCCCTTTTGCCTTCACTCTGCGGTCCAGCTCACCCCAAACCATCTCGATTGGGTTCAGGTCCGGTGACTGTGGAGGCCAGGTCATCTGGCGCAACACTCCATCACTCTCCTTCTTGGTCAAATATCCCTCACACAGCCTGGAGGTGTGTTTGGGGTCATTGTCCTGTTGAAACATAAATGATGGTCCAACTAAACGCAAACCGGATGGAATGGCATGTCACTTCAGGATGCTGTGGTAGCCATGCTGATTCAGGTTGCCTTCAATCTTGAATAAATCCCCAACAGCATCACCAGCAAAGCACCCCCACACCATCACACCTCCCCCTCCGTGCTTCACGGTGGGAACCAGGCATGTAGCATCCATCCGTTCACCTTTTCTGCGTTGCACAAAGACACGGCGGTTGGATCCAAAGATCTCAAATTTGGACTCATCAGACCAAAGCACAGATTTCCACTGGTCTAATGTCCATTCCTTGGGTTTCTTGGCCCAAATAAATCTCTTGTGTTTGTTGCCTCTCCTGAGCAGTGGTTTCCTAGCAGCTATTTGACCATGAAGGCCTGATTCACGCAGTCTCCTCTTAACAGTTGTTGTAGAGATGTGTCTGCTGCTAGAGCTCTGTGTGGTATTCATCTGGTCTCTAATCTGAGCTGCTGTTAATTTGCGATTTCTGAGGCTGGTGACTCAGATGAACTTATCTTCAGCATCAGAAGTGACTCTTGGTCTTCCTTTCCTGGGGCGGTCCTCATGTGAGCCAGTTTCGTTGGAGCGCTTGATGGTTTTTGCGACTGCACTTGGGGACACATTCAAAGTTTTTGAAATTTTCTAGACTGACTGACCTTCATTTCTTAAAGTAATGATGGCCACTCGTTTGTCTTTACTTAGCTGATTGGTTCTCGCCATAATATGTATTCTAACAGTTGTCCAATAGGGCTGTCAGCTGTGCATCAACCTGACTTCTGCACAACACAACTGATGGTCCCAACCCCATCAATAAGGCAAGAAATTCCACTAAGTAACCCTGACAAGGCACAGCTATGAAGTGAAAACCATTTCAGGTGACTACCTCTTGATGCTCATCAAGAGAATGCCAAGGGTGTGCAAGGCAGTCATCAGAGCTAAGGGTGGCTACTTTGAAGAAACTAGAATATAAGAGATGTTTTCAGTTATTTCACACTTTTTTGTTAAGTACATAATTCCACATGTGTTCATTCATAGTTTTGATGCCTTCAGTGAGAATCTACAATGTAAATAGTCATGAAAATAAAGAAAATGCGAAGAATGAGAAGGTGTGTCCAAACTTTTGGCCTGTACTGTATATCCAGTGGACCTTCAGCGCTCGGTTATAATATCATTATGTGCATATAAATGATCAGAGGTTAATTTCTGAGAACTTTGGTCTATCTTTTCTATATGAGATCTTGAAAAACATTGCTAAAACATAAGATAAGGAACTGTGGCCCCTCATGAGCAGCAAGAAGCTTTAAGTCGACGGTTCCGCTTGCTTCGCTTTCCATAAGCACTAGGTGGATTTATATACACTAACCTGCCACACTGCACTGCCCTGATAAGAAAAAGCATGACACCACAACTTTGTTTTTGGGTATTTTTTGCCTTTAGAAAGTCTACTCTTTGGACTAACACAGAAGGCACTGAACAGTTTTCTTCCTGAGCCTCTTGCCTGGTGAACTAACACATTTGTAATTGGCCACAGCTAAACACTGTACAGCCAGGTATTGGTTTTTTGTTTCTCCTGTGAGTCGGTTCTCTGTTTCCTGTCACTACAGATTATAGTTTTCTTGTCCGAGCAGTGTCTCCTCGAACTGCTTTTGCACTTCTCACACTAAGTACTGTTCAGGTTAACACCTTAACTAAAACTGGCCGGAGTAAAGTAGTGCATCAGACTCATGTAGAGGATAAATGGATTCCTCATTCAAGGAGAACACACAAACCATTCATGCTTCTCTTACAAAATGAAAAACAAAAGAAGTCTGCTAAAAAAGAAAAGAAGTGAGAAATTGCTTTTGATCAGGAGTTGGATTTTGAATTAGAGTTGGAAGAAAAGTAAAATAAAAATAAGAGAAGTACTGAGTCGTCTCTTTTGTTGTAGTAAAAATGGAAAAAGTACAGGTTCTGTATAATGTATAAAACAATAACCCTTACTTTTTCCTTTATATGTTGTAACATCATTCTTGACTCACTGTGAAATACTGAACGATGTCAAAATAACAATAAACTTTTGTCTGCTACTGATCCTATTTCCAAATCTAAAATCAGACTGTCTCTAGCACATCAGGATTTTGAGTTATGTGGACAGTAAAAAAAAAAATAAAAAAAATCGAAGTCCAGTTTGGCACCAACACCTCTCATCATGTATTCTCAATCTGAAGATAATATGAGATAAATCATTCAAATGCCCTTAGAACACAGGTGTCAAACATGCGGCCCGGGGGCCAAATCTGGCCCGCCAAAGGGTCCAATCCAGCCCGTGGGATGAATTTGTGAAATGCAAAAATTACACTAAAATATTAACAATCCTTTTAGTTCAGGTTCCACATTCAGAACAATTCAATCTCAAGTGGGCAGGACAAGTAAAATACTATCATAATAACATATAAATAATTACAACTCCAAATTTTTCTCTTTGTAAATGTAAATATTTTCATGTATTTACACTAAAACAAAGATTAATTTTACAAAAAATGTGAATAACCTGAAAAAATATGAACAACCTGAAATGTCTTAAGAGAAGTAAGTACAATTTTAACAAGATTCTGCCTGTTAGTAAATGTTTTGTGTATTTGTAGATCCACTGTGATCTGAAAGGTATAATGTACATATGTAAACGATAAACTGAGGCAGAATATTGTTAAATTACACTTATTTTTTTCAGTTTGTTCATGTTATTCACATCTTTTGAAATGGTAGTTTGTAGATGTAAACCTTTTCATAATGTAAATTAACTTTTTTCACTCTTAAAACATAGAAAAAAGTTTGGAGTTGACATATTTATATATTATTATGTTATTATTTTACTGGTCCAGCCCACTTCAGATCAAATTTAGTTGAACGTGGCCCCTGAACTAAAATGAGTTTGACACCCCTGCCTTAGACTAATAGACCAAAGTATCAGATTATCATTATTCCATCACTCAGCCTTGTTTAGATGCACACTAACACTCATGATTCATTATTCGCTTTCTGGAGTTATCAGATTATTAGTGATCATATAAACAGTATAATGTGATATGTTTTATCAGATAATAACGGTAATCTGATTATGAGAAATCAGTTAAACACACCTGGATTTCTCCTCTATACTCCAGTGTTTTCTTGCATGTATACAGGTTAATCTGAATTATCACATTCATTTGCATCATGTGTGCGTGAGTGGAAAATAATAACAGTAGGTTTGAGTTTACCATCACTGTCCACATATGAACTCCGAAAGAAATCCGATAATTGACTGAAACGTCTAAACCAGGGTTTTCGATTTTGGCATTTCGTAAGTGCATGTAAACGCATTAGATCAGATTATTACAATTATTTGATTACACTCGGTTATCGGACTTTTATGGTCATATAAACAGACTCAGTGTCTCTTGTTCTTGTGGATGTTACCTGCTGTAGAACCTACACTGATCTCCATTATGTTCAGGTTCAAGCCCTCTGGTACCTGGGTTCCATTTCAGAAATATCTAGATGAAACCATTGACTATGCTCATCAAACTGGGTGATCTGTTATGGATGGTAGATAGAAGACAGATAGAATAGATAGAATGCCTTTATTGTCACTATACACATGTACAATGAGATTTAAAAAGCAGCTCCTTTCAGTACAAACATATGCACAGAATTAAAAAAAAGACAGATTTCCATAATAAATCAATGTGCGTGGTCATCTGGGGCTCAATGGTCGCCCAGAAAATCCTCCACCACATGCACAAATTAATTTCAGTCTGTTAACTCTAGAGCCGAGCTTCGAGGGGAATACAACATTTCCGAGTCCAATGATATGCCCATTGTTCAGCTTTGCATCACTTTGGACTGAACCAAATTTTTCTTTGGCATGTTGAAAGCATCTGAATTTTGATCACTCTGAATTTATAAAACTAAACCACAGGTGTGATATGCATCTAATGGTTATATATTGACTTATCCATAACAAAACATCTAGACGTGGTGGACTCATTTTGATGTCATGTGTCATATGTGTATCTGATTTAAGTTACCTTATAAGTATTTTTGTACTGGTAGTAAAATCATTGTTGATATGTGTGGAATGCTTCAGGTTGGACTTTTTTGGTATATTTTGCTTTAAGAGTGTTTTTCAACCTTGGGGTCAGCACCCCACGTGGAGTCACCTGAAATTTCTAGTAACTGATAAAAACAAAAATAGAAACTTACTAATAAAAATATATGGTGAGTTGAGAGAGACAATCACAAGACATAAAAGACATGACAAACTCTGAAGCTGAAACTAAAGCACTGTGGTACTGCTTATCTTTCAAATGTTCATTGTGGTCGGTTTCAGATGCTGCAGCTCTTTCATAATTCATAGTTTGAGTTCTTGTTTGTTCAGTATTAATTGTCAGCCTTGTAAATCCAAGCTGGACTGACTGTACATATCCTGACCAAGGAAAATCAAATTCTCACTTTGTGCAGTAATCTACACCTGGCTTTTCTGCCTCTGTCCATAATAATATACATTATATAAACTAAATGTCATCTAAAATTAATGTTTATTTGCAACATAGTATAGCAAACTATTACATGATCAAAAACAAATTAATTATAGCAAAAAAAAAAAAGTCTCCATTTTGAATGTCTGGGGTTGCCAGAAATTTGTGGTGTTAAAATGGGGTCACGAGCCAAAAAAGGTTGGGAACCACTGGGTTAAATAGAGAGAAAAATTCATTTGAGAACTGTCATAAAAGTAACACTGGGTCTTTATGGGTTAATATAATGTTAAGTTACTGTAACGATTTTTCCATGTCTTCCATGGAAATAAGAAAGAAATGAGACAATAATTACTATTGACTTCTCTGTTATGGCTGTTTTTGCCATCTAGTCACAATCCACATTCTCAGAACTTCAGGTATTTTTTTTTTTGTTTTTTGTTATTCTGAAAAAAGCCGGTGTTAGTTATAGTTAAAATCTGACTGATAAATTTCATCGGTGAAGGCCACCTATCCCCTCCGTGGCAGATATGGAAATAAGTGCAAAGGAAAACACAAATGTAAATTAGTGTGAGCAGTAAGTGTAGCTCTAGATAAAGCCCCCGACTGGCTGTAAAGACAAGTGCCTTCGTGCGGAGAATGCTGAGCACAGTCGGCCCCTTGTAAACAAAGCTTCTGCTATTTAGTTTCAGTTGGCTTAATTAGAATGAATGAGGGGGCCTTGTGCAAAGAGGGCAGTTTTTTGTGTGGGGAGAGTGAGAGAGAAAGAGAGAGAGAGGGAAAGAGAGAGAGAGAGAGAGGGAGGACTTGGCCATGGCAGATGGAAAGCTGGACAGAGAGATAAAGTTACTAGCGGGTGGCACCGACCAATTGGACAATGACAAACAAAGCCTCCAGCCAAAAGCACAGCCGTAATGAATTTAGTGGAACGACATACATGTTAATGTCCATACAAATCATATTATTACCATTCTATTGCCCGTTTTATCTGTACACCAAAGAGACTGAAGTGTGTGTGTGTGTGTGTGTGTGTGTGTGTGTGAAGACAGATGATGCTTGTGTGTGCTTGTGAGGCAGTGCTTGTGGTTGTGAATTGTTTCTACTGACTAATATTGAGCTTTTAACTAACACTTCACTCTATGCAACAGTAAGGGGGACAGATTGCTGTTCATTTTTTAAGGTCAGTCTAATTCAGATTGCATCAGAACAATGACTAATTGCAGCTTAAAGGTCCAGGCAGTGAACTAAGGGTACAGGTACCCAAATCAGAGAAATTATTCTGACTAAAATCAACAGAGCATTGTATTAATGGTGACAGATTTGAGGGCATTTTTATACCTGCAAGTCTAAGCTGAACCTCAGCTCCAAAATGATGCCAATGCACAAGTATCTGTAAGTTAAAGTAATACCACTGGCTGTCACTAGGGCTGACGCCAAAAAGTCCTGGATCCCATTGACTTGCACTGAATTTCTTTCTAAACAGACTTTCAATCATTTTTACCTCTGACAAATGTAACAGCGGAGGTTATGTTTTCATCGGTGTTTGTCTGTTTATCTGTCTGTTAGCAAGATAACTCAAAAAGTTATGGACAGATTTTCATGAAATTTTCAGGAAATGTTGATACTGGCACATTTTGATGGTGATCTTGGGGGGGGGTCTCAGGCCAAAGACAAGTTTTGATGTCGGCCAAGCTGGAGTTTCAGAACTTTGATTGATTTCATAAAACAAATATTTCCCCTGTCAGACAGCTATAGTTTAGAGTTTATAGACTATAATTTGGTTAATAGGTTCCACTAAACAGACTGTTAAAATGACTTGTTACACAGGGCTTAATGAAATGTACCTCTTTCCTGAATCAGGAAGCTAGTGTTTAGCATTAGCTAAAACAATGGCTCTAACACCCACCCCCCAAAGCTCCTCGTCTTTTGGCCAAACACAGTCACCACAGCTCCAAAAACCCAATGCGGTGAAAGAAAAAAACACAAACTATTGGCTTCAAGCTGGAGAAGATGAAAAAGTGGGTGATGTCACAGTCTATCGCACATTACATACAGTCTATCGGAAGGATTCTGTGCAACGTCATCACAGCTATGCAGCCAGGGGGCAGAAAGTGGAATATTTCTCATTGTTTACAACCTTAGTCAAGGCGCAAAAGAAAAGTGACAAGGAGTTGTTGTGCTGTTAACTGCAGAAATCGGCAAAAGGATGGATGGAAATTGTATAATATCCTAAGGGGGATCTCATCCGTTTGCCAAAAACCTCCTCCTTGGTGCATCTGTGCCCTGACAGTTCAACACATGATGGCTGCAGCATGACTGCAATAAGAAGTGAGACTGGTGCGATGGACAGATTTATTAGCAACAGTAAGTGAAATCATGAGCTCACAATAGATGAGTTTCAATGTTTACTAACAACAGTGATGCGCACGCGTCCAAAAACCGATCCCATCTTCTCTTTCACGACCGCATAATTTGACTTGACCGCATCGGGAAGGCTGTCCCATAGTAGAAAAGCAGACTTGCAAAGACGGGTGGGGAGTATTCTCACCAGCTCCCCGCTGAACTCACCGGTGTCACCCGCCGTAGCTCCGACTGCCACTTCCAGCTGAGGAAACTCTGGCTGCCATTGCTTGCAAAGGGAGCAGGTAGATCCACAATCACTCTCTCTCTATAGGGTGATAGGCCAGGGGAAGCCCTCCTGGTAGGTTTAAAGGGGTCTTCATCACCATACCACATGATGACAATTCTTTTTTCCATGCCACTAAGTGCAACAGGCACACAGGCTAACTATACTGAGAAGCTACACGAGCCGCGGCAATACCTATAAACAGCGGTCGGCAGAACAGAACCACCGCTGCCACCAATGGAACCGAGCAGTCTTTCTGCCTAACTTATAATTGGTGAAAGCTAAGCAATAAACGGCACACAGGAGTTTAGCAGGTCCATCGTTTAACACGCTACGAACTCAGCATGACTTCTGCCTCCAAGACTTAATGTATGCATACATCATATGAAACTCATCTATATCTGCTGTGTGAGACTTACCCACCATGCATGTGCAGTTAGGGGTTAGGATGTACCCAAGGTCCCTGTGCACATACACCCAGGTATCGTAAGGTTTTATCTCTGGAAAGCTCAAAACCCTGAACCTGTGTCATAAAACTTTAAGTTTTGCGCATGACAAAGCACATAATTTTACGCATCAAAAGAGTTATATGCATGCAAATTGTCCTTTGTGTACACACTGGGCTTCTCTAGGAGATAACTGTATATGATAGCTGGCCATTTGGACATATCTGAAATCCATTTGTCACTGGGAATATTATGTGGGTCTGATAATTACTGAGGACCAGTTTCTTGAGGTAATCGGTGCAGTCTGAAACACCTTTGGAGACGGCCTATGGTAGAGAAATGAACATCCAATTTACGGGCAACATCTCTGGTGGACATTCCTGCAGTCAGCATGCCAATTGCACGCTTCCTCAAAACTTGCAACATGTGTGGCATTGTACTGTGTGATAAAACTGCATATTTTAGAGTGGCCATTTATTGTGGCCAGCCTATGGCACACCTGTGCAATAATCAATCATGCTGTCTAATCAGCATGTAGATATGCCACACCTGTGAGATGGATGGATTATCTCAGCAAAGGAGAAGTGCTCACTAACACAGATTTAGGCAGATTTGTGAACAACATTTGAGAGAAATAGGCCTTTTGTGTACATAGAAAAAGTCATGGATCTTTGAGAAAACAAAAGTGTTGCATTTATATTTTTGTTCACTGTAGTATGGGATTTCTCAGATGTCAGTGTGTTAGTATGGCTCATTTTTAAAGGTGCTGGAGACTTTCGTGAGCAATTTTTCATAAAATCTGTAAAACCTCAGTCATAGCCTACATATCACGAATCTGTAAGTCTTATGTGCTGCGTGAACCTCCCTGCAGCGGCAGCGTGAGCCTCCATTTCCCACAATGCACGTCGCGACAAAAAAATTCCAAAGATGCCCGAGTTACCTCTGGGTTCTGGATGTAAACACAAGGTGTTTGTTTATGGTGGATGGCACTTTGAAATTGTTCACCGTAATGCAAGAGATTCAGGTGAGTAATCACAGAAAGACTTACAGATTTGTGATACTTAGGCTATGACTGAGGTTTTACAGATTTGATGAAAAATTGCTCTCGAAAGTCTCCCGCACCTTTAACTATTTTAGTCAAATCAGCCATGCTCAACAGCCAATGCAGTAGGTGTGAAAATACCTTTACATAATGTAGATAATTGTCAGAGGTCGGCAAAAGAACATCTATACTAAAGGAAAAAAACAGTTACATGTGAATAAAAAAAAAAAAAAACTCATAGAAGAGCTAATTCCCTTTCTTTACTGCAGGCAAAGCACAAAAATAGAAGTTCTGAAGTAAAACCCAAGAGTACGGGGTGTTAATGGTTGTTTCTGTGCACATCATCCATGTTGGTGTAAGCCCTCCTGGTCTTGGACATCTCATTAAAAAGACACCTTTTCTCTGCCGTCACTTGTCAGTTTTGTCTGGTTACATTGATGTTTCTGTCAAGCATGATATGCGCTGTTCTACATATCAAGGATTTACATCCATGTAAGAATCTGTGAGATTGGTGTCGATGTCAAGAAGGTGCACAATGACGGAAATAAATAAATAAATAAATAAATAGTAATGAGCCTGTTTAGAAAATGTCAGGAGTATGAAGTACAGATGTAGGAAGGTGGGAGTAAAATAAAACACTGTCAAAAATAAATACTGTAATAAAACACAGACACTTGAAAGTCTACTCAAGTGCAGTATTTGTACTATGATCTACCTCTGTTAGTTTTACTACTGGCTGATGGGAGCACTTATTTCAGGTTTTAGAATTAATGTAAGACATCAACAGCTCGGCTACAAAAGTGTGAAATGCTGCCAACTATGGACTTACACATAAATACAACAAATGGAATATATTTGCTGGGCATGGTTGGAGAATTTATTCTATTCGTAAAAATACAGAGTTTGCTCTGTAGCTGAGGGCATTGTGAAAACGCAAGTGCCAGTATAATTACACATTAGACGTCTTAATGAATTCTCTTTATTATTTCACCAAAAGTTATACTTAATTAACTTTAAAGTTTGAGATCAATCTACTCTTAATTATAAAAATACAGCATGTATTAAATTATATGACCCATGAAATACAAACTGGGGCTTTCTCTGAGATGAAATGCCAGATAACAAAGGGCCAAAGTTCCACCTGGACTCTGTTATAGCCTCAGTGAGCAATTTATCCGCTCAGTTTATTTATTTATTTAGTCTTTCCAGGAGCCAACAACCACACCTCTCACAAATCTTTGACACAGACGGGCTGTCAAAACGTTGCGGGGGCTGTAATGGTATTGCAAAGGTTCAAAGTGTAAGATTAAGGAATCTACCAATTCCATGTTCACCCTGAGATGTGAAATATTGCAGTCGAGAGGTCACGTCTACACAGCAAAGGTGATAATGACCAATGTTTGGGACAAAGATGGAGTCTGGGAACCAATCAGGTTTATGTCAAACTGAGTCTGTCAACCACCAATCACAGATATGTTGGATTCTTGATTTGATGAGTTATTTATTTATTTATTTATTTATTTATTTAAGACTCCCAAGGTTTATTACGTTAAAGTTTTAAGTTGGATAAAGGAGTGGTCTATCTTCAACTGCAACTCAATTAATGTACATTTTGTTGGAATGCACTGGGCATGTAACAGTCACCATGTCCTATTTTCCTTAATTTTGTACCTATTTAAGTTTACACACAACAATAACACAGAGGTTACTATGTGATGTGTTCAAACACGAACAAGTCGCCCATATTGACTTTGTGTCACCCTGCCACTTGGCCTTTTGTTTCGGCGGGAATGGCCTGTCACTGTGATGGGAGTAGAAGGAGGGAAGATTTCTCAGAGGAAAGACAACCAAGGAAAGGTCATGGTGAATAAAAGGCTTTTAATCTGAGTGCCTTGTGTGTCTGTGTCCAGGGAATATCAAAAGCATCCCATTTCTGGCGAGGTCAGTTCAGTTCGGCCTCTCCTGTTTGCCTACTGCCATCGTCTGTGTTTATGATGCCTAAATACCCGGGAGCTGAGAGCTTTAGGGAAAGGTTAGCAGAGGCATGGTGTTTTGTCTAACTGTCTCCATCTCTGCCTCCATCCATGTGTTCATGTGTGCTTGGGTAAAGCTCACTGCATGGAGATGAGGGATGAAATATGGCTCGGTTTGAAGTTGAAAGCTTTGTGGTGTTACTGTACCATTCTCATACAGATGGGAGACTCAGTGCTGTGTTTGGAGTCATTTTGTTGGCAGCCAGTAAATAACTGGAGCGAGACACATTTGGATGGAAGACAACAGCTTATGCACTTTGGTATACTTTTATAATAAGATAATACACCATGCCTGGAGTTGTTTTTCTTACCGGTCCTATGTGTGTACATATATATGTACTGTATGTGTGACTGTGTGTGTGTGTGTGTGTGTGTGTATATATATATATATATATATATATATATATATATATATATATATATATATATATATGTATGTGTGTGTGTGTGGACATAAAGCTTTAGCGTGCTATCAACAGTGTTGGTTTGGACAGATGTCAGGGCCTTTCTTTAAGAACTCAGTCTAGGGGATGGCTTGCCAGTCCATTAGGTGTGAAGAGGAATCACGTTTTCCACAACACTGGCCCCAAGCATCCATCATGTCACACATTTGCTACTATTCTACTCCACCACAGTGCTCTCTGATTGCTTTTAAGGCACACTGTGATCTAAAAACAAAAAAACACAATAATGGAAATCACTTCAAAACTTTTAGCAGTTCTCAATACAAGTTCTAAAGTCAAGCAATTTCATTTGAAAGGGCTGAGACTTCCTGCCTTCAGTATGCAGGGAAGCTAACTCATAATACACAATGGTATTAAATCTTTAAATAGGTAAAACTGGTTGATTCTCTGAAAATGTCCTCCATTTGAAGGAAATTGTTTATATACCAGTAGTTTACTGCAACACATCAACTACTCAGCACCCATCTAGTAATACATCCAGGAATAGTTTAACAGCTAGGAGTAAACCACCAGAACATTTTTATCCAGTTTGTCCAATATGATTAATGTGATTAAAATAAATTCTCTAAATTCTGAGTCACACTAAACCAGTGTCCAACGCACAGGCCCATATTTTGATATAAGCATACTGCTTTTCTGAAGTTATGCCATAATGATGGCATAAGTTCGACTTGGTAGGTCTTTTCTTGCGTTTCCACTGCATGAAAACAAGGACTACTAGGTACTATCAGATACTTCTGATACTGAAACTACTTCTTGGAACCTTTGGAAAGGTTTCAAGCGAGCCAAATCCTGCTAATAAACATGACTTTGAAGCATGCAGATCACAGGCTGGAACCAGAATCATCGCTATCAGTGCATATGCATAATGTCCCAACATAGAACACTGATCCAAGCTAGTTAGAAATCAGAGACTAAATAATTATGTTTTCACCTGAGAGAGCTTAATATAATGTTTCATCTCAGAAATGACAACATACAGTTTGGAGTTAAAGCCCCTTTGAGCACTTCCTTGTAGCTGCAGTCACGCTCCAGTCAACGTCACAGTAGATTTCGCTGAGCCACTGTGATGAACGGCTACGTTGAGGGAGTACTGTACCTGCAGTGTACGGTGCATTATCAGCACCTGAACAGCCTCAGGTCTCCTTTTGAAGACCCCAAGGCTTTGACATGTTTCCATGAGGAATCTTCCCTCTATGGATCATGTTTGGACTGAAGACTTTAATTAATGAATTGATGCCTTTCCTAAAATAACAAATGATGATGTACGCAATGAAGTTGAATGCTAATGCTGGTTGTTGTCTAACAGCAGTCAATTGGTCATACATATATATATATATATATATATATATATATATATATATATATATATATATACTAGTCAAAAGTTTTAGAACACCCCAATTTTTCCAGTTTTTTTTATTGAAATTCAAGCAGTTCAAGTCCAATGAACAGCTTGAAATGGTACAAAGGTAAGCAGTGAACTGCCAGAGGTAAAAAAAACAAAACAAAAAACAAAAGGTAAGGTTAAACAAAACTGAAAAATAATGTACATTTCAGAATTATACAAAAAGGTGAACAAGAAATGGGTTAACAACTTAAAGCAGTTCTGCAGCAATGGAGTTTGATCAAGCCTCAAACCTTGGTGCTACCAATTCCTACAGGTGTCCCAACGTTTCTTAATTCCTTCCAACCCCCTCTGTCTGCAGAAAGAGGTCTGGCAGACCCAAAGACACAACAGAATCAGAAGACAAGTTTATGACAGTCAATGGCTTGCGTGATAGGCGACTCACAGGACAACAGCTTCAAGGACAGCTCAATAGTGGTCATAGTAAGCAAGTCTGAGTTTCAACTGCAAAGAGAAGACTTCCAGTTGCAGGTTTGATCAGTCCATAACACCTTCTTCCAGTCTTCAGTAGTTCACTGGTGGTGTTTCATGGCTGCTTTGCTTCCTTTCAGCCATTTCCGCATCGTGTTTGTTTCATCCATATAATATCATATGGATGCGCTGCTGCTGCCACTGTCAGGTGGCGGTGCGAGCCTTCGCTTCCCACAGTGCACGTTGTGACAAAATTCCGAAAATGCCCAAGTGACCTCCCAGCTCTGTTTGTAAACACATGGTTTGCTTATGGTGGATGGCACTTTGAAATTGTTCACCATGACGGAAGAGATTCATGTGAGTAATCACAGAAAGACTTATGGATTCATGATACTTAGGCTATGACTGAGGTTTTGCAGATTTGATGAAAAATTAGTGATGAAAGTCTCCCGCACCTTCAAGGATTTCACCCCAAAATCCCTGTTTACAAACCCTTTGACCTAGAACACCAGGAATTTAGTTAAGTGACTATTGTAATCACAAACATCAGGACAATTTGTTTAGAATTGTGAATGCTCGACTGCAGTCAAACACACGGCAGTAACACCATAATATCCTTCATGGAGATAATGAGAAGAACAGCAGAGTTTTGGCCTTAGGTCTGCTCTCCCTGTGTCCTTCGAGTTAATCTTGCAACAAATGGTGACACATCTGTTCAAGGCTAAAGTTCATTCAGATATTGGAACCTGCAAAATCAATTAATGTTGAGTGAGCATGTAGAATGCATTAATCTCTGTTCATTCATATTAACCACAGCTCCCTATAAGGGGGGATTGAAACAGCTTAACATCCTCCTGAGTTGGACTAAATGAGGAAAGTCACGGATGACACGTAGGTCAGGACAAGTCAATGCCTGAATGATGGCGTTCTCCTCCCCTCACAGACACGTCATATTGGCTTTCCAGATCCGTAGTCTAAAAAAAAGCATCTTGTCAGACTGGAGAAATACAAGCGAATGAAGAGATCAAAAGAAAAAAAAGGTGATGAGTTTTTAAGCATTACGTGTCCTGTTTGATTTGTTTCAACTACGGTGATTTTGTGGAATTATCTGGACAGGCGGCACCTGTTGCGACAGCTTTCCTGTCATTTCTTCTCCTACCAAGTCTCTCTTTATATCCTTTGTCATTTGGTCCATTTTTAGAGTTGGTAAAACAAGGCACCTTAAGAGAATACTTAAATGATTTCAGTTGGGTGAAATGCATGAAAAATGTCTTCTGACGTTTTCTGACAGGGCCTGGAGTCTTGATGTGTTACCTGTTGTGATCAAAAAAATCAGCCCATCTCGGCTCAACGCAGTTGAAACGTAAAGGATGAGAATGGGGGATTTTAATGAGAGTAGGGAAGAGCTGCCACGATATGAGGTCAGCAAGATGAATTGACAAGAGCAGAGGCGGCCAAGAAAATCAGAGTGAAAATGTACTTTTACATCACAGCGCTGTGGCTGATGTACATGAGAAATATATTTTTAAAGGTGCACGATTCACCAATTGTCGGTTGTTGTTTGTAGACTCGGAAGTCAAACTTGGAGGGAGGGAGAGAGTAGGGGTGGTAAAACAAGCTAGAGGTTGAATAAACAGAGGGAGCCGTGTTAGTGAATCACAAAGCAGTGAATAATAAAATGACAGATTTGTGTTTGTTTCGCAGTGGTTAAATCCAAAATCACAAAGACGCAGACCTGCAGCCAGAGGTATCAAAAGTGCACATGCTCTCCTCAGCTAGTCTTTGCTCATTCTAATGTGAAGACTATTGAACCATTCTAACACAAAATGAAAAACAAAAAAACACTGACAATAGCAAATATTTACTTCACTGCAAATCAGTTGTTAATGTCAGAAACAGAACACAAAACGTTATGGTGTCTTTTCTCAATCTAGTCTCCATTTACTCACAGTTTGACCTTGTTACACCTGGTTACATCTATAACTCTGTTTACACTGCCCAAAGGATGACGTCCACACAGATATGTCCTTAACACAGGACAACAACACAAGCAGGGGGCGCTGTCTCAGCAGTAGATCAGTAGATCTCTTACAATAGATCAGGGGTGTCAAACTTTCTTCCGGGGGCCACATTCAGCCTGATTTAATCTGAAATGGGCCGGACCAGTACAATAATAGCATGACAGCTAATAAATAATGACAACTCCAATTTGTTTTAGTGCAAAAAATAACATTCAGTTATGCCACAGGTGTCAAACATGCAGCCCGGGGGCCAAATCCGGCCCACCAAAGGGTCCAGTCTGGCCGCTGGGATGAATTTGTGAGATGTAAAAATTACACTGAAGATATTAATCATTTTAGTTCAGGTTCCACATACAGACCAAATTAATCCCAAGTGGGTCAGATGAGTAAAATACTATCATAATAACATATAAATACTCACAACTCCAAATGTTTCTCTTCTAAATGTAAACATTTTTATGTCATTTTACTGTATTTACACTAAAACAAACAATCATTTCACAAAAAACGAATAACCTGAACAAATATGAAAAATTTGAAATATCTGAAGTGTAAGTTTACCAATATTCTGCCTCTTTATTAAACGTTTTGTGTGTTTGTTGATCCACTGTGATCTGTAAGTTGTAATTTACATGTGTAAATGATAAACTGAGACATAATATTGTTGAAATTGCACTTAGTTTTCTCAAGAATTTCAGTTTGTTTATGTTATTCACATTGTTTTAAAGGATAGTTGGTAGATGCAAACATTGTCATTGCATAATTTTACTTTTTTTGCTCTAAAATAGAAGAAAATTTGGAGTTGACATTATTTATATATTATTATATTATTTCACTGGTCTGGCCCATTTCAGATCAAATTTGGCTTAATGTAGCCCCTGAACTAAAATGAGTTTGACACCCCTGAATTATGCCAATATTTACATTTACTAACTATCCAAGCAAAAAGAATGTGAATAACCTGAAAAAACAGAATTTGTTAAGAAATATAAGTAGAATTTTATCAATATTATGCCTCGACTTATCATTTATACATATGCATTACAGGTCAGATCTACAAAGGCACAAAACATTTAGTAACAGGCAGAAAATTTTTAAATTGCACTTAATTTTCTTCTGACATTTCAGATTGTTCATACTTGTTCAAATTACACACATTTTGTTGTTAAAGGATAGTTTTTTTTAACCCTTTCATGCATGAATTATGAGGACCTTAATCAAGATTTTTTTCCTGAGTGTTTTTATTCCTCTTTAGGCATAAAAAAAACCAAAAAAAACCAATGTGATTTAATTTTTTTTTTTTTTAATCAACCTGTTTTTCATGGAGTTACAAAAATGTCCACTCAGCTACACCATGAATTTTATTCTTGAAGCAAAGAAACATGTATTTAAAACCCAATATTATAAAGTGATATGAAAACAGTGAAATGAAACCATGTTTAATGCAGCTAATCTGACGTTTTCTCACATTTTAACATATTCTAATACTAGTTATTACTCACTTCATGGAGATAATATGCAAAAAATAAATATTAACAATTGATTTCCGCTCAAGAACCAATCAAGAACAGCAAAGTTACAATAATGGTATGAATTGCAGTTTATGAGATGATGTATAAGTGTCCACTGTGTTGGTTGATATGGAACTAAAACAACAAATCCCATGAATATACAAGAGTAAAGTTGTAGAGTAACTGTCCACTGTAGTGACCACTATGCATGAAAGGGTTAATGTAAACATTTTAATAATTTAATGTTTTTTGCACTAAATCAAAGAGTAAAAAAATGGTGTTGTCATTATTTATAGGTTATTATGATATTATTTTTGAGTTTGATGCCCTAACTTGCACTTTGCAAATTCATCTCGCGGGCCGAACTGGAGCCTTTGGTGGGCTGGTTTTGGCCCCCGGGCCGCAAGTTTGACACCTGTGCAGTAGATTATTAAGGAATAACTGATTTTCCATTGTAGGAGTGAACTATTATTCATTATTCCTTTAAAGCCTTTTACATTCAACGAATATGTGACATTATTTTAAATGTTGGGTTGAATGAGACATAAATTGTGTGTGCTTCAACAGAAAAAAAAAAGTAGACAGTTTGACCTTTGTTGTTGAATTCAGTGACAGAATTTAGTCACAGCTTTTTTATATATATATATACTTCATTTCCTTGAGGCAAAAAAAAAAAAAAAAAAAACATTATGTGACCTTCAGTTGTGCATTGGAACAGCTTTCAACAGTGGTAAGTAATGTAGCAGGAAATCTTGTTGATGTGCCAAAGCATTGATTGCCGTGCTTGGATTTGGTAGCTTGTCTAAGTGATGGAATTGCTTACACAATAATTGAATAGAGAAATTACCTTACACTTCAGAGTTCAGAGTTACTCCAAAGCTCAAACTACAGAGTAAATGTTGGTGCCTCGGAGGGATAGAGGATGGAGCTGAGCCTGAGCCTGGGCTTAAGAGGATGTGTCTGCCATGTTGTTATGATTAATGGCACCACAGGCCTCCTCATCAAGAGGCAATAAAATATGAGGGCATAAGTCAGGCCTCATCCTAGGGTTCTGGCATGTGTTCAGGTGCTTCTTATCGAGCACCAGCCTCTGCACAGTAGCCCAAACCTCAGAGATTTTCAAAGCCTCTGGTTTAAGAGTGGATCTGTCTCTTTTAACACAGTATTTTAACTTTAGAATGCCTAGTTTAACCCTTTCATGCATGAATTACGAGAACCTTAACCAAGATTTTTTCTTGAGTGATTTTATTCCTCTGTAGGCATTAAAAAAATGGGATTTAAATTTTTTCATGATGCTATTTTTCATGAAGTTGTAAAAATGAAAAAATAATGCTAAAATGAAGGGGAAAAAAAGCTGGACACCATGCAGTTAATTTTTGAAGCAAAGAAACATGTATTTACAGACATACTGTGTGAAAACAATAAAATAAAAACATTTTAATGCTGCTAATCTGATGTTTTGCCACATTTTAACATACTGTAATACTGGAGATGGAGATAATATGCAACAAAAAAACAACACATTTTTGTTGTTAATCACAGTCTAATAACAATAACAAGCAATTGATTTACACTCAAACATGTTTGATCAGGTTTATCAAGAACAGCAAAATTACAGTAATCTTGTCAATTGCAGTGTATGGGATGATGCACGAGCGTCCAATATGATGCATGAGCGTCCAATATGTTGGCTGATATGGAACTAAAACAACAAAATCCATGAATATACAAGAGAACAGCTGCAGAATAGCTGTCCACTGTAGTGTTCACTATGCATGAAAGGGTTAAAGGGTTAATTTTTAATATTTTAACATCAGAAATCAACAACCCTATTATCCCTTTTAGTGTACATATGCTTGCTTCAGTAATAAATTGGCTGCAAACCAAAAATAATGCATTTTCCAAACACAAACGTCATAAATGAGAGCTGAACTGGAGTTTGGTCAGTACAGATTTTAATTGCTCGATATCAGAGCAGCCTGACATTTAAATTCCAAATCTGTGAACTCAGTGCCTCGTCTGGATCTTCTCCGAAATACAAAGTGTCTCCTGACATCTTCACCAAGGAAGTGGATGGACCAAAAAAAAAAAAAAAAACGCTGTCACAGAGCATCATGTTTTAAGATGGCAAAATGAAAAAGACAGTCTTAAAAAATCCAGTCAAAGGAAATCTCTCCATGCTCCGGAAACCAGCTGCTTTTGTGAGTTTGACAGGAGGGAAAGTCTGTATGTATGTGTTTGTGTGCAAGAATGAAAAGGACTGACTGATACCAGATGCTCTGCTGTGGGAATTTCCAAGGTAAAAAAGGTAAAATATGAATATGAAGACAACACATCAATAATTTATAATGTTCTATTCAATTTATTTGTTCACTACTGCATATGTTGTTGCTTATTGAAGGTATATTACACATTTTTTTAGAAACCAGAAAAATAGTGATTATCTGCTTATTTTTAAGTTACATCACAGTTTTCTGCATTAAAGAAACTGTATTCTGAATAATACATAAATCCCACTACCCATACCACTAGTCCCAGCCACTGAGTGTGAGTTATGAATACATGCTATTGAAACAGCTAGAACTCCGCACACTTTCCCTGTAAAAATGGAAATTACATGGTTCAAACTAATACTAAGAAAAAGAAACAAGATACTTGCTCTTGTATCTATTTAATTAACTGAAATCCTTACACATTTTACTTTGCATTAGTTAAATAAACCAAGAAAAGTTTAAAAAGTTTCCACTTCTTAACACACAAGCTTTAGGCCACTGGTAGCTGTTAGCTTACCATTAGTCAGCATCACACAGTCTGTTCAATTTCTAATTGACAACATTAGCGAGTTAAAAAGTTTCAAGCCAGACATATTGATGTGAATTACTGTGTCGTATTAGTACTTGCAGCTGAACGCATACCAGTAATATCTGCTTTACTGCTACGCTAACAGCTAAAACAAATCCAATCTCAAGGGACTTATTGGTAAAGCAGAGTTAAAATAAATAAATTAAAATGTGCGACAGGTCTATATCATCCTATCACAGCCCCCCCAATGCATTCTAGCCATCTCTCCGGTATTTTACCAGTCTTTCCCATTATCCTCCTGTTTTAGTATCTTCCTGCAAATCTCCAATAATTTTAAGTTGCTTTACAAGCATAGTCATCATGCCTATTGATGCGTTGTTTCTAGGGATGTAAACAATTAATCGACTATGAATTAACTGTAGATAAGAATTTGCTTGATTAAATCATTGTCAGTAAATTGCCCTTTTCCTTGGCGGAATTTGTGGTGTCAACAGTAGGGGGCACCACTGCCCAAACTAGGCTTCATCGCTGAAGTTGAATGACGGGGAAGTCCACCTGTCCACACCTGTCCAAAGGCTGCTGGTTTGTCCATGCTGTGACACCAAAGCTGGGATAGCTGGTCATTGACCCGGATCATGGAGTTGATGAGTTAGAATCGCTTTAGGGACATGATAGAACGAAACACAGAGCTCTGTTTGTGGGAGCGGTGCACCCCCTCCAAAATACAAACACAAATGTGGCGTCGGTATCGGAGCGGTCCAGGACTGAGCGTTTTCCCTAGAGGTTGGTCTGGTCCACGGTCATCTGGACTATCTGGTCAATGAGACTGAAGCTGATAACATCCTCCAGGCTCCTGATCCAGGCCACAGGTATGTCCCGCATTATGTCCCACGGTCACCCTGATGCCCACTTGAAAATAGGAGGGATGGCATCTCCGCTGAAATCTCGCTGCATCATGTCAGCTAGTGATATAAAGTCAGAAATGCTCATTTCTTCTAAACTGCCCCTCCTTAGATCCATTTATTTTATTGAATTTCTCTGCAGAATTTTTTTAGTTCTACTCCATAAATGTCATAGCCTGTACTGTATCCGATGGTACAATAAATCAATCATTAAGAAATATGACATGCTTTTTTCATGAAGTATATAAACAATATTGAGCTTTGCCCTCCCGTGGTGCAACAGCGGCATTGAACCCATACGCCCTCCCGTGCTGCAACATCGATCGGACGCTGCACCAGACGCTGGACACAGAACGTGCATTATAGTAGTGTTGCATAGCCACAGAACGTGTGAACAGAATGTTTTGTGTTATTTACTTGTATCCCTGGTATATCTGTATGACCTGTAATTCCGAAGGGGTGTGTCCAAGTGCACGCAGACCAGAATGCTCATTAGGGGGGTGGTGCAGGTGTGTCGGGGGAAAAAAGAGACAGACGCAACACATTCGAGGTGTCTGCGTGAGACTCGAGCTATCAGTTCCCAGTTTCTGTTAAAATTAAAAAAGAAAACTCTAGGACCACCGGCAAGAAGCCTGCAGTGAGACCTTTTAATAGACCACGTACATTGACTGTCGTAACGAAAGGAGCAGTGATGTCCGGCCGTGTCTGGGAACTTTTCGTTTGGATTATGGACTATTTCCTTTTGGATTATTTTCGTTGCCTTTGGATTACTGGACTGTGAACTATTTATCAGTGGATCACCAATTTTCCTTTGGATTGTTCGGTCTGACAACGAGGATAAAGAACTGTGACAACCGTGATCAGCAACAGGTTTGAACAGAGACTAATGGGGGCGGGGGGTTGCACTGCAGTTAGCATTGGGGGTTTATTGTTTGTGTTCTGTCCTGTTTTTTGTCGACCATCAATCTTTAACAGTAAATGGCATGAGGCAGTACTGAATACTGGTTGGTCTGGATTAATTGTTCTACTACAAACAGCAAAAAGCACATTCTCATTGTACAGTTACTCTTAACACCTCCTTTGTTGTAGATTGGTAACCGGGGCTTTGAGGGGCCAAGCGTTACAGTAGGATAGACCCTATCGAAAGAGAAACTCAGGTTCTCAGGAAAATCGCCACATATCAATTAATCGTTTATCAATCGATAAGGTCAACCAACTAATGATTAATGGATTAATCAATAATTTGCATCCGTAGTTGCTACATTCCCCTCAGGTAAAGCAGGTGACAGCAGGGGCAATTGTAGGATCAGAGGTTAAGGGATGCAGAGTAGTCAGAATGCTGGCCGGCCAGGCAAGGGAAATTACACTGTTTTGTACATTTTAACACAATTTCAGACCATCATTCCCACGTTTGTGAAAGAAAAGCTGATTAAAGGTATTTAAATGTTGAGCCAGTGTAAAAGAGGAATGGATTAGAATCATAAAACAAATATACCCTGACCCTAGGCCGACTCATTTTGATATAGCAGCTCCATAACGTGTACATATACATATATATGTAAACAGTATATGTATGTTTTTGGAGTAAAACAGCCCCCTATAGTGAGTCCCAAAAATAAACCATGGATTTATTTTCATTCATTCATTCATTTTCTGAACCCGCTTTATCCTCACTAGGGTCAGGGGGGTTACTGGAGCCTATCCCAGCTACATAGGGGGGAAGGCGGGGTACACCCTGGACAAGTCACCAGTTCATCGCAGGGCTGAACATATAGAGACAAACAACCACTCTCACATTTACACCTATGGGCAATTTAGATAAACATATCAGTGCATGTCTTTGGATTGTGGGAGGAAGCTGGAGTACCCAGAGAGAACCCACGCAGACACGGAGAGAACATGCAAACTCCACACAGAAAGGTCCCACCCCCCATTGTCGGCTGGTGTTGGAATCAAACCCAGGACCTTCTTGCTGTGAGGCACGAGTGCTAACCACTGCACCACCGTGTTGCCCACAGTTGGATTTATTTTTTGGATTTTTATTTAAATGCAATGCACAACATGTAAAACACTATACCGTACTGTGCCCTCTTCCTCCACTTATCTGGGCCCAGGTCACGGGGGCAGCAGCCTCAGCAAAGAAGCCCAGACAGCCCTCTCCCCTGCCACTTCCACCAGCTCTTCTGGGTGAAATTGACTTTTTCAGTTTGTCTCTGCCTTTTTCCTTCTTGTCTGTATTATATAATACAAATACATAAATAAAAATAAACTTGTGTCCTGTTTAGAATGAAATCCACTGATATATGTTAAGTGTACGTGTGCTTCTAGAAAGCACTTAATGTGGGGAGAACACTTAACTTCCATGATGTATACATAGAATTATAGTGAATGGAATGTTTTTCTTTCTCAGCTTAACAGTTACTGTTCTGCCACTATTATCTGTCCATTTTCTAAACTGGTTCTTCCTGATCTTGCCCTCTTTCCTCTCCTTCCCTTCTGTCTCTCCCTCTTTGCACTGACAATCATACACACTGTATTCAACTAGATGGAAAATGACATAAATAAGAAAACTAATAAATAAAGCCCTCTCTGTCTTTGTACTGTTAACCAAAAGGCAAATAACCAAACAATGCATTTTCTATCTAATAAGAGATAGAAACTGATACATTTATCCAACTCAAAACATCATTGTAATATGATATTTGGTTACTGTGGAAAATGAAGTCACACCATTTGATCTTACACTCTTTTTTTTTTCTTTTTTCTTTATTCAATCTTATATCCGTGATGAGGCGGTCTATCTGTCTGTCTTTGCTTTAATATTAATACACACAAACACACACACGACACAACAGCAGCTTCTCTAAGTCCAATTCAAACAGACAGAGGTTGACTGAACCACATGGAACGTTTCCTAGCTAGAAAAAAAACATCAGCTAACTCCCATCTAACAACAAAAACAGTGATCTACGTTTCAATGCAGCAAAAATAAGGACTGGTGATGATAATTATGTGTTGGTATTGAGTGGTAGAAGTAACAAAATTTGCCACATATACTCTGGTTTAAGCCGGGTACTGGATCTGACCAACTCTGGAAGGCAGCTCATTGGTCTGAGCGCTCAGAGTCCGAGTCAGGGAAAGATGGGAATGGATCAAAGAATTTTCTAGATAAGGTGATGGTGGTGGAGGGTGCTGCTGCTATATTTTTGTTGTTAAAATATTCCATTTCGACCATGTACTGTAAGTGGCTTATGTTCAAAATGAACATTAAAATAAATACATAAATAAATAAATTTTGGGGGTGCTGCGATTAAATTTATCAATCAATCAATCAAACTTTATTTCTATAGCACTTTTCATACATGTGACATGCAGCACAAAGTGCTTCAATTTAGGCTAGAAACGGCACTGGGTGACAGTATGGAACATTAGCTGCAACGCAAAAAACAAAAACATCATCTTTGGTTATAGTAACAGAAGGACAGGTATAAGAGGATTTAACTTGTTTATGTCTGTAAAAGCATGAAGTGCAGCAGAGATGTCTCCATCCTCCAGCTACTTTTATCTAATCAAAAAAACACACACACATTTATGTCTGTAGAAATAGTAAAATGTGTCGTGTTAAAATAAAGAAGGGGGGAAAAAAAGTGTCCAAAAATGTGTTTTGAAGAGAATATGTTTTGTTTGTGATGTTTGACGATCAGGGAAGAAAATGTGAAATGAGCCAACATTCACTAAATGTGTTTCTTTAATAGATGATCAAACTAAATAAATTAGAGAAATGAGAAATTCCAACATCATGCAAGCGCAAGCACAAAATCTGACTAGGGTGAATTGTGTCTTTTAATAAACAATTGATGAAATGTGGATGTAGTGGGTATTTAAGCCAGTGGAGTCTTGTTAGTTAGTCTGTCAACAACTGGCCTGATGTGTTTTATAAATGCATGGGATTATTTCTACACATCGTAGCCTTAAAATATTAATTAATGTGACAAATAAACCACAGACTGTATTGGAAGTCACAGTCTGTTAAACATACATCTTACTTTTTTGTTGAATTTAGATGTGAAATACACCTGTGACTGTTCAACAAGACTGCGGCTGATGTGTCTCCAAAGAACTGTTTGATTAAAATGTCTCACTCAGTGTAGTAGTAGTAGTAGTAGTAGTAGTTTATTTCGAGCACATAGAATCATCGGATAACGAAGAATCATACAACATGGTCAAAACAAATAAATACAATTTTTTTGTATTTATTAATTTTGTTTAGGAGTAAGTAGTAGTAATAGCTCTGTTCCAAGTGCTGGATTCACCTTGCCTGTAGGCTTTCCAGTAAAACCTTCTACTGGAGCTTATGACTGACTCGTGTTAAAAAAGTGCGTCCTCCACAAAAGTCCGTCTTCTTAGATTTATTGAACAAAAATACGAAAAAACAAAAAGCACATACATACAAAATTCCACTCTATACGTTACTCTGTCCAAAACATGGCGAAAATATATACAAAATGTCCACAACAATCAGAATATGGTCCTAACACGGTCAGAAAAACTGTCAGCTCCCCTACACCCTACTGCCGTATACCCTCCTGGCCTGTCGCACACCCCAAGCTCCGCCCATTGACACACACAATAAGCAAAACACCATGTCTGTGCAAATAATAATAATAATGCAAATGTTAAAATAAAATCATTCTACACCTTTTAAATGAAATGAAAAATTACTAATCAGTAATTAATAACAGAACCAAAATTAGCATATGGTACCTACATCGCCTTTTTCTTCTTTTGTTAATAAAATATTGACGTGCTCACAGTTTTCCACTTCTAACCAGGTATTTGAGTCCGACTAACTGTTTTAGCTGCTAGTTATTAACATTTTAAAGCAGGTGTTTTCAGTGGGTTTTAACTTTGTGTACGTTTGTTTAAATGTAAGGGGTCGGTGCATTGATGCACTTTTGTTGCCAGACTTAGCAACTTTTCAGACTAACCTAGCAACTGATTCTCCAAAAAGCACCCAGAATGAGTTTGAGACCCCTGCTCTAGATTAACATTCTTTGTGCAAGATTCTTAATTTAGATATTAATATATTTAAGTGCAGTACAATGCAGGTGAACTTCTCACCTCTTGTATACATTTTAGGAGATACAGTAACCACATGTAGTCAAACTCCTTTCCCATGCAAGTCATAGTCTGTAAATACAATAATGAATCCGGTGTTAAATTTCCTGTCCAAAGGGCACATGATAGAAATTCTAGATAATTCTTTTGACGTATTTTTCTTATGAGATTCTCATGATATTGACTCCTGATGTTATTACAGGGACTGCAAGCTCCTGGTACTTGAGCATGAAAATATATAAATAAATAAATACACATACTGTATTGATTCCTTTCCATTGTGACCATCAAAAATATTTGTATAAATTCACCTTCTCAATATAACTGATATATATTGACATTTTTGACCTTTGTGAAAATCCAAATCAATCTGGGTAATTGTATGTAGCATATAAAAGTGTCAGTCATCCCGACCCAATCTTCCTGAAGGTCAAAAGAAGTCAAGGAAATTTCCTCTAGTTTATAAACATGTCCCGGTAACGGTCTCAAACCCTATCATCTGTCAGTACACAGGATGAACTGAATTAAGTCCAGAACTGCAGATGAGACACCTGATGGGATAGCCCTCATTTCTCCACAAAGTTCAAATAAATATACAGCTAGAAAGATAACACTGACATTCATCAACTAGAAAGCAACACAATCATCTTTTTAACAGTTTAAAAATAAATAATAAAAACATTATCTGAAAGGTGCCCAGTATTGGACTCTTTCAGGTAATGTTTTAGTTTTTGTTGGTGCCATCAGTTACTGTGCAAGTCTTTTGTTGGGTAGCTGTTAGCATCTTGGTGGTGAACTTGAATCAGCTAAAATAGCCTAATTTTTATATTAGTAAAGTAAAAATTCAATGACTCCAGACAGACTCATATTACCTGTTGTTAATAGTATTTGCCTTTTCACTGTTACCTTACTCCTAACAGTTGAAATATTATTTTAATTCAGATATTGAAGTTTTAGGATGAATTGTTTTATTAGTTAGTAGTTAATGTTTTAACATAGGATTCGTTTTTTTTAATTTGTTTTATTTCATTTCAGTAACGTTAGTGATGAGTTCTTTTTGACCAGATTTATGTTTTACCCTGTTCTAGTTTAAATAGTTGGTCAGTACGATAAGCTTGTTCAGATAGGAAACATCTGTATGCGTAAGAGTTAATTATCTTTGGTTTTTCCTTTAGATACACGTCTAAATACACACATTCACCCACACAGTATTGTCAAACGTAGGTGATAAGAAGTAAGCTTATTGTTGGCATAAGTTTACTTAGAGTTGAAGCCCCACCTCTGCTTGATCTAGTTAGATAATGCCAAGTTAAAGACCAACCCATTTGTATGGGTGAGTCCGCCCACAGGGAAATAAATGTACAATTCATCTTATGTTTGGAGCTGACTGTTCTTTGAGTCCTCCACGCTGAGTATCCATCTTATTTGTGATCTGAATAAATTTTGGCAACTTTGAGACCAATCCAAATCCAAACTCATCCCTAGAGCTTCCAATAGAGGGTATGTATGGGACGTCACCGCTAGCGAAGTCACGGCAGTTCCGCCCACTGAGTGGCAGAAAGAGGGAGATGAGTGACAGCGTTGGCTTCAATACTGTCTAAACTTAAGAACAATAATTAATAATAAAAAAATGGGGAAGAGCTGTTGTGAAATTGATACTATGAACAGGTTTGAAAAGCGGACAGAGCTATCGTTTCACAGGCACCGAAAGACAAAAAAAAAAGAGAAGTACATGGATCCACAAATCCAGGAAACCAAACCTAGATTTGTGGATCCTTTTTCGTGTCAGGTAACATGAATTTATGCTGTATTTTTGGGTCACATCATACCTTAAATTACGCATTGTTTTGGCTAACGTTACTTCTTAGTAAAGCTCTTGGTTTCATGATCAGATCTTTCATGGTTTTTGTCTTTATTTTGTGATTATGAACCTTGTGCTCCTACATGATTAGTAACTAACTTTAACTGAGGCTAACCCAGTTTTTCAAAAATGGGGAACTAGAGAATAAAGCTATGACAGCCACATTAGGGCCACATGAGAAAATAGAAACATTTGTCACCACGAGTATAAAGTCTTAAAATATTGATATAAAACCCGCAATTTTATGATAATAAAGTCAAATACAAAAAGAATCACAATGTCATGAGAATAAAGTCGTAGTTATAAAAAAAAAACCTCATAATTGAACAAAAATGTCATTCGTTTATGAGATTAAAGTCATCATATTCCGACAATAAAGCTATAATATTACAAGAATAATGTTGTAATTTAAAAACAGGTGGGAAAAATAATATAATTTACAAGAATAAAGTCGTACCCTGCTGGTCCACAGCAGTAGTATCTGTTGTATAAAGTACTTGATCTAAATCTCCTCAGTCCCACTAGATCATGCATATATTCACTGGGGTCAGTCCACGGTCTACTGTAAATGCACTTTGAATCAGCTGGTTCTGGGCCCTAGTTTTGGACCCTGGTTGTCAGTAATGATGAAACCATGTATATTTGTTTCAGGTAAAAATAGCGATGATCCCCTCCACCCTGGATGTCCGGATACGCGATTTCTGTCCATGTGTCAATGTTCGTGGACCATTTGTTCTTCGGTAACTTGTACGGATCCATGTCGAGTCCAATTGTGCTTAATTTAATTTCATATTTCACATTTTCCCGGTCTCGCTGTGTTTACTGCTATACTCTGTCACATTGAGCAGGCTGGTTTTCACTCAGTCTGACTTAGAGGGGCGTGACCCGGGGGGGGGGGGGGGGGGGGGGCGGAGTGACATACGTGTATACCCTCTATAAAAGAACATGTTAACACAGTTAAGAAGCTAAATGTTACCAGTTAGCTACATAATGCTCCTTTTTGAATGAAGGTATCAGCATGATTCCCCTCAGGGTCCACCACATACCATCAGATCCTAGAAACTTTATTATCAAATACTATCCAAAATACAAACTGGTTAATCCAGATTCATCACTGAGTCAGTGTGTATGTTAGCATACATATATAATATACATAGCACGTGGGCAGAGTTAGTGGGAAATTTGAAAGTGACTGATATCAACACTCCAACTAAAAGCAAATATTAGCTGTAATGTAAGTTGTTGGACTAGTCTGGTCTTAACATGTACACAAACCACATTAGTTTGGACATAACCATAATGTTTAGTATGAACATCAACAGAAATGAGGACTTAAGATCATGTTTTTTAAAGGTTGTGTAAGATTTGGGGGAATCTAATTGTAGAAACTGAATATAATGTTCACTCATACGTCACTGGATAATAAGTCAAGTCAGAATGAGACATTTTCATGTACAGAAGGAGCCATGTTTGTACATCAGTGCAGAACAAACTCTGTCTTGTTTTCTGTTTTGGGGTTTGTATGGGCACTATTATTTTCCTTTCCATGGTCCATCATTCGTTTAAATCATTGTGACAATATATACTTAATATTTTTATTACATGTTTTTTTTAAGTGAACAAGATTCCTGATTTTGGAGCACATTGTCCAAAACAGTAGAATTATATTTGATCTCTACCTTCAAATTCAAGATTCAAAGTGTTTTACTGCCATGCTTACAGAAAAGAAACAGGTTTCCCTGTACAATAAAATCTTACATTACTATCCACACTGAATTCCAAGAGAAGTGAGAATGTATGGCACTTCTGCCTCTGTATTTAAACCTCATCTGGTTAAAAAGAAAACTGACCGAGCAGTGTTGAAGTTGGACTATTGAAACCATTTTGGAAGAGTTAGAGAAAGGTTAGAATAATGAAAATATTAGTATAAATGTTAATTCTAAATAACAGCATGCAGATACAATGTGGACACTGAACACACATTGGTCTCATCTAATGATAATGATAATAAACTTCATTTTGAACAAAAGTAGGAATATAAAAATAAAGGTGAACAAAAGGCAAAAAGACACTACTAATTTAAACAGAACACTCCAGAATATTCAAGGCAATAAGTTAGTCAAAAAAAAAAAAAAAGTCACACAATGTCCAACTATTTCATGGCTCTTTAACACTATATGTCCAAAATGGAGTAGGAAGAAGCCAAGCTTAAATTGTCCTACCCCAAATTTATATGACTTAGCTCATCAGCTAAAGTATACAGTCCTTATAAAAGAATAGGTCAGTTGTTAAATTATTAAAAAACAGAACAAATAATAGTATACAATCAGTAGCTATTATTGTACTCCTGTTCATTCTGCTTGAACGTCCAGTCTCTATCATTCATGTTTGGATTCAACGATGGTTGAAGCATGTGTTTTTAGCGCATTATATGCACTAGCGGCATTGTACCCGTGGTGCCATTGTAGGATAGCATGAGAGGCTAAAATCGCTGAGCATACCTCACAACATTTGAATACAGACATAAAATTGTGCCTAGTAGATAGTCAGGTAATGTTTCAATCAATCAATCAATCAAATTTTATTTATATAGTGCCAAATTATAACTAAAGTTATCTCATGACACTTTACATATAGAGTTGGTCAAAACCAGACTCTAAGCCAGTTTACAGAAACCCAACAGAATCCTCCAGGAGCAAACACTAGTGACTGATGACAGCGGCGAGGAAAAACTTCCCTTTGACAGGCAGAAACTTCGAGCAGACCCAGACTCCTGAAGGATGACCGTCTGCCTTGACCAGTTGGGGTTAAAGGGAGAGAGTAAAGGAGGAGAAAAGAGAGAGCGATAGAGATAGAGGGAGACACATGGATGAATGTTTCTATTCATTTGGCGAGTTTGGTGGCGATAGGACCTGTGAGGGGCTGCGGTGAGCTCGGACTTGGTCCAAGGTGAGCTGGGACCCGGTCCAAGGTGAGCTGGGACCTGGTCTGTGGTGAGCTGGGACCTGTTCTGAGGTTAACTAGGACCCGGTCTGTGGTGAGCTGGGACCCTGTTAAAAATCGCCCAGTGTACCTCACAACATTTGAATAAGGACATAAAATTGTGCCTAGTAGATAGACAGGTAATGTTTCAATCAATCAATCAATCAAATTTTATTTATATAGTGCCAAATTATAACTAAAGTTATCTCATGACACTTTACATATAGAGTTAGTCAAAACCAGACTCTAAGCCAATTTACAGAAACCCAACAGAATCCTCCAGGAGCAAACACTAGTGACTGATGACAGCGGTGAGGAAAAACTTCCCTTTGACAGGCAGAAACCTTTAGCAGACCCAGACTCCTGAAGGATGGCCATCTGCCTTGACCAGTTGGGGTTAAAGGGAGAGAGTAAAGGAGGAGAAAAGAGAGAGTGATAGAGATAGACTGGGGGAGAGGGGGAGAGGGGGAGAAGGGGGGAGGTAGGGGGAGACACATGGATGAATGTTTCTATTCATTTGGCGAGTTTGGTGGTGATCGGACCTGTGAAGGTCTGCGGTGAGACCCGTTTCAAGGTTAACTAGGACCCGGTCTGTGGTGAGCTGGGACCCTGTTAAAATCGCTCAGCATACCTCACAACATTTGAATACGGACATAAAATTGTGCCTAGCAGATAGTCAGGTAATGTTTCCATTCATTTGGCAAGTTTGGCAGTGATCGGGCCTGTGAAGGCTGAAGAAAATCTGTACAAATGCACTCCTGTGCTGCAACATCGATCGGACGGCAGACAGACACAAAACATGCATTATATAGTAGGATAACAAAGAAGTTATGAAATTGTACAATTCAATAATCCAAACTATCCCATGGTATTGTTTTATATTGTGGCTTGTGATTGTGTCTGTCCTATTTTGTACATGATATTGCCTGCTAAATTTATCTGTGTGAATGGGCTTTCTATCTGCCTCCAAGCAAACATGAGACATACGGGATTTGCTCATGAGCTGAAGCAGAATGTGCAAACTGCTGTGAAAATGAATGCAAACAATCCCCCAGATGTAATGCATCTCAGTGGCTGCTCCCTAAAAGACCTCCTAAATGATGAAGCCTTTTAGTGAAATCAGATTTAGTCCTAATTGGATGACGAGGCTCAGTTTGGACTCCCACAGGACAGCCGTGCACATACATAGAGTGGGTAACATGACCGGCAGACATTACAGTAAAGCAGAATGCAATACACAAGCGTTAAGATGAATAAATGCAACATTTGTGATTCAAAAGTGTCTGTGGACAATATCGACACAACATTATGTAAGCGTCCTCATGTGTGCTCATATGGATCAAACCGTCACAGATTGTCTTCGCTGTTTTCTGTTTGACAGTTGCACATTATTTAGCATGGCTGTTGCTCAAAACCAATGATCCAACAATATGACAATGCAAATTCAATTATGTCTTATAATGTCAAACTGATGTCAAATCTGTGTCACTTATCATAATGCAATACAAGATTTTATTTTTTTCCCCACTTTGTTTGAAGTCACAGATGTTTTGTCTTATGAAGCAAGTAAAGGTTTAAATGTTAGTAATAATTCCAGTCTGGTCTATACAACATACTTCTAAGATATGGATTCATGTTCATGGGGCATTAATGTGTGTTTTTAAACATCTGAAGTTATGCTTCAAACTCAGGTCAGGAGCTTCCATCGTATATGGAAGACTTAGTGATAACATTAATTCATGCTGTTAGCTCTGGATCAGAAACGTTTATTAGTTGGATAGATATTGTCATGTGGTGTGTGTGATTGTTTCAGAGCAACAGCTGTGGACCATTTTTCGAGGATGACTGAGATATAGTAGACACTGAACCAGTGAGAAATATGATGCAGATTTGAGTTACAGGCACAGACAGGCACACTAGACTAAAAAAACCCTCAGGTACCAGGTATAGGAGTCTGGATGAGGGCTATACCCACCAAACAAAACAGACAGACAGACAGAACCAAGGCACTGGAACTCTAACAAGTAAGTGAAAACCATCCCTCTTTAAAGTTATCAATTATATCTGTGTTTTTCCTGCAAGGACACCTCTGAAAACCAATGAAGACTAATAAATTGAATGACATTAACTCACTTTCAGTCCCACTTCAGGTGAAAAACAGTAGACTTATAGTTATAATTACAATCTAAATTAAGACGCTTGCCCGTTTAGCAGGGCACAGTCACTCCCCTTTTGTCTTAGTTATTACGCTCAGCTCAGATGGACGATGAAATGGAAACACTAATAGGACCGACTGCTCTCACTCACAGCTCTAACCACTGGAACCTGTAAAAGGGTCTATATCTAAGGGATGTCCTGCTGCTTTCCCAGAAGGAAAATTCAGCCTGTATAGGCTGTCAGGAGCTTCAAACAGCTGCAAAGACAGAAACGGTAGGGCGAGTGGCACCCCATGATATCTCTTCTGAGCACACAGCACAAGAAGTGAAAAAAAAATACTCTTGGGGTAATTCTTTGCTTTTCAGAAGAGAACTGGGGTGTTAGATAACACCTCACTTTTCAGACAGGTACAAAAGAGATGAGGCATTGTTAAGACCTGTCACTAATTTGTTTTTTTGTCGACACAAAATAAGGGTGATGTGGGGATAGCTGAACCATTTCACTGTCTTGAAAATGAAGGGTACATTTATTCGTTTTCCTTTAAAAGCTGCTCAGGGATTCTAGGCAATATTTGATAATGGCATAGCTCGAGAGGTTGTCAAGATATATAATCAATTCTGAGTTTTCATCCCAGGGATGCGTTGACTCATATTTGTGCATAATTGTATGGCATAAACAACAGAAAGTGGCATAATGGATAAAAACCCTCTGCAGGGAAAGGGAAGAAAAGAGAGAGGAGACAAAAGAACTAGAAGGAAACAACAGCTCCAACTCACACTTGGAATTATATCCTTAACAACCTGAGACTTTGCACAAAGAACTGATGTGCTTAAAATAGCCCACTTAGCCCACACTTATTTCATTATTTCCTTTCTTAAGCATGTTTGGCTTTCCAACATGGTTGACAGAGTATATGAAGGAAGAGGAAGAAGGGCATCTTACTGGGCGCTGCTGCAGTCCATCGACTGTTTTCTTCTGAGGGAAAGGTCAGAGGATACAGTACGGTGGGACACCTGCTGAAGGTAATCATTAATACACCTGCTGTCCTGTCAGCAGCCCCTGGCGATACCAGATGAGTTCCACAGAAATGAGTGAAATGTAGCAGGAGTGTCAAACATTATTATAATGCTGTTGCGCTGCCACAGCAGCATGCTGGAGTGTAATTTAGGACACAACAAAGGAGCCTGAATGTGCTTATGGACACAGCTATGTATGACCTTTGTGACTGCTACTGTATGCTGCACAGCTTCTTTTCCAACCAGCAATTCATCTAATTTAAAGGTTTATGTCAGGTTTCCAAGACAACCATCTCTCATACAGTAAGAACTAACCAAGGACATGCATTGATGTTTGAAACCAGATTCTGTAGCAGTGCAGACTGCATGTGTGAATGCAGCCATTATTGTTAATACATTCAATGCTGCTACCCTGTAGTTTAGAATGTGTCTACAGCGGCTTTGGAAAGAATTATTAGACCACCTGTGATTTTCTACTAAAATTCAAAAAAAGTCCTTCAAATGACCTAGATATTCTGTTTGTAGAATATGAATGTCTTCTACACTGGTTTTCAATCATAGATTTTCTTCATTTATATGTTCCTATTATTGAGACAATGTTGATTTTATTGGCATTCATTTAATGCAACTTATTTACTTATTACATATGTAAAGCAAACATTTCTCTTGACAGATATTTATATCACATTTCCACACATTTAGATTTCAGGATTAAAGATCAAACATTGGATGTGCATTAGAATCTCATGCACTGAGTTTTGTGGTTTGTGGACTTCTTCCAGCCCACTCCCCTTCTCTACCTGCTATACTTCAATAGTGCCTTCATGCAAATAAGTCTCCTTTCCCGCAGAGGAGAAAAGGTGGGAAACTAAATTGGATCGAATGTAATTCACTTCACCAAGCAGGGAATGAATCGATAATGCTGAGAAATGGCTTTCGAAGGACTGAGTGCCCACCTTGGGTAAGAGGTTTCTTCTGTTTACGGCACAACCTGGGCCTGCATGATTATGTATTTTACGAGAGGTTAATCAAGAATCACAGTCTCCACTAGCTCTTACTTGACGTCTCTTCTTGTAACGTCTGACTGTACAACACTTCAGAGAATGTCTTGCCTGTTTGCACTCTCAAGTGTGATAGGTCAGCTCTAATGCTCTTTCCGTTGACTGCAGATTTGCATTCTCATCTTTGGGTAATGTATTCACTGAGAATAGCTGAGCAAACAAATTTGTATATAGTTTTGTGTTTACTCTCAGGCACATCAAGCCACTTACAAGATGCAATATTTGTACTTAAACACCAGGTTCCTTATGCACTGCCCTGCATGTGCACTGTGCAACTTTGCCAAAGTGATTGTTTTCTCTGCTACTTTCATTCCGCTGTGTCAACACACACTCATCCAGTCACACACTTATGCAGATGGAACTATGATCCTGTTGGACAGAAATGTATTTTCTCATTTGAAATATACACAAAATACATGGACAATATTAAAATTGTGATCATTGCTTATTTTACAAACTGATGGCAGTGGGACTATATTATTAGGTAGATTTAAAGGACTAAAAACAGAATAGTATTTTTGTAAGAAATAAAAAATGATTTACTGAGATGTAGTATATATTTGACACTAATTTGATCAAAAATTTGCCAAGTCCCTGGAGTATAATCACACTATGACAGTCAATTGAAAATATAATGTAAAAATTCAAAGATTAAAATTATTGTAACAATGAAATCATTAGATTTTTTTCATTTTTTCAGAAAATGTTTCAGGTTAAACCAATAGATGATCAGTTTTACAGTGCAATGCTGGTCATTTTTTGTATTGCACTATTATGAGGGCTTAAATCTATTAAAATGTACATTTTTCTATTGAAGTAAAATCCGTATTTTAAAATGTATTAATGTGCTATTATCCCCAAAGGCACTTTGTTGCTAGTATTTGAGTGAGTTGAGGTATTCTGGAGTCAAGCTATTACTGTTCCAAACAGAGACGAACCAGAAGATGTTGTTAAGCCACCAGATATACATGTATTTTTTCCCTTAAATTTCCAGGCAGTATCAAGTGAAAGGACATCCTACTGTGTGCAAAGCACCCTCTGAAGGGATACATAAGAGCACTTAGACATCCCACGGTAGGAGAGAGGAGAAGGAGCTGCAGAAAATGATGTCTGGGTCATTGTGGTTCCTCTCAGCCAAAGTAGTGCTTACTTAGACATCTGGCTGGAAATGAACAGTTGGATGGATGCATGGATCAGACAAGGAGTCCTCAGGGAGGTTTTCAGGCCAAAGTGGTTTGGGTCTCAACCCCAGTGGAAAATAGAAACACCAAAAAGAAGAACACAAATTCTGTCTATTTTAGAATATAGTTTATCTTTTTTTTAATTTTATTTAATTTTATTTTTTTTAACTTACTTACTTTCCCAAATTTGAAAACTTTGTTTCAAACACTGTTTAGTAAATGACATAAGCAACAGATCAACAATGATAATTTGAAAAACACTGAATCTAAAAAAAAAAGAAGATAATATGAAAAGAAGTTTTTAAGAGAATTTCAGAGGGCACTAGGTGGGAAGGTCGATAATGTAAGATGGACCAAGTCCACTTGTGATTTAAAATGAGCAATACAATTCTAAACACCACTGGTAGCCAGTGCAATGAGGCGAAAATAGGGGAAATGAGCTCATATTTTCAAGCTCTAGTAAAACCTTGGCTGTAGTGCACAATTTAGAGGAGCTTGATGGGTTTTTGGGGCCCCTGACAAATAATGAGCTACAATAATTCAGATGGCTAGAGAAAAAAAAGAGTACTAAATATGAGCGTTTGGGCATCACTGCATAAAGGAAATTACCCAGTTTGGGCAGTTTTTATTTGATCAATTTGGGACATTGGTATAAAGTTTGGAAAAGTTCATATGTGAAATAAAGATCACTCCCAGATTTCTGGCCTCATGGGTGCTCTGCACACTTTCAGAAACCAAGGTCTAGCATCATCACTTCAGTTTTATCATTGTTCCACAGCAGGTTGGTAATGTAGTAGCTGAACTGGTAAATAGATTTAGAAATGAAAATAAATCTTCAACTGGTAAAAAAAATCAGTCAAATGAACAGAATGATGACTTGACCCAGTGGTAACATGTACTGCAGAGGACCATGAACACATCCTTGAGGAACACCACCAGGACTATTTGCATAAGTGGAGAAGACATTCCAAGTCGACACAGCAAAACTATGTAGGAAAGGATGTAAATTACAGTGTCTCAGTCATGCCTTTTTTTGTATAGTTGGCCAATTAAAAGTACACCAAGTAAGTAAAACAAATAAGCCAGAGTCTGAAATTGTTCTAATGCAGTTTCTGATTCCATGCAGTAGTACAGGTAGTAGTAGTAGTAAAAAAGATGACAAACTTCATTTTCAAAAAATTATTTACATGTATTGATTGAATTTGTGGATCAACAGGTATTTTAAGGTGCAGGAGACTTTCGTGACCAATTTTTCATCAAATCTGTAAAACCCCAGTCATAGCCTAAGTATCATGAATCCGTAAGTCTTTCTGTGATTACTCACCTGAATCTCTCACATTACGGTGAACAATTTTGAAGTGTACTCTACGATAAACAAACCATGTGTTTACAAACAGAGCCAGGAGGTAACTCAGGCATCTTTGGAATTTTGTTGCGACATGCGTTGTGGGAAACAGAGGTTCCCGCAGTTACCTGGCAGCGGCATGAAAAAGCAACAAACACGACGCGGAAACGGCTGAAATGCAGAAACAGCTGGGGGAATATGCATAGAGGGAAGGGAGCTCCTGCCGTTTCCGCATCGTGTCTGTAGCAGCTGCCAGGTGGCTTCGCAAACCTCCATTTCCCACAGTGCAGGTCGCGACAAAATTCCGAAGATGCTCGAGTTACCTACTGGCTCTGATTGTAAACACATGGTTTGTTTATGGTGGATGGCACTTTGAAATTGTTCACCGTAATGCAAGAGATTCAGGTGAGTAATCACAGAAAGACTTATGGATTAGTGATACTTAGGCTATGACTGGGGTTTTACAGATTTGATGAAAAATTGCTCTCGAAAGTTTCCTGCAACTTTAACATTTTACATCAATAGATGGTTCTGGTCATGGTGGATGTTTGCATGCTTATGGGTAAATGATTTAACCATTATCATATCCATTAAAATATTTAGTTCAGTATAAACCAATCATTTCCAATCAGTGCACTGTGGCTGTTGTGTTCTTTGTTTCATAGCCTAGTCTAAACTCCAGTGCAGTATCTTTTCTTTTTTTTTTTTTTTTTGCAAAGCTATAGAGCCGTGGAAAGAATGGATCCATTAGCAGACCATTAGCATTTTGTTTGAACAGGTCCTGGCTATATCTGAGCTTCATTCAGGATTGGAGGTGAGAAGGGGCAGAGAAAAGCATAAGAGGGAGGGAAAAAAAGTCAAACAGAAAGGATGATACACAGAGTACAGGGAAAAAGGGACAGAGGGAGCCAGAAATTAGCTTTTCATCTCGTGACAGCCACAACTCAAAGAAAAAAGCAAGGAACAGCAAATGCTGAGGGAATGGAGGAGCTAAAAGATGCAAAGTATGGGTTACAAAGATGTGGAATATTGCTAGAGGGATTGAGAGAGAGGTGGGCTGCAAAGGAGTAAAGGGAAACAGGGCAGAGTGACAGAGGCAAGCAAGAAGACATCAAGGAACAGGAGGTGAAGGCATCCATACAACCTCATAAACATTAAAAATGACTGCTGCAGTGGAAGTGTCATTAAAGACTCATTAAGTGGCATAAACACTTAATACCTGTCGGCGTAATTAAATTCTGTGGAAGGCTTGCTAGGTAGTGTAGGTGTATAACGCTCCACCTACCAAAGGATCAGCATAAAACACCTATTATTTGGACATGAACTTAAACCATATGGGCATGTCTTACCAACCCTTCAGATAAAACACTGAGCTTCAGTTTCCAGTGCAAACACAACCAAGACTAATGAATGCTGCCAAAAGCAAAAAACACCAGCAATTTAGAGAAAAGTTAAGATGTTTACAATGTGAAATTCTGAATTGTAAAATGCAATAAAAACTCAAATTTGAAAAGTGACGACAGTACTGTAAGTGTAATTCGTTCATTCATTCAGTATCCAAGACATGAGCTGCTCATTGGTCTGTGGTGGCGGTTGAATGTTTGTCCTCTTCATGATGTCCATACAGTTTCAATAGGAGACAGATGTGGACAGATAGGACAGTCGAGCTCCATCATCTGTGAATATGAAGCCACTGGTGGAACTGGCGCAGAATGAGGCCTGGCATTGTCCTGATGAAATGACCACGGACCTCAAGGAAAACATGTCCACTTGATGGCACCATACAGGGGTTGGACAAAATAATGGAAACACCTTCACCTCAAGATGATAATGCCCCAATCCATACAGCTAGAATTGTTAAAGAATGGCATGAGGAACATTCTAATGAAGTTGAGCATCTCGTATGGCCAGCACAGTCCCCAGACCTCAACATTATTGAGCATTTATAGTCAGTTTTAGAGATTCAAGTAAGACGTCGATTTCCACCGCCATCGTCTCTAAAAGAGTTGGAGGGTATTCTAACTGAAGAATGGCTTAAAATTCTTTTGGAAACAATTCACAAGTTGTATGAATCAATACCTCGGAGAATTGAGGCTGTAATTGCCGCAAAAGGTGGACCTACACCATATTAAATTATATTTTGTTGATTTTTTAAGGTGTTTCCATTATTTTGTCCAACCCCTGTATATCTCTGTGTAAAATTAAATGTACGGTTTCCCATCATACAAACGCAGGTCAGCCACATGGAGTCTGATGCAGCCCCAGACCATCACAGACGCTGGTTTGCTCCTTTCACTGATTACAGTCTTGGTTTTTTTGCCCCCCACTGACTTACAGAACATGATGCCTGAACACAAGCTGAAATTTTGACGCGTTAGATTACACTTCATATTTCCACTGAGCTCAGGTCCAGAGAATGGACTCTATGCACAGCCCCACTACTTCCTGAACTTCAGGTGGGTCCTTTATTTCCTGTCTGTCATTATTGGACACACTGATTCATCCAGGTGTGTCTGCTACTTCTTGTCGTGAGTACTGATTAATTAGGCACACCTGGATGAATCCGTGTGTCCAATAATGAAAGACAGGAAATAAAAGACCCACCTGAAGTTCAGGAAGTAGTGGGGCTGTGCATAGAGTCCATTAACACATTTTCTGAACAGAACTGACATAAGGCTAAAATAGTTGTTTTTCACAGTCTTGTTGAATTTCTGTGGTGGTATCCATCCCCCTAAGGACTCAAAGTCACAGCCACTTCCACTGTGAACTCTTAAAGATGTTTGTCACATTTGCTGTAATTATTAAGCTATTTATGTATAGAACACCAAGAATTGAAAATTGTATTAGCCAAACTGATTTTAAATAACAGCATCCAAAGAATGGAAAATAAACCAATAAATACAAAAACAATAGAACATGGTCTTGTCTGCATGTAAAGTACTATTATATTTTATATTTTTTGTATTTTCTTCATTTCTACTTTAATGAACTTATTGTTACTTTTCTGTGGACCTTATAATTTAACCTTTTCCTCCATGAATTATGAGAACCTTAATCAAGATTTTTTTTTTTTTTTCCTGAGTGTTTTTAGTCCTCTTTAGGCATGAAAAAAACAATGTGATTGAAATTTTTTTATGAACCTATTTTCCATGAAGTTACAAAAACGTCCACTCAGCTGGACACATTTTTGAAGTGACATACTGTGTGAAAACTATGAAATAAAAACATTTTTAATGCTGCTAATCTAATGTTTTCTCACATTTTAACAAACTATAATACTAGTTATTACACGCTCAGATAATATGCAAAAAAAACATCTTTTTGTTTTAAAAAAAACTGTTAATTACAGTCTAATAACAATTGGCAATTGATTTATACTCAAGTATGTTACTGCAGATCAGGTTTATCAAGAACAGGAAAGTTACAGTAATGGTATGAATTGCAGTGTATGGAATGATACATAAATGTCTACTGTATTGGTTGATATGCAAGTAAAACATCAAACTCCATGAATATACAAGAGAACAGCTGTAGTATAGCTGTCCACTGTAGTGACCACTATGCATGAAAGGGTTAAATGTCATTTTTCACCTTCATCATTACACTTACAGTTTAATTATAAACTTTTCCCCCAAATGTGTTTATTAAATACACTTTCTTTTTCAAAACACTGAAAATCTAAATTTATTTGCACATTTGTCAGTTAAATAAAAGCTCAAATAAATTTACAAATTAACTTTTTTTTTTTTTTTTTTACATCCAGGTCAATATCTAGAGTACCATAAAACTGTTTGACAGTAAATTCTGATCTGTAAAATTTAATTTAACTGAAATTAAATTTAAGTCCTGTCCACTCAAAATGAATTTTGGAAGAAGAGCTTGTGTCATTTTAAGGGCAAAATCTAATTAATGGAACTCCCTGATGGCACTAGAAAGTACTTGTGGCAGACATATAGAAACATGCATTCGGTGAATCAACTCACCGTATCCATAAGGAAGGCTGTGTCGCCCAGAGCAACAGTGTCTGCTGCTCTTCTCTTTGCCCATTGAGAGACATCTATGACAAATAAGCATGTCCTACGGCGTGGCTGGGACTGGCTGGCTGCCCTGCTTTCATGTATCCAAGCTTCAATTCAAAGCAAAAAAAAAAAAAAAAAAACTAAATAGATAGCGGAGGGAGACTAACAAAGTTAAAGGGAAAGAAAGGGAGAGACAGAAATAAAGTAGGGGTGAAGGGTTGAAAACAACACTGCTCACGTTCACTGAGGCTATAGCACTCACAAAACAATGGATTGGAATTTAATGAGTTGGTCATACACACTTAATCTGATTCAGCATTGGCAGTAGCCACCAGAGAGTCTGAGCACAATTAGAACTGGTTTTGGGGCACTGATTTTCTGATAGATGGATACTTAGAGGCCCTATACCTCCTGAATAAGAAACCCAGGGCAGTGTCTGGGGATGCTACATCAATGCTACTCACGTAACATGCTGAAAATAGAGGGGGAGACCAGCAGTGGTGGGGGAGCTCTATTTGGAGTAAATCCACTGATGTTCAATACTGAGTGCACATAAGTGTTGCATCAAAAAAAAAAAAATTAAAAAAAAAAAAGGAAAGCAAACATTTCTGACAATACAAACGCAGTTACAAAAGGAATTCATCAAAGGAATCATTTGTTAGAAATATTGGAAATCACTTGTCAAATTGTATGACTTGTAGATTGCTGTTGAATTTCGGAGTTTTCCAGTAACCAGACCTTAACACAATATGTGCAGTGTACAATTTATGAACATGATACACTTTGCAAGAACAGCACTGGAAGAATCCACAGCATCTTAATATTCTTGAAATCTATCTCTACATTTTTTTTTTTTTGTTTCTTTTTTGGCTGAATATGCCTGAGAAATATTCATAGGACATTTTTATGCCCTCCACGTTTGAGAGATAAGAGCAGATTTTCAGTAATATTCAAGTCTGGGGACTGTGAAGGCAGCATAAGGCCTTAATCTTTTTGTTTCTCTAAGTAGTTCATGGTTGATTTTATGTGCATCATTATACTATTCAACTTTTTCTTTTCTAACTGTGGAACATTAGTTTCATTGGTTTCATGCTATTTGCAGACAGTAGTCTTAACATCCATGTTTTATGATCTGCACCCAGGCAGAAGGAGGAGCTGTGGAGGAGGCCTTATTTGTGCAAACATGCTGCACATATGATGAATGGATTCCAAAGACACTAAATGCAAGTAAATATCCCTTCCAGCACATGAGATAGCACAATGCATGTACGCAAATTCTCTAAGGATGCTAGGCCCCTGTCCACAATTTATCATCCTTTAGAACAATGAAAATAGATCTGAGCTGATTATGTTTCTAACAACGTGGAGGACTCGTACTGGGATATATCATCCCCAAAGAAGGAAACAGCTGACCCGTGTAACTTGTGTTAAGTGCGTTTTTATTCACAACTATTTTTTCCAGATAATCTAACTTCTGAAGGACTTTTCTGAGACATAAAAAGGAGAGAACTAAAAAAAAAAAAAGAAAAAAAAAAAGATGACTCAGAGGTGTAGATAAAGCAAATGTGTTCAATGCCTCTGATTTGAGTACTTCAATGAGTGAGATGTTTCATATGTGGCCAGAAGCGACTTAGCTCAATGTTAGCCCTGTAAAGCCTGAAGCATTAAATCACTGATGGAAAATTCCAGTTCTTTGAAACAGGAGCTTTTTTGGTCCTTCTGAAAAACCAATTTTTTTTTTTTTTTTTCAAAAATCCATTTCCATGTATGAGTTTAAGTTTTGTATCATATATGGTACATCAGGTTTCAATTCTCAAGTATTATTATTTTTGAACAAAAACATAATGTAACACAAACATGTCTAATAAATTGGTAATTCCTTTTCAAAACTGGCAGAGTTCTGCCTCCTTCCTCTTCAGTCTTGTAGTGTCACTAGAAAGGCCTCTGGTGAACAAATTTCTCCCCCCGGTGGACTATGTCTGTATTGCATGTATCTAATTGTATACATCAGGTTTTTCAAGAAAAGAATATCACACTGATCATGCAGAGGGCTTCAAAACTCATGTATCAAATATGATACGTTTGACGCTACAGGGTTACACTCTGTGTTTTACTAACCAATAAAGTATGTTGGACTGAGTGGAATTTTAATTAGCAAGTGTGGCTTCAACAACAGGAATTCTTAGGGTCAAATAAAACACATCAGACAAACTACAGTTTTTTTTCACACTTCCTATTTAATCAGCCACTGAAAAGCCAGTGGACAGTAGACAACAGTACCTGGTCTGGGCTGGTAAGGTGACTTTTAGTACACGTTTGCAGAAATATCACTACTTGCCACCAGTATTTCAGTTTTAAGTAATTCCAGTCAATTTCTGGGATTTAAAGACAATGAACACAAATGGGACCTTTGCTTTGGTTTTAGTAGATACAAAATATGTGATTAATTTTTTCATTCAAATGGTGGTAGTTTTATTTTTTCTTACAAGTCATTTACTGCTAGCCCTTGAGCTACATTTAACTTGTGAGGTTTCAGGTTTTTGAGAAAACATCCATGCCTAAAACCCTAGTTTAATTAAAAAGGAACTGTAACTAATGTCCTGTTTTATTACTGTGTCTTTAACACATTTAACAGAAAGAAAAAATTGTTTATTTAATAAATAAATAAATAAATAAATAAATAAATAAATAAATAAATAAATAAATAAAAAAATAATAATAATAATTCAGATCTTTCTATTTCACTCAGTATGATCGGTAACATTAAATCTAAAACACAGTTGTGTTTGTCAGGTAGTGACAATAAAAAAAACACAATCTAATATCAGAAAAAAAGCTAAGTTAGCACTACTCTGCTAAAGTCGTGTGAAGTGTGAATTAATTCTAAAATATGTGTGTGTCTTTTCACATGACAATGTACTTGGGACACACTTTCTTGCTAATGTGTGAACATTACATAGAAATGTTCTCCAGTTAGCACAGAGTAATATCACATAAAGCCTCACCAGAACATTTCTGACTCAGATAAGTGTTAACTTTAAACTTTAGAAATGCCAAGCTTGTTTCACTTTCAGATTTAAATAGACATGAGTAGATATTTTCAAAATTAATTTATTCTTTTCCTATTCTATTGCGTTAACTCTATCAAACAGTAATTTTTGGATACTGATGTCAGACATCAGGATTTGATCTTCCCATCCTGAGTGTGAAATCGTAGGAAAAATGTTCATGTCAACATCAGTGCACATGACAGACCAAACTTCCTTAGAATATACAGGGTGGGGAAGCAAAATTTACAATATGTTGAGGCAGGGATTGAAAGACAGTGTATGACCAATTAGTTTATTGAAAGTCATGAGAATTTATTTGCCACAAGAAAACTGACATAATAGAAAATGTTTTTATTCTATGTGTCCTCCTTCTTTCTCAATAACTGCCTTCACACGCTTCCTGAAACTTGCACAAGTGTTCCTCAAATATTGGGGTGACAACTTCTCCCATTCTTCTTTAATAGTATCTTCCAGACTTTCTCGTAATAGTTTTGCTCATAGTCATTCTCTTCTTTCCATTATAAACAGTCTTTATGGACACTCCAACTATTTTTGAAATCTCCTTTGGTGTGACGAGTGCATTCAGCAAATCACACACTCTTTGATGTTTGCTTTCCTGATTACTCATATGGGCAAAAGTTTCTGAAAAGGTATGGATAATAGTGTTAGGTATGATTATGACATCAATATATGTTTGGTTTCAAAACAATTGATGTAGTGCCTGCTGAGAAAAAACAACTAAATGTTCATTGTAAATTTTGCTTCCCCACCCTGTATAAAAACTAAAAAATGCATTAAATACAATAACTTGATCTACATGTTAAGGCCACACTGATCAGATCAGATAACCTATTTTGATATGTTTGACCTTGAAATCTATGCAGCACATCTTTGTTGCAATATTTACACTTTCCACATGTGAAACACTTTTTCTGGCCTGAAATGAAACAGCAGCTGGGCTCCTGGAGGGGCGGACTGACAGTTCAATGGACCATGTCATTGGCTGACGGATACAGGTCATATGAACACATCAATATTTTGACATTTAAATCAAACATCAGACGTTTTAATTTTAATCATGCCTAATGATGTACTGTAGCCCACTGTGGCCAAAAAGGTCGCGGAGTAACTTTAATCCTATAGAGCAAAACCTTCCATGTATTTATAATTAGACTCATCCCTTTAAAGTGACGCCTCCCCACAGGATTTGTACAGCTGTTTTAAGCTTGTTGCTTGGTGTCAGTCTGCCACCAGTTGGATTTATACAATTCTCCTTCCACTAAAATAACTACTTCAGTCATGCATTCTCAGTTTAAGTATCTGTATTTACTGCTCATATTACTGTCCCTCTCAGAATCAGTGATTATCATTCTTGGAATTGTTTATTATTATTAGTTCTTAATTTTACTATTGTGGGGAATTTTGGTGCTTGTATTGGATGATAATAATAGTATTCTTCCTACAATCTTGTATTTCAATTTCAAAGAAGCACAAGCCCCACAGTTTTAAACAGATGAATTATTTCACAGGTGAGTTGGTCGCATCTTTGCTCTGCATAAATATTAGTTGTGTCAGCATCAGATGAATTACAGTATTTCTTTGAATAATCACCAGGCGTTGAATATGAGCTGGGTTTCTAATAATGGTCAGGGGTGTGGCTGACTAGGAGAAAACAGAAGAGTGAAATATAGGGTCCTCATCATCTAATGTGCATGTTGGTTAAGCATAATATTCACATCTAATGGTGTCATTTAATAAATTCAACAACCATCCTATTAACTATTTTTTTTTTTGTCTGGATCAGTCATCTAAATTGTTAGTGTTGGGTTTTAGTCATTACAGGTTGTAATTTCTGAGTCAAAACTGTCCTTTGTGTCTGCATCTCACGATTGTAAAGCTTGACAAAGGTTTTCCACAGTCATCATGATCCACGTGGATCCGGTTCTGGATGTGGTGTCGTCTGAGGGATCAGAGATCATAGTGTTCATGGCTTAGACCACAGGTGTCAAACATGCGGCCCGGGGACCAAATCCGGCCTGCCAAAGGGTCCAATCAGGCCTGTGGGATGAATTTGTGAAATGCAAAAATTACACTGAAGATATTAACAATCAAGAATGTTAAAATCATTTTAAGTCAGTTCAATCTAAAGTGGGTCAGAACCAGTAAAATACTACCATAATAACCTATAAATAATGAAAACTGCAAATGTTTCTCTTTGTTTTACTGTAAAAAAACAAAACAAAAACCCGAACAATTAAATTATACAAAAATGTTTACATTTACAGACTAACCTTTTACAAAAAAAAGTGAATAACCTGAACAAATATGAACAACGTTAAATGTCTTAATAGAAATATGTGGAGTTTTACTAATATTCTGCCTGTTATCAAATGATTTGTGTATTTGTAGATCTACAGTGATCTGTAAGTTGTGATGCTCATGTATAAATGATAAAGTGAGACATAATATTGCTAAATTTGCACTTATTTTTCTTAAGAATTTTCAAGGTGTTTTTATTTGTTCATGTTATGTTCAAATACAGTTTGTAGATGTAAACATTTTCATTAAGGAATTTTGCTTTTTTCAATCAAAGACAAAGAGAAAACATTGGAGTTGACATTATTCATAAGTTCTAATCCTATTATTTATATCATTTTACTGGTTCAGTCCACTTGAGATCATATTAGACTGAATGTGGCCCCTGAACTAAAATGAGTTTGACACCCCTGGCTTAGACTGTAACCTTTGACCTTTACAAACTAAAATACATCCAGATTCCTTGACTTTTAACACCATTCTGCACAGTATAGTCTCAAGTATCCATAGCCCCTCCTACATTTGTTCATTCACCAACTTGCAATCCTCAGCCCATCTGTGCTCCGAAGAGTTAGATCTTTACTTGATGCTGCTTTTGTATCAAATCAAGGGAGTAGGTTTGAATTTGACATTGGTGGGGACACAAAAGTGGTCCAAGGCAGCACTCCTGAAAACGGATGTTTTTTTTTACATTTGCAATCAGAATTTCATATCATGTAGAGCTGATCCAACGAGCAAACAATCATAGTCAGAAAAAAAAAAAAAAATCAGTAATTGACATGTTTATAATGCATATCTGAATATCTAAAGACAATACAAGAATTTAATGCATTCTGCAGTGTTATTCTCATGACTAACATATCCATTATTATTTAACCTCACCTGTGAATTTTCAGCTTCTCCTCCTCTACCTCGACCCTCCTCTCTACTGTCTGTCACCTGACATAAATATGTTGATCCATGACATATGAACAGATAGGGGATACAATGATCATACAGTTTAATGATACAGTCACTGCCTGAGCAAAAAAGGCTTTTACTTTCAATTGTTACATGTAATTTATTCCCCAAAAATATGAATAAAATCACATCGAGAATAACATTTAGAATCTCAGGTTTTATTGTATTTTCCCCACAAATTTTCTTTATTTGTGTTTTTAAAATACAATGAAAATAATAAGTAAAAAAAATAACTTTAAAAAAGTGAATCTGTTTGACATTAAATATTGTCTTTTATTATATTGATAGTGACTACACAGTAGTGGCTGGATATTGGTAGGGATGTGTCCCCAGCATCCCTAACCAATTCCACACCCCTGTACCAAATAGTAATTACAATCATTTGTTCACACCTTCAGTGTTGAACTGTAGACACTGACAGAGACAGCCTCCAAATTGAAAGACCACTTGAATCAAGTGCTCAATATCTGTGTGGCTAAAGTTAGCTAACTTTGAGTAAACAATACTTTTTTCTCAACTTCTACTTCAGTTGACCACATCTCTGATTTAGCATTTTCTCTTAGTTGCATCTGGTGCTCAGTGTAGTCCAAGCTATGCTGGCAAAGCAAGTAACTCAACAATTGCAGCATATTGGCTGCTCTTGAATGCCTCTACTGGCTTGGAAAATGGGTGGTGAAAGTGCAGAAGTAGTACAGTCAAAACCTTGCTGAAGTGTTGTCTATTGCATGTAATCCCTGCGCTGAAGTCTAATGAATTACATTGGTGCATACTTTATTCATTAGTGAGTTATAATTAGAGCTCAACAGCTCATGCACGCCTTAAACTACACTGCGGTAAACGCTCACAGCGCAGAAATTGTATATTAAAACGACATTTTCTGTGGGCCCCTACTTCCACCGAAAGACTTCCACAGCAAATTAGTAATTCAAACAACCATGTCGAAAACTGTCACTTTCTCGAGGAACAGCCAGATGGCGAATATCTGAGCTGACCGCCAGAGAATGTGTTCTTCTGTACACCAAAAATGACTCAAACAAGGACACTGTATGAAGAGCAGGAAACAAAAACAACCTGGAGAACACATTTTCAAAAACCCAGGTCTGTCTTGTTTCAGCTCAAAAAGCACAGATTGAAGCCTCTTGAAATAAATGAGAAAATGGTGGCACCATAAAAATGCTTCAATTACATAATTAGAATGACAACAACTTGGGACGGCATAAAGGAGAAGGCCAGGGCTTTGACCACCGTAGTTCACCACTAATAGAGGTTTGCAATCACAAAAAGGTTATTCCATTGTGTCCTAGCGAGGCAGGGGCTCTTTGAAGGGAGCAATTACAGCATTCACTGCTGCCAAGGCTCTGACTTATTTCTCTTCAGAGAGTGTGCTGTACACATAGTCCATTTTGCTTTTGTCCTATTTACCATCATTCTGTCTCCTCATGCTGTTCTGAGCTCTTGTTACGACTGCTGCAGCTTCCAGTACAAAGACCTAATTACTGTAATGGCAAGGGATAAACAGATAAACAGGCAGACAGATGAACTGCAGGGCCATGACGGCAGTTTGATAATATGCAAAACTCACACGATGTTTGGATTAAATTCACCCTAACCGGAGACCAGCTGAAGGCTAAGTAGTTATACAACACTCTGAAATAATTCAGTAGATGGACAGTAGCCTCATAAAACATGCCATTAAAATCAAATTAGTATTCAACTCTTTTACAATGCGATCATACTTGAGTGTGTGCATGTATGTATATATGATGTGTATATATATTCAAAGCATGTGCAGAGAGAGTAGCTTAAGGCAAGACAGCAGAATAGGGAATGGTTGACTAATGAGAACTTGTTTTACCACCACTGCTTCAGCTCTCTTCAGTGTGTGCTTAATCGTGACTGTGAATCGTGTTCGTCGTTTAACCACGGGACCCTATTTTCACAAATGAGGCGCTTCAGTGCAGGTATTGGATAAGAATAGAGGGACGAAGGGAGGTAGTGGGGGGAGGGGGGGGATCTACAAATCTGTTGTTGTCATTGATACCACATAGTCCAGGATTATTGATCCAAAGAAAACAACTCAATCATGACTCTGTGCCTTTCTTTCTGCGGAGCCAGCAGAAAAAAAAAAAAAAAAAAAAAAAAAAATCCCTTGCCTGAAAATGCAGAGTCTGAAGGAACAGCCTTGTTCAGATTTTCCAACATAAATCGCCTCAAGAAGTGTTTTTATTGCTGAGGCAATAATTAGAATCAGGAGTTTTAATCAGTAATGTTATTAAATCGTCATTATTCTCAATACATTTTCTTTTATTTGTGAACAGGGCTTTACTGTACTCTAGCGGATGGTACAAATTATCTTGCAATTCAGTGATGATGATGCTGGAGTTTCTGATTTACAGCCACAATAATATTCCACTATTATTCTGAATTTGACAGCATATTCTGTATATTCCAAAAAGAACTGCATTATGGAATTTTTTTTCATAAACATATGGGATATACTGTGATTAATCTGGTTTTAAGGGGATTCCTTGCCAGTATACACAGAACATTTGGAATATATGCCTCTCATTTGCAGGTTTACCATGTTTACATTCAGCTGTGTTAGAGACGGATGCACCAAAGAAGAGTCTACATTTTTGGTAGAGAACAGACACATACCTATTTTTCCACATGAAAGGTGATTTCAGTAAGTTTGGATCTGAGCAAATATCGAAAAGCTGACCTTTTCAAGATGGTGTTTGAAGGAATGAAAGAGGGAGGAGTTCACAGTGTGTCTGCCACTGGGGGAAAACTCTGAAAAAAACACTATTTTTAATCAGAGTGTGCACAGCTGAATGCAAAGCACAATTATAGCAGAAAAACATTTTCGTGTCATGGAAACAGCTCATTATGTAGACTGTTTTAACTTGTACTTTGTGCATGTGAATGTAGTCATTGATGCTTCAGAAAATACTGCCCTGAGATGATGGAACTCAGTCCAACCTACGCAGCTTCTCAGATTCTTTTTCATCAGTCCTCACTGTTTGAGACCTGTGTTAAGCAGATGTCTAGATCTTCTTTTATTCCCACTTACCAAACATTAATGAAGTGAGATCTGTAGTTTCAAAAGTGAAGTGAGAGATGGTTACACATGCTTTTATCTCTTTTCATCTACATTGTATCGGCTGTTGTAAAGCACTTTTTACTCACTTAGTAACTCTTTCCCTGACCATTTTCAGGCTATTCAGAACCGTAAAAGGACTTCTTACTGTGTCAAACAGATAATCTCATATGATCTCTCTACTTACATCTCCTCAAAGACGTCCTAGAACACTCAAGATCCACCTTCAAGTCACCACTTTAACTTGTACAGATCACAACATGGTCATCCTCCTGCACAAGTGAATGATCTGGTCACTTTGAACTGGCCCACTTACATTAATAAAAGGTTAAGTTTACGAGGCTTTGAGGCTGTGACATCTCACCTGTGGGATGTTCTAGACAGTAAACATTCAACTTAATGTCTCCTAAAACTATACATTAAGTAAAAGGTGCATTTATGTACTGTAACTGTGTGTTGTATTTGCTGCTGCCTATCTTGGCCAGGACTCCCTTGTAGAAGAAATTCTTAATCTCACTGGGATATTTCCTGGTTAAATAAATAAAATAAAATAATTTGCGAGGTGTCCATTTTTATCTTACCTGCTGACAGGCCGTAAGCTATTGTTGTCATGCGGCGTCTGTCGTTGTCGTCTATTACAAAATTTTCAATTGTCTTCTTCTCCGAAACTACAATTCCGATTGACTTTAAACTTGTGTAGCCCTATAGGAATTCTAAGTTGATTTCTTAAATTCATATTTTTTATTTCATTGTATTTTTTTTTTTTATTAAAATATGAATATCACTATGCTTAAAATTTGGAAAAATTATGTTTATGTAAAAAGAATTATTTGTAAAAAAAAATTTGTTTACCTGTTATGTTGAGCCAATCCGAGTCGGGAGGAAGTGACGTATGAGGAGAAGGCGGGAGAGATGGGGAGAGAGGTGTGGAGTTGCAGAGGAACACGAGGCGTAAAAAAGAGTTGGCAAAACGCTAATTTGTGGATGTAATGCGGAAATGTTCAGAGAGTAACGGACAGTGAGTCACAGACGGACATTCTGTGGTGTTTATTTGGATTTTTGTGCTTCTTGTGGAATACTCTGTGTACTCTGAGTTTTTCCCAGAGAATGCTGTGAATGCTAGTCAACTTAGCTCGCTGGAATTTAAAGTGGACTGTCCAAGCTAGTGGTCTGCACGACAATACTACGTGTAATGAGTCTAGTACAGAGGCTGAACCCAATTGCAAGACCAATAGACAGATGTGAGTTCGAGTGTGTTTATTGAACACTTTTATAAGGGAAAAGATACAACACAGAATAGTTAGTGAATCTGTGATGAAGCAGTGTTCGGGGCTTGACGTCTGGGCCATGAGTAGGAACAGCAGACGACCAGCGTGGCCAAGCTGGGAAAAACCCAACGGAACCCTGAGGTCAGTAATCCAGGCGCAGGGTCGATACACAGGTAATCGTTGGAGGCTGAGGTACCAAAGGGAGTAGGCAGAATCAGAGTCGGGTAAACGAACCAGGTCACAGACGAGCAGGCAAAACAGGAACGGGCAGAATCGGTGGTCGGAAGACAAAACGGGTCACAACGGGCAGACAGACTGACAGGATCCAAAAACACTGGTAAGTAAGCACACGAGTGTAGCAAACAAACTAGCAACGAGACAGGGGAAGACACAGGGTTTAAATACACAAGAGGGCGGGAAGACAATTGGACACAGGTGGAACACATCAGGGCAGAGTCAGGTAATCAAGCACAGGTGAAACAATCAAGGAGGGGAAGTAAAGACACCAGACATGACACATGAGGGAAACTTAACAAAAAAAACAGGAAATGACAGACAACATAAAAGACAGACAAATACACAGTCTGGGAGCCGACATGACACTACGGAGCCCAGTTTATCAGACTCCTTTTCCTCAGAAGCCGGATTATTGAACGGGACAACGACAGCAGTTCCTATCGGCACCGCCAGCGCTGCGAGGTTTCGCCGCTGCCGCCATTAATCAGCAGCTGTGAGGTTCTTTTTTTAAATTTCTGCGCCACGGCGTGAAATGTCCATGGAGTTTTAGGTCCCTCCACTCCCAAACCACGCTTCAGGCCTGCACCGGTTTGTGACTCATACATTACTAATGTTTGGAATCCATTTTGATATTTAAATATGTTAGATGAGGTAGATAAACTGCCTGCTTTAGGGTTAAAAATTATAAGGGTTATGATTTATGTGTTCTGTTCATTTGAAGTGAATTAAGGGGACTTACAGTACTCTTTGAAGTAGAATGAACTGATTTTAAAGATCTGAACTGAAAAAAAGAAAAGACAATTTGTGTGTTTACACCATACTGTTTAATGTATAACTTAATTTTATGTTAAGTAGATTGTTTGGTGTACGTGTGCATGTTTAACCCTTTCATGCATAGCGGTCACTACAGTGGACAGCTATTCTACAGCTGTTCTATTATCATATTTTCAAGGATTTTATTATTTTAGTTCCATATCAGCTAACACGGTGGACACTTAAGCATCATCCCATACACTGCAATTCATACTATTATTGTAACTTTGCTGTTGATAAACCTGATCTGCACTAACATGTTTGAGTGTAAATCAGGTACTTGTGATTGTTGTTAGACTGTCATTAACATTACGGTTTTTTTTTTGTTTTTGTTTTTTTTTTTTTGCATATAATCTCCATAAAGTGAGTAATAACTAGTATTAGAGTTTATTAAAATGTGACAAAACCTCAGATTAACAATATTTTAAAAAGGATTTCATAGTTTTCACACAGTGTATTAGTAAATAGATGTTTCTTTGCTTCAAAAATTAAACACATGGTATCCAGCTGAGTGGACATTTTTGCAACTCCATGAAAAATACCTTCATAAAAAACAATTTCAATCGCATTTTTTTTTTTTTTTTCATGCCTAAAGAGGAATAAAAACACTCAGGAAAAAAAAAAAAAGATCTCAGTTAAGTTTCTTATAATTCATGCATGAAAGGGTTAAGTGCGATCATTCATATAGTGGTGATATTGAGTTTAAAGGTTTGAATAGTTAAAGGTGTAATAATTCAAACAGGGTTAAAAACTAAATTGATGTGCATAAGTAAGACAGGGTATTGAAGCTAAAATACATTATACTGAGTAATTGATTTTATTCAATTAGTTTCACTCATATAGCTATTACAGGTGTACTAAAAGTAGTCTATTACTGTCAATAGGATAATCTAAATAGCTGAACAGTTACATTTTTAGGAGCTTATAATTACCTAACAAAATGAATTGGTGAACTATAAAGAGAGAGAGATCTCTCACAGCACATGGATTCGTGGCGCGCACTCTAACAAATAGCCAGACAGCTAGGGGGCGCTACACTTGGTATACAGCTTCTTTATGGTGATGTCAACAAAAGTTAGTGGAATTATTTGGATCCAGATCTGATTCTGGATTTGGTGCGACTCTGAAAAATGTCCCCATTATCAGAGATAGGAAGTGGATCGATGCAATAACTCAGTAAATATAAATGATATCAAGTTGAAATTTCTACAGCACAGCCCTGATGGGGAGATGACCAAAACATAATGGCCACATGCTGATCAGGATCTTCTTCTGGATCCGGGAACTGACGGAAAATTTAACATGGGCTCTTATGGAGAAAAAATTTCAGTCATCTTCTCTGAAACTACAGTTCTGATTGACTTCAAACTTGGTGTACACCTTCTGTATGATGATGTCAACACAAGGTATTGAAATTATTTTGATCTGGATCTAATGCTGGATTTGCTGCGATTTTGAACAATTTTCCCAATATAAGAGACAGGAAGTGGATTGATCCAATAAATCAGTAAGTATCAATGATATCAAGTTGGAATTTGAAACTTTTACAGATCTGATTGGAATATGACCAAAACATGGGCTATTTCTGTAATATGATAAAGACACGTAACTGGGTGATAATAAATGGCATCTGGATACATTTCCCAAAGCTTTTAATTTGGCCTAATTTGTACAATGTTTTTGGACACCTGGATTGTGTTTGTATGATTGTGTTCTTCTACCTTTCACTAATATATTTTATTTCAGATTTATTGAATGTGCTTTTCTACATTTTGAACTGTTTTTCTTTTCAGTTTTCTTGCTTAGTGTGTTTTGTCTGTGAGAAGTGCCTCTTTTTATGTTGCATTTAACCCTCAAAGACCTAAACATCCACTGTTGACCAAAACCATCTACTGATCTAAACTGTTTAATACCTGTTGATCCACTAATCCTATCGATCCATGTAAATAATTGGTGTAAAATACAGTTTATCACCTTTTCATGGTCATCAGATATGACCCATTTGGACGTTCAGAGCCTCCGTTGTGAATGTGGAAACACCGTCATCTTCCAAAACAGTGATTCACCACTAAAACCCAAGGAGTTTAATTAATAACAGTGGCTGGAGACACTTGTTTTAATTTCCGTTAATAATATATTTTGTTCAAAAAGTCATTTTTGCCTCATTTTTTTTCTGATCTGATCTAATAACTTTTGAATTCACTCTGAGCTTTTATTAACACCTACATGGTCAATAAATTAAATACAGGAAAATACAGGATTTTCATTGAAAAAGGCAAAATGTAGATGATAATATTAGGATAATGGTACTATACTAATATTAGTATAGTAATAAATGATGATAAATCACTTAAGAAAGAAAAAAGGAAAAAATAATTAGATAGTTGTGACCAGTACATATGGGTCTTTAAGGGTTAAGTGTCATTCAGTCACATTTAAGGGTAGCAATGTTTATATCAGCTCCAACTAAATGCATCAAGTGCGAATGTTAATATATGAAATGTTGAGACTGTAAAGCAGTGACGAATAAATTTAAATAAGATTGAAATATGTGTATGCGACCAAGTTAAAAATATCTGAGTGAAAGGATGTTTTTGGAGAAGAAAAGCACAGTAAAAGGATAGAGGTAGAAAGAGAGAGGCAGTGAAGTGATTGACTGAGCTGCAAAAAAAAATACATCTGTAGAACATGAACAACCACGATGAAATCAGTGTTTCTGAAAAAGCATATAATACTGCTTTAGCAACTGAAGCTGACCTCTAAAGATGACAACGTGGAAAAGAAGCACCAACAAACCACTACTTTGAGACGCTTGTTTTTTTTAATAAAAGCACATGATTGCATTAAAAAATACTAAAAATGCATTCCTATTATCACTGCCAACTCAATGTCTACTATTCAACAAAGCATTAATTAGCCCAATCAAATACCATGGGAAGTATTAATCAGTTGGGTGCAATAGCAGATACTGTCATACAACGTTATGAAAAGCTTCTATAATCATAAAAATATGATAAACTAAACCGAGAATAAGGCCAAAACTGACTGTTTTGCTGACTGTGACATGTCAGTCTCACTCCATTCAGGGAAAATACTCTTAAATTTTTCATATAGAGCAGCAAATCACTTTCTGTCACGTAATACATCGGAGAAAACCTCCATTTGCTGGCAGCTTACCACAGCCTCAGACCTGGAGGAGCCGATGGCATCCCAAATGATTAACAGCTGTCTGCAAAACACCCTAAAACCAACTGAGACACAGCCATCTCACTTAGAGCCACAAATGCAAAAAAAAAACATTTATCAGCTTTTTGTAAATTAATGATAGGAGGGTAACAACAATAGTTACTGAGCTGCCAAATGAATTTTTCTTGAGGACACATTGTTGTTTGACACCATACACATACTATGTTGTCTTAAACGGGTTCCAACTAACAATTAATCTTATTATTGGCAATTTTGTGGGTTTAATGTTTTATGTTGGAACTGGTGTGGATTATCCATGTTGCCTTCTTCCTTTTTTTGTTAGAAAAGTCACTTAAGGCATCGTTCTCAAATGACCGTGGAACATTTTAAGGCCTGTTGGGGATGTTCACCCCACACATCAACAGAAACAGTCCAACTACCCTGAACCAATAAACCCATGCTTATTGCTTGAGGTGGGCATTTTCCTTTGCCATTTCTCTTCTAAATGGTAGATAATTAGATGGGCTTCATTAGTTTAAACTGCCTTTTGCTGACTATAATGATATTGTGATGCTCAAGTAACGTTATGCCTCGAAGATGCTTGACACAAGGTCAGAAACATAGGAAAGAGCCTATGAGCGAGGTCCGCAGCTCCAAAATTCAGCATAAGCCCTCACTTGAGTAAAAGGATAAAGAAAAACAGTTTTGGTTATTAACGGTCATCTTTCCCTTGTTACGAGCCTCTACATCAGGAACACATTCAGGGAAGATCCTCACCTTTGGCAAATTAACTCAAACTGTTTTGGTGGTTAAAGGTTAAAGACACTATGCTTTCATGTTAATCCAAATTCTCAGGATCGCCTTGAAGTTCCTCAGCATAGTAGCTTCATTTTGGGGAAAGCAAAGGCCGTTTCTCAATACGTCTTCTTGCCTACTCTTTCGTTCTCAGGATCTTGTGAAAAGTCATCAGTTGGGGCCCAAGTACTGTTCCAACTGAAAGTTCACACAAACCAAGAACGCATAGAATACCTGGATGTTGTTCTTGTCTGCTATCTTAAACCAAGGATGCACTGGTTGAAGACTCGTGCAGACTTGGCTGGCAAATATCCCAAGATGCACTTTGTGCTGCTCTTGAATGCAACAGCGGTTTCTGTAATAACTTAATTCGAAAATATTTTATTGACTAGATGACCGTAATGATGTGATACAATGTTAGAACATATTCCAGAGGCAGACTAGTGAGAAATGCATCTTTATTATTCAATGAAATGTGTTACACCTTTGAAAAATATTCAAAATGTATAATACAGTATATATATAGGACATGTAAATAGTTGTACAAATGTAATGAAATCAAATCGAGTGACGTGGTGGATTGAGGAAAATATGTTAGGGAGCCGATGACAGAAATTCCAATTACAGAGAGTACTTTCTTTAAGACTGTTCGTACCATGGCCATATTTTATGAACTTGATGTTGAGAAACTGCCCAAAACTAGAAGGATTTTGGGGCCAAAGATCAAGGGTCAAGGTACTGTAACTTCTTGCCTGTCCTTTGGTCCAACCTTTCACTGGGCTCAAGGATGACCTGATTAGCTTTTGGGTGGTTAAAAGGTTAAAGGTCAGGGTCACTGATTTCATAAAACACATTTTTGGCCATAACCACATAATGGTATTGGAATGCCAGGAGAGTGGACGCATCTGATTGAGCGTCAGGTTTTTGTTCTTTGACAGACAAATCAACTGTGGTTTAGAAGTTGCACGACCAAGACTGTCAATGACACAACTTTGATCCAGTTTACCATTATACTGTGTCACTAACCTCGCATTTAGCAATACGTCACACATCATTACTTCAACTCCTGCATCTCCATCCTCTTGTCCAAATACTGGCACTTCTGGCTTCAAAAAGCTTCAGTGGTGACAGCCAAAATGCAAACTCATGACTTGAAAACAACTAAAAAGTGGTGCCAGGCACAACAAACCCTACCCCTGGCACATATTGTAGCTTATTTTGGCATCGATCCAGCTGACATCATCATGTCTATGCATGTGGTGATGTCAGCATATCAATTGACTCTATATACTACCAGTCAAAAGTTTGGACTCACCTGGTTTTTCTTTATTTTCATGATTATTTACATTGTAGACATTGTAGATTCTCACTGAAAGCATCAAAACTATGAATGAACACACATGGAATGATGCAGTTTAAAAAAAAGTGTGACATAACAAAGCATGTTTTATATTTTAGATTCTTGAAAATTGCCACATTTTGCTTTTACTACTGCTTTGCACATTCTTGGCATTCTCTCGATGAGCTTCATGAGGTAGTTACCTGAAATGTTTTCCAACAGTCTTCAAGGAGTTCCCAGTGATGCTGAGCACTTGTTGGCCATCTGTGGTCCATCTCATTTCATTTCAATGAGAAGGTGAGTCCAAACTTTTGACTGGTAGTGTATATGTGCCAAGTTTGAAGTAAATTGAACAAAAACAAAATTGATATTTTTATAGACATTTGAAACTTCGTCCATTATAAGTAAATGGGAGAAGATGAAAGAATTATTCATTATCTGAACCTGTGAAAGGCTAAGTACAAAGGCTGAACCCAAAAGCAAGACCACCAATAACCAGTAAGGTTTAGTGTTTTTATTAAACACTTTAACAGGGAATAATATACAACACAGAGATAATGTAACTTCTGTGAAGCCTCCGATTCCGGGGATAAACGTCTGGGCTGCGGGTGAATACGGCAGACGACCGGCCTGGCCGAGCCGGGAAAACCCCAACGGAATCCCCACTAGGGACAAACAGAGGGTGGTCAAAAAACAAGCCAGGTCATACACGGATAAGCAGTCAAACAAGCAACGGTACATGAGGGACAGGCAGACTCACGATAGTAATCCAGGCGGAGGTCGAAGCACAGGTAGTCGGTGGAGGCTGAGGTATTTAAAAGGAGCAGGCAGAGACAGAGTCGGATTTTGAACTTTGACCAACTTTTCCCAAAATGTAGGAACACCTATTCTGGTTCACTGGGAATCTATAAATCCAGTTTGGTAGGAATTCAACCAATAGATTTCCTGTTACAGACATTTGAAATTTCATCCATTATAAGTAAATGAAAAAAAAAAAAAAAATTAAAAATTCATTTGAACTTTGACCTACTGTTCCTAAAATGTAAACTTATCTTTTCTGGGTAACTGGCAATCTATAAACCCAATTTGGTATGAATTCAGACAATAGTTTTGCTGCTAGAGTGTTAAGAAAGAAAGAAAGAAAGAAAGACAGAAAGAAAGAAAGAAAGAAAGAAAGAAAGAAAGAAAGAAAGAAAGAAAGAAAGAAAGAACCAAAAACAATACCCCTTGCTTCCCCTTCAGGGGGCAGGGTAACAGTGGGTGATGTACAGAGGGTCTGTCTCCTGCCCCCTGGGGTAATAACACATAGAGCCTTCTGATACAGTGTTGTTGAAAAACCAACATCAGTTGTAGCAAAAATGTACACAAACATGTTAGTCTGAGTCTCTACAGTCATACAAGTGGCAGAGTTGTGAGGTAATATCTGACACTGAGGGGGTTCAAGTTAAATGCTAACCTCAGCATGCGAACATGACTATGAGTGTTAACGTTTACATGCATTCACTATCATAAATAAAATCAGAAAAGCAGTCAAATATTTCACCAATCCCAACCCCTGAAATGCAGAGATATCGAAATAATCCAGAAAAGAATGACACTGATTTCCTATTCCTAGATTAATCGTTTCAATGTCCATCCACCCAGTTCTAATGCTAATCAATCACTTTATGTTCAGTTTAATCTTTTCTCCACGTCCCTGCCTTTAACAGATACAATCAGGGACGACTGCCATTGTCACTCTCATCACTATCACGTAAGCCCTTGTCCGACCCCAAGGACGAGTGCACTCAATAACTGTCCCTGTCCAGACACTTTAAGCCTGTGCCACAATCCCTTAAACCCCTGAACTCTGACATGTTTCAATGAGCTACATGAAGCATCCTCCTTTGGGAGATTAAATTGAAACTCTTTCGCACTAAACTCCTGATTAATTGGATTTTTTTAAAACTCTGCTAATCTGCACTGGTGTGTATTGTCCTCAAACTGTGGTGAGTGATAAAATCAAGGTATACTGGTGGGATGTGACAATGCTCCAGATCAGGACTTCTATACAGATAAATGATATAATTCAGCAGCTCTTTGCACTGATGAGGTTTGTGCACCACCATCATTCTTCACATTAAAAACTAATCAGAGAACCAAAAATGTGCTTTTACCACCGCTGTGTATGAAGTTTAAGACCGTGCTTCATTTCAGACACTACCTTTATTTATTTATGAACTCCAGATAAATGTGTCAACTGTGTTTCTTTTCAAATGCCATTATCTGTCATTACTCCCTATCTGCTGTCTGTGTCCTACATACGACTCTGTATTTACCCTTCACAATTGTTTCATTGTGTGTTGAGCTTGAGATGTGATGATAATTTCCACAAAGACGCATATACCTTTTGTGATTTATTTCAGTACCATCGTATCAAACAATTCTATCTACCCGTCTATCTCTCTGTGACTTGACTCTATCTATGAAGTACTTGTCTGCATACTTTCAGTTTCCCTGAGGTGAAGTGAAAAGCTACAGCAGGAATTCTCTCAGAAGTGAGAGGAACAGGGAAAAAAAAACAACTCTTGACATTGTGTGAGTATCTTTTATGTCTCACATGTAGAAGATCTTGCTCCACTCAAAGTAGATTCTGCTTATTTACTGTGAACATAGCAGCCATATAGACTGGGCTGCTTTAAACAGAATGTGGATGTTCTCCTATATGGTGCAGCTGACCTTTATACTATCATTCCTGAAAATGAACTTTTAGTTTTAGAACAGTCCATCTTCAATGGGTTTAAGACAGGGGTGTCAAAGTCAGTTTAATTCAGGGGCTACATTCACCCCAATATGACCTCCAGTGGGCCGGACCATTAAAATACTCGCACAATAACCTGTAAATAATGACAACTCCAAGTGTTTCTCTTTCTTTTATTGCAATAAAAAAGCAGTAAATTATGAAAATATGTACATTTACAAACTATCCAAATAAAAACACGTAATTAACCTGAAAAAACAAACATTTGTTCAGAAAAATAAATGCAATTTTAACAGTATTATGCCTCAACTTCTCATTTATACACATACACATGTAACAGAGTTTAGGTATATAGTGTAGGATTCCACTTGCCATTGCTGACTTTTGCTGTGTTAATTCCAATTTTATTTTGGGGACATGAACCCCACACCCCTGCAAATTGGGGTCGTGCACCCCAGGAGATAGCAGCGGTTTTGTCGTTCTCTCCTGGTGAGTGCACGCATATTGGTCCTGTCTTTATGTCTTTATTTTACTTTTTTTTTTTTAATTTTCTTTATGTCATATTTGAATAGGTGTTGTGTGCCGTTGTGTTGGTGTCATGACTGGCTTTCTGTTGAGTATGTTTTTTTTTTAATTGCAATGTTCTTTGTGTATGTGCGTGGAGTGAGCTAACTGTGATTTTCATTTTTATTTTTAGCCTCAAGACGGACTGCAGGGTTTTCATTTAACGTATGTTTTTTGTTTTTTTTTTTGTATGTGTGCCAGGTGTGTATTTTATTTACTTTATATTTACAATGTTAGTTAAAAAGCAGCAGTTTTGTCGTTCTCTCCTGCCACAAGATGGACTGCAGGGTTTTCATTTAACGTATGTTTTTTTTTTGTATATGTGCCAGAATAAACTGGTGAACAAGAAAAAAAAGGGTTGTGTGGAAAAAAACTCTTTGGCAACGCACCTGTACAGCCGCTACACACACATTACACACAATGTTATACAAACGTTTGGTAACATTGCAATTTTTAAGTTTGGAATTTGGAACTAAACTGAACAATTTCTACAATATTATGTGTTAGCTTATTATGAACACAACTTACAGATCAGAGTGGATCTACAAATGCAAAAAACATTTAGTATAACAGGATGAATATTGTTAATATTACATTAATTTTCATCTTGTCCACATCTGATTGTTAAAGGGTTATTATTGTTATTATTTTACTTTTGAACATATTGGTCTGTATGTCGAACCTGGACTAAAACCAGTTCAACATCCTTGATTGTTAATATCAGTGTAATTTTCGTACTTTGTAAATTCATGCAGTGGGCCAGATTGGAACCTTTGGAGGGCCGGTTTTGGCCCCCGGGCTGCATGTTTGACACCTGTGGTTTAAGATGAGACTTTGTATTGAATGATATTGTCAGGTGTTAATGGTACTTTCAAAGTTAACTTACTTTAACATTGTCATGCAAATTTTATCATGTGACATGCAATGAATAGCACAGGTGTGGAAAAAAAAACAAAAAACATCTGTGCTCATTTTAGATGAGTCAGTGGTGTTGCTGCAGTTGTTAATGTATGTAAAGTCACACCTGTGCTTCTTCTGACAATTCAAAGTGTTTGAGCAGGAAAAAAAAAACATTATCCCTACCCCTATGTGCCAAAGCGTGTTGTATTTTTAACTTTCAAAAGGCATCTATCTTCACGCTATTGGTCCTCAAATGCAAGTCCACATTAAAAATAAATAAATACAAAATGGAGCTTGGTTGACAGACTGCGTCTTTAGAGAGCTTTGCTGTGATATGATATTGGGTCTCAGTATCTGACCTCTTATCATTTAATACCTTTTGTGTCTTTTTCTGAACAAAAAAAAACATCTTTCATCCCTCTTTTGCATAAAAATTCTATTAATTTCTTGAGCCTGTTATCACCGGGTAAGTTTTGGAAGCATAAGTAGCACCATGGGTTCATCAGATAATAAGTAAGGATACTACATTATCTGATATGTGTTGTGTACTGAGGAACGTGATGGAAACTGACATTAACCAGAGTGCTTGAGAAACAGCGTTTCAAAAATATTCTGTACATGTAGAAAAAAGTTTTGCAATGAACATTAATTTGTTATATAAAGCGCAACAACTAACTGGACCCATTTCACAAACATTTGGAAATAAATGTAAGACAGAACACTACGTCTTAAATGTTTTCAGCCCACACTGAGTGTCTTGGGAGGTTTTTGACAGCTATTTGTATTGATACTGCAAATCTTTAATGGTATTCTTACCAGTTTTTTAGTTTAGAGTAGTGGTTCCCAACCTTTTTTGGCTCGTAACCCCATTTTAACGTCACAAATTTCTGGCGACCTATAGACATTCAAAACAGACATTTTTTATGCTAGAATATATATATATTTTTTGATCATGTAATAGTTTGCTATACTATAGTGCATGTTAAATGTTAATTTTAGACGGCATGTAGTCTTTATAATGTATATTATCATGGACGGAGGCAGAAAAGCCAGGTGTAGATTACTGCACAAAGTGAGAATTTTATCTTCCTTGGTCAGGATATGTACAGTCAGTCCAGCTTGTATTTACAAAGCTGACAATTAATACTGAACAAACAATAACTCAAACTATGAATTATGAAAGAGCTGCAGCATCTGAAACCAACCACAATGAACATTTGAAAGCTAAACAGTACCACAGTGCTTCAGTTTCAGCTTTAGAGTTTGTCATGTCTTTTATGTATTGGGATTGTCTCTCTCAACCCACCATATATTTTTTTATTTGTAAGTTTTTATTTTTATTCTTATAAATTACTAGAAATTTCAGGCGAACCCATTTGAATTCCAAGTGACCCCACGTGGGGTCCCGACCCCAAGGTTGAAAAACACTGGTTTAGGGTTACAAGTAATTGTTATTTATTTGCTTTATTTTCCTCATTTTTTAGCTAAGACCAATATAATTATTTAATTAACATTAACAAACTAATCACTTTGAAATAATTACGATCATGACTTTGTTATGCAAGTAATGCGAAACAAATATGAGAAATAATTCTTCACTGAACTCATCATTCTGAAGTATGAAACTGAATGCAGGGCTGTCAGTATTTAGACAGGGCTGTAGTTTCCCTGCAGCTTCCAGTTCTTTAAATTCTCCTGCTCTGAATTTGTGAGAATGGACCAGATGATACTCTGACCATTTCAAATGAATCTCTCCAGGCTGTCTGGCTGGCAGAGGTCTGACCCAAACCCATGTCTCATCTGGATCGAAAAGCACAAAAATGCAATACAGACGAATGCCTTTGTCAGAATCTAAATCATTAAAAAAATAATAACCAAGCAACTTTTGTGTTGCTGTAATACACAGGAGCCCTATTTTTATATTTTTTTCTTTCTCCAGTACTGTTAAGTAAACCTAGAAAGTCTGAGCTTATTGATACTCCTGCCTCTAACCTCTTACTGCCTAAATTAATTTACAGTTATATAAAAAAGTAAATTATTTGCTTAGTAGATGTAAGAATTAAGTGGATTTAAGTGGAGTTAATTTGAATATAGCTCATACGATAACTGATGCAAATCAGTGACATTGGGCATAATTGTCACAGTAGTCATTAAACTAATATTCTAATCTTAGGTATGTAGATTATTTTATTGATGCTACTATTGATCAGTTATTCTAGTGAATGAATCTAAACAAAACAAAAATCATCCAAAAATCAGTAGAATGTTATGAAATTAATAACACTGTTCCGGAAACCCGGTGTTGAAATTGATCCTTGAACGTCAGCGATCATAGATAGTCAGGTGTTAGAGTGTTGAACAGATCCTCATTTCAAAAACAGAGGAATATTGGGAAAAATTTCCAACCTTAGTCTATAAAAAGTTAATAATTTGAACCCAAGGCTTGTTTAGTACCAGGGTTCTCCACCTTTCCATATGTCTAACCAGCAAACAGTAATCAGAGCTGTTAATGACGTATTTAACCCCCCCTACCTGTGTGATCAGTTAAGACCCCAGATGGAAGCAGAGGTCTTGTTTCTTCACAAACCACTTGAATTCCAACATGCTGAAAGGTAATTATAGAGTTTTTGCCCAATGATGCCAAAACACTATCAGGCACTGCAGCTTTAAATTACAGTAGGTTATGACCCATTCACACACTGGAGATAGAGAAATCATTAATGCAGGTCCATTTGTACACAGAGCACATAATACAATAAAACCCAAAAAACTTATGGGCAAAGGTGGGGTACACATTGGACATGTTGCCAGTTCATCACCGGGCTGACATAGAGACAGATAATCACTCACACATTCACATCTATGGGCAATTTAGATTAACCAGTTAACCTATCAGTTCATGTCTTTGGATGGTGGGAGGAAGCTGGAGTACCTGGAGAGAACCCACGCAGACACAGGTAGAACATGCAAACTCCACCCAGAAAGGTCCCACCCCCATATATAAGGATTTAGATAAACACCAAATTTCTTATTTTACTTTATATTTCACTCTCACTTGTGATTTTTTTCTACCTGTCTTTCTCTTGCACTGGTGTGTTATATGTTGATACTGTCAACTCTGAAATTTCCCCATGGTGGGATCAATAAAGTCTTATGTTATCTTACCTTATGTAGATGTTCGTAAAAGCTCAGATTAAAGTTGAGGGTCATAATGTCAGTAACAGAGAAAACTGAAGAAAAAGTGACTTTTTCAGTAAAATTAGGGATGCACCGATACCACTTTTTTCCAGACCAAGTATGAGTACGAGTACTTGCCGATACTGAGTACCGATATGAGTACTTAATAATCCCATTCCAGTTCTTAGTTCCTTTTGTAAATGTGCTTTATTGTTGTTGTCATTAGTCTGACTGGAACAAAGTGCTGCTACTGACATTTAATGTGTTGGAATGAGCGTTTCTCAATTAATCCACCAGGGGGCGCCCCTCTGAATTACCCATACTGGACAAATACCACAAAGAAGAGTAAAGTTTTTTGAGAAGAAGAAGAAAGTCATTAATAACAAACATGGAGATGACAGAGGTAACACTAATGTGATACTAATATTGCAGCATTTTCACTGGTAAGGTTTAAAAGCTTAGCTTCAGCAGGTAGAGAAAAGTTAAATGAGCGATAAGTTTTGTTTTCACTTCCACTGGCGGTGGTCTACACCACTCCGTACCCCCGGCCCAACCCTGGGTAGCTGTCATAAATATGTCAGTAGTTTTTCTCTAACCCACACAGTCGCTCTTTGAACAGATCCTCTACCTCCACGGTTCCCACTGGTATTCTCCATCTGGGTACGCATCTGCGAGCACCTGGAAAACGGATGGAATGTACACAGAAGACGGACAGAGCGCTGCATCCGTATCTGTCTGTGTCTTTAACGTTACTTGCAGTCAGCGTTACTTTTATCACCATCATTTATTTTGAAAAATCTCCACACTCTTCTTACTCTTATGAGTACGAATACACACACTGAGTATTGGAGCCGATGCCTGATACTGGTAATAGGATCGGTGCATCCCTAAGTAAAATATATTATTAACTAAATATAAAAAAAAGTCTCTCCATCCACTGTCATTGATCCAACTCCACGGGTTTTACTGGTGAATCAATGTTGTAGAAGGTGACAGTGTTTCCATGTTGACTACAGAGCCTCTGAACGTCCAAATGGGTCATATCTGATGACCATGAAAAGATGACGAACTGCATTTTACACTAATTATTTACATGTATTGATAGGATTAGTGGATCAACGGGTATTTAACATTTTACATCTGTAGATGCTTTTGGTCACTGGTGAATGTTTGGGTCTTTATGGGTTAAGGAAGCATCGATTCTGAGAAGTCCGGGAGCAGAAGTATATGGGGAAGAACTCATTGTTACATTGTCTGACTTCACTTCAGAATGAAATAATCAACAGTTCAACGATAGGTGAAAGTGTCTCGTCTTCCCCTTTAACTATACATTTTTTTGTTGAAGAAAGCATTTTGTGTGTAAAGAATCCACTTTCTTAAATTAAAATAAGGTCTGCTGCGACTTCTGGTCATCTGGTCACGTTTCTTTGTTAGCTGTTTTGTTTTGTTTTTGGTTATTAGTCATCATTTCTTACTACGTATACCTGTAATTTACTTCATTTTACAAATGTTTGATGTCAGTTATTCATTGGTAAGGTGGTTGCAGAATGTACCGTACAATTTTCTTCTGCCTAAATTCTTTTTTTTTTTGGTCATTGGGTGTATTTACTGAAAGCTAATATACACCGGCATCTTTTTCTTGTTGTTTTGTTTGTTTATAAATAAATTTTTTGAGCAATGGTTTCTGGCTGAGTTAACTGCATCAGCTCAATGCATGTTGATGACCGCTGAATTGTGACCATTTTTGACCCCTTCGGTTTGCTGCGATGTGATTGACTTAAAAATATGATTTTCCTCAGTGGCCAGAGCCAATCCTGTATTTATAATTCTGGGACTGATATTGTCTGTAAAATGCCTCAAGAACTGAAGAAAAACCATACCTGAAGAACGACGCCATGCCAAGATTGTCAGAGAATCAACGTAACCGTGCCTTGGGTCCACAGTGACTACCCAGAAATCCGGATCCAGCAACAGGATAATGCATGTGCCCACACTGCTCGGGTCTCTCCAGCCTTCCTGGAACCATGGTCCAGCCTTTTGGCCTGATCTGTCACCCACTGAGCATCTCTGGGATCGGTTAGGACAATGTGTATGCAGACCCGCTCCTGGCCCAACAAATGTCTAGGAGTTGGTTACAGCCTTGCAGCAGGAGTGGCAGAACTTCCCCCAGGACAATATCAGATGTCTGGTGGGCTCCATGAGAAGGCATTGTACAGCCTGTGATGGTGATCGCATCTGCAAATGAATCAAATTCAAGGTTTGTTGATACTAAAAATGAAGTGGGCAGTTTAGTTCAATCCACATTACTTTCCATGTAATAAAGAGTAGCCAAAGTCCACATTCATATGTTTCATAAACTGACTAAAAATGACAAAATGCACATTGATGAAAATAATACACGACATTCAGTTCACAATAACAACAAAATGACACAAAAGCATGAAAGCTATGTAAGCTACAGAGGCAATTTCTCAAAGACTGCAAGGGAATCTCAGCTTTCCCTAAAATTATGAAAATTAAATGGTTAAATATGTGCGGTTGTGTTGACATTTCATTGACTACAAATGTTAGAACACGTTCATCTCACAGATGAGTTCGTTCAGAATCAGCTTTATCACAAATCAAAGGACTCGATGTTGTTCACTTCTCATACATTCCCGTTGCACTGTTTTCTCATATGATCTATGCTCAGTGCATTTGCCCGTAAATGCTCAGTGTCCATGCACTTCAATGGGACTGAGTGGAACAGTTTTTTTCATTGCCTCAAAACTGGACGGTAATTGGATAAATGCCACGATGTTGTCCCGCCCCTGGATGCCCGGCGTCTCTGGGGATGAATGGAGCTGTGGGTGGACCTCGGCTGGGCTGGACGCTGGGCTTCCACGTGCTGATTGGAGGATTAGTCAAAAGGCTGAATCCCATTTGATTGACAGCTATTTTGAGATCTACTCCTTCACTTGACAGAGTTCAGTTTAATAACCACTACGAAATTACTTGTTCATTTCTTGCACTGTAAATAAAACACACTCGCTCTACTTCCTTGTTTCAATTTAACATTATTTCAAAGTTTTCTTGTTTAAGTTACAAAATTTAATTGTTTCTTGTTCAAGTTTAATATTGTTTTTGATAACAGGGTAACAGGGGAAAACTGTGATTCCTTGATTTTTCTAAAAGATATGGAATTGGACAGTGCAATGCCTCAGCTATACAAACTGTTGTCACTATTGGCAACAATTGGAGCTACGTCGGCAGGTGTAGAAAGGAGCTTCTCTTGTTTAAAAAGGCTCAAGTCCTACACCTGTAACACAATGGGCCAAGGCCATCTCAGCAGCCTAGCTCTGCTGGTCATTGAGAGGACACTGGTCAAGTCCCTGGAAAAGACGCCTACTTAGTACGATAAGGTCATTGACCATTTTCTTAAAAACGTATGGAGGGCTGAATTTATGTTTAAATAACTCGACAATTTTTTTGACGTAAGCCGACAATGAGCTTCCCCTCTCTGAAAGATGAGCAGCCACCGCTGGTAAGCTATATGCTAAGTACCTGGTTTAGCTGTGGTGTTGGTTAATAAATGCCCTCAGTGGCAGGACATCACCTTCAGTCAACTGGGATGGGTCAAATACAGAGCTTGAATATTCCTTTGAGGACAATAAGGATCAAATTTTTTTTTTTTTTTAAATGCACTCAAGATAACTCAATTTAGAAAGCGCATGTATAATGATGGAATAAAAAAAAAAAAAAAGATAGCAATTCTGCCAATAGTGGATGGAAAGCACCTTTTCTAAAACTCCAGGAACAGGAAAAATAAGAGAAAAGCAATATATTGTTCTACAATACTTCTGCTATTCACTTCAACATTTTCTTTAAAAAAAGTTGAATTGGATCCTCAGGCTTCAAAAAGTTGGAAAGAAAAAGAATTCCATGTCATTGTTGCTCAATAATTACCTGCTTTAAACTCACTCTACACTGTGGATGAGGGTTGCATCAGATAACGTCTGTCTGAAAAGGATGATCGCGTTCAGGATAAGTATTCCTGAGTTTATAGTGATGGTGACATTCTGCTAAAGATTAACATGACATGCTTATTCACTGTACTGACTGTTGTTCTGTTTGGGTAATGAAGGGCAGTTCATGCTGCTTTGTTCTGACCTACCTGGAAAACCTTTTCAAATGACTGTCTATTGTGTTGGACTGAGTCACTAGGGGCAGTTGACTCAACTGGTGGGTCCCAACCCCAAAGTGGGTTGCAGAGTTGTGGTGAGTGAGTTGAAGTGTGTGGTTAAAAAAAACAAAAAAAAAACACTTTGGTTAATAGCTTTATATTGCTTTATGTGCTATCTGATGGTGGACTTCTCATTTAACAGACTTGTATCAAAGGCACACATTTAACTGAAAAATGATCAGCAAGTCTTCATTGTCTTTTACAGGCAAAATGTAGCGTATACATGATCCTAAGTGTGTCAGATATGGAATTACATATGTTCATGATAAAAAGTGACTACAGCCTAATTGTGTGACATGTTAGACCAAAATATGAAAAGCTGAGATGTCATTTACAGCAGAAAACACAGGTGGTATCCATAATTCCATACTAACATACTAATGGCTAAGCTCAAACATTGAGATTTTTCAGTATGTCTGAAACTATACTGTGAAACCAATAGTATGTCAACTGATAACTCTTTCCAGGTAAATATTACAGTATGACACTTGACACTTAGAGTATAAATATCCCATAATGTAATGCAATCATTACAACAACAGACATTGACAGAAGGTGAACAGAGGCCAACAGTCTGGAGCATCACACTGATGTGGTGCCGTTTGTGTTATTGCATAGATCCCAGAAGAAGTTACCAGGGTTACTGAAGTTACCACGGTTACATAACCCAGAGTAGCAAGGAATCTTTCAGAATGTGCCACGTATTCACACCCTAAACAATGGCTGAATAACAGCTAGAGGACATGTTTACCTGTTGACCTCATTTCCCTGACAGTACATGAATAGCAGCAGGAAAGACTCACAATCTATATTATAAAAGCCACGTGGCCTTTGTGTGTGCATGTGTGTCTCAGGAATCACACAAAATCCGGAAAAAGCTGAGTGCTGCAATTTGGCATACATATGTATTTTTGGTCAAGGAAGACAGTATCGAAAACGACAAGTTGATAGGACCAATATTTTGGGAGATGTTAGTATTTTTGGAATACAATAGCCTTACAATCACATTGCTATGAAGGCTTTGGCGCTGACTGCTGGACAAATGTGGTACAGCATGCACAAATACACAACAGCATAAAAACTACAACATCTAGACCCCCCCCCCGTCAACACACTAGTGCAGTGTTTTTCAACCTTAGGGTCGGGACCCCACGTGGGGTCACCTGGAATTCAAATGGGGTTGCCTGAAATTTCTAGTAATTGATTAAAAAAAAAAAATGATAATAATAATAATATAAGGTGAGTTGACAGAGACAATCCCAAACCATAAAAGACATGACAACAAACTGTGAAGCTGAAACTGAAGCACTGTGGTTCTGTTCATCTTCCAAATGTTCATTGTGGTCAGTTTCAGATGCTGCAGCTCTTTCATAATTCATAGTTTGAGTTCTTGTTTGTTCAGTATTAATTCTCAGCCTTGTAAATCCAAGCTGGACTGACTGTACATATCCTGACCAAGGAAAATCAAATTCTCACTTTGTGCAGTAATCTACACCTGGCTTTTCTGCCTCCATCCATAATAATATACATTATATAGACTAAATGTTGTCTAAAATTAATGTTTATTTGCAACATAGTATAGCAAACTGTAACATGACCAAAAACAAATAAATTTCAGCAAAAAAAAAAGTCTCTGTTTTGAATGTCTGGGGTCGCCAGAAATTTGTGATCTTAAAATGGGGCCACGAGTAAAAAAAGGTTGGGAACCACTGAACTAGTGTATTATTGTAACTTAAAAGTATAAAGTCTACTATGGCCTTGTTTGGCCTAGTGGCCTTGTTTTCTTCTGCTCAGTAGCTTTAATGTTAGGCAGCAGGTACTGAAGTGTCAGATTAGTCAGTTAGTTTATTAGTCTATTTGGCAGGGACCATGTGCAGAAAACAAACACAGAAAAGAGATGCTATGTACCAGATTATTTCCATCTGTAGTCCCTGTAGTAGACAAGAAAGGAATTAAAAAGGGAATCAGCACCAGAGAGTTAAAAAGAAAAACAACAGATTCAAAAGAAGTCACATGCACTCCAGGTGTAGATTACAGTTAAAGGGAAGAGTCAGTGCTGGCAGGCTTGGTGTCTTAATATCCTTTTTGTTTTTGTCTTGGTGGAGAAGTCCTTAAAATTTGTAGTGGCCTTCATTTCAGTGGGAACTTGTTCCTTTCTGTTATGGCATTGTAAGAGAAAGCTGACTGTCCAAAAGTAGTTTTTTTTTTACGTACTTCACTGCCTTGAACAAGTCCTTGTTCTTCTGTTAGTTCAGAGGTCAAGGGAACAAATGACTTCAGAAGTGGAGGTGAAGAACCATGAACAATTTAAAGAAACAAATGGACTTTTGCATGTAGTTTAACAAGTAAGCTACTGTATATGACAAAGGTGATACTGTTGTGTCTTCTTATCCGAAATTTTAATGGCTTGTTTATGTCATACTGTTGTCTTGTGACCACTATGAGATTCAACATGAGAAATGTGACAAAATCATAGCATTCAAAAAATTAATTTCCTCTAGTGTGAGTCAGTTCCAGATACTTCTGAAGTTAGCAAGGTTGTATTTCAGAGTGTGGCTTATCTATTTTTTGTGCTTATATATATATATATATATATATATATATATATATATATATATATATATATATACACACACATACATACAGGGTGGGGAAGCAAAATTTACAATGAATATTTAGTTGTTTTTTCTCAGCGGGCACTACGTCAATTGTTATGAAACCAAACATATATTGATGTCATAATCATACCTAACACTATTATCCATACCTTTTCAGAAACTTTTGCCCATATGAGTAATCAGGAAAGCAAATGTCAAAGAGTGTGTGATTTGCTGAATGCACTCGTCACACCAAAGGAGATTTCAAAAATAGTTGGAGTGTCCATAAAGACTGTTTATAATGTAAAGAAGAGAATGACTATGAGCAAAACTATTACGAGAAAGTCTGGAAGTGGAGGAAGCAACAAAAAACGTACCAAAGCTTTTATTAAAGCTCTCAAATCCAAAATCCTGAAGGATCCAACCAAATCCATGAGAAAATGGCAATTGAACTTGAGGTAGACAACAAGACCGTTAGAAATGCAGTAAAATATGATTTGAAGTTAAAATCTTACACAAGAACACCAAAACACTTGTTGACAACAGCTATGAAGGAAAAGAGATTGGAAAGGTGCAAGAAAATTATTACATGGTTCAAGAAAAAGTCCTCAATTGTAACGATCTTTTTAGATGCTGTTCTGAACCGCAGAAATGACAGATTTCTCGCAAAATCGAAAGCTGAGGTTAAGGGGACATTCAGAACAAAACATCCTGCTCAAGTTATGGCTTTTGGTGTTGTGGCTTCCAATGGAAAGAAAATGCCTATAAAATTCTACAAAGCTGATGAAAAAAAATCAATGTTAATACTTACTACAAGACTCTGAGATACCAGGTATTGCCATGGCTTAAAGCAAACTACCCAGATGGAAATTATGTTTGGACACAGGATGGTGCTCCAGCCCACACAGCTAGAAAAATACAAGATTTCTGCAAATCCAACTTTAGCAATTTTTGGGAATCATGTTTATGGCCGCCTTCTAGCCCAGATCTAAACCCTCTGGATTATGCTATTTGGGGCGTTTTAGAACATGCTACCAATAGAACATCACACAGCAATGTCGACTTTCTTAAAGATACTATTAAAGAAGAATGGGAGAAGTTGTCACCCGAATATTTGAGGAACACTTGCGCAAGTTTCAGGAAGCGTGTGAAGGCAGTTATTGAGAAAGAAGGAGGACACATAGAATAAAAACATTTTTTATTATGTAAATTTTCTTGTGACAAATAAATTCTCATGACTTTCAATAAACTAATTGGTCATACACTGTCTTCAATCCCTGCCTCAACATATTGTAAATTTTGCTTCCTCACCCTGCACATATATATATATATATATATATATATATATATATATATATATATATATATATATATATATATATATATATAAATGGTATGACTTTGTCAAGGACTTGTTCAAGGTTCAAAGGCAGTGAAGTTTGTAAAAAAAAATACTTTTGGACAGTCAGCTTTCTCTTACAATGCCATAACAGAAAGAAACAAGTTCCCACTGAAATGAAGGCCACTACAAATTTTAAGGACTTCCTTCTCCACCAACACACAAAAAAAGGATTTGAAGACACCAAGCCTGCCAGCATTCTTCATATATATATATATATATATATATATATATATATATATATATATATATATATATATATATATACACTACCAGTCAAAAGTTTGGACTCACCTGGTTTTTCTTTATTTTCATGACTATTTACATTGTAGATTCTCACTGATGGCATCAAAACTATGAATGAACACATGTGGAATTATCTAGTTAAAAAAAAGTGTGACGTAACTCAAAGTGTGTTTTATATTTTACATTCTTGAAAATAGACACATTTTGCTTTTATTACTGCTTTACACATTCTTTGGCTTTCTCTCGATGAGCTTTATGAGGTAGTCACCTGAAATGTTTTCCAAAAGTTTTGAAGGAGTTCCCAGTGATGCTGAGCACTTGTTGACCATCAGCGGTCCATCTCATGCCATTTAAATAAGAAGGTGAGTCCAAACTTCTGACTGGTAGTGTGTGTATATATATATATATATATATATATACACACACACACACACACATATTCATATATATATATATATATATATATATATATATATATATATATATATATATATATATATACCATGTTAAGTTATAAACACCATAGATGTCTTCACCAATAACAGAAAAATAACAGAAGTATTGTTGAATACAAGTATACAGTAATAGGAGTATCCACATTTCTCTCTATCACAAAAACAGAATTTCTCAAATACAATCAAAGCTCAGATAAGCCTCATAACTGGAATTCTAGTACAATGACACAAACAACCACACTTGACAGCCAAACAGGTTATCAGTTATTACATATCCTTTTCTTGTTCATTCTTTCACATGACCCTTTGTAGAAGAAAACAAGAAAATGTTACTGCATACTGAGATACTGATGCTGAAGACACTCATAGCAGGTGAGCCACACACATGTGCAACATTTCCCATTTCCAATGGCATGATCGGGCCATGTAATACACATTTCAGGTCTGTTAAAATTTTCGGTTTATTTGTGACACTTTGACTAAATGCTAGTGTGGACAGATTGTGTTCATTTTAAAACACTGTATTTGTGTGTATGTGGGCTACATGTAATAATACTAATGCCAGTACTAATTTGTTCATGTTTGGGAGTGCTGAAGGCAGGGTACACTCTGGACATATAACCAGTTGTCCAGGGGGCTGCAAAATAGACAAGAACAAGCATTCGCTCTCACCTTCATGCCTACAAGCCATCCAAATGTGACCAATTAACCTACTGAGGTCAGGAAATTTCCAGCAGGTTTAATAGCAACCCATTTTTACTGCCATTCGATTAGTCTGGCAGCTTCAAAGCATTTTTAGAGCTGAGGTCCTAGCGCCTTGTTCAAGGCAATGGTTACAGTTTGGTTAGGTTTAGGCGTAATAAAAGGTTAGGGTTAGGAATGTGTGTATCTCCACAAACTTTGTTGTTCCTCTATATCCATTCCCAATCTCCTCATAAAGGTTTGGGCCTTCTAGAGGGTGTAACTTCTGTTGTCACTTTCTGACATCCTTTGAGCCACAGTAATTTCCATTAGGTCCCCTGCACTTCAAAAACAGACACTAGGACTACCTGGGGTGTTGAAAACAGAAACCCACCGGTCCTGACAAAACATCAGAACATGAAGTCTTGGCATTGAGAACAGACAAGATTACACACAGTCAATTCTGCAGGAAATTAAAACATAAAATCTGGGGTGGGGGACAGGCAGGGCTGAAATCGATAAAATGGAGCCATTTATAACCAAGACGTATTTGCTCAATAAGATTAGTTCACTTTGACTTGGTGTGGGGGCTTCAAATCAGTGAATATACCAAACACACCCCACATGTCAACAAGCGGTACACGGTAATCACCAACGTAGTCACACAAGGCCCCGCTTCAGAGCAAGTCAATATCTGTCAGCAGTAAGCATCAGCAGCCTGGTGTTCAGGCCTGGCTCCCTGCAGCAGACCTGTCAGTATGCCTCAAGCATTGCATCATTAGTATAACCCCATGTCAGCATTCACTCATGTCCATGCTAGATTCTCTCTGTTTTTGTTCACACAGACTACTAAATGAAGTATATGTACCATCTTACATTGTTCACATTCAACTGTCATTGGAAGTAAAAGTTAACACAGAATCTATATTTTGCAAAAGATCAATAAAGTGAGACTCAGTCAAGCAGCCAGGCTATTTATACACCTACCAATCTGTGCATTGACTTTTCTGTACAGGCTATGTTGAAGGTAGATCTAAACTAATTCTGTAATTCATCCATTTCATTTACATCTAATGCTAAACACTGTCTTTGTACCAAGTGTGCAAATACATTTTTTTTCCTGCCATCATCAGTGAAGACTGGAAAAAGGGTTGCAAAGTTTAATGATTTAGGAATGATTTAACGTAAAATAAAGTGTCCTGATTTATCTTCTGAGTCTGTCTAGCCACATTCATATTTCTTCCACAGTTGTACCTCATAACTTGTCTGGAACATATCCAGTAAAATCACCGGGGGCTGCATTAATTAGATGCAATTTATTAATGAGGACACTGATTAGACAAGAATTTCTTAGCTGCATCAAGGTTGAGATAGAGCTGAGGTTCATAGATTTACATGAATGAGTATACCTTCAATGAGACTGATACAAACAGCTTATGGGACGCAATCAGTACTTTTATATAAATATTCTTCTGTTTTTCTCTATTATATGTAATATTACAATATTTCTAATTTGATAACGGTCAGGGTATGATTGGATATTCTGAATTAGGCCTTATTCATGCTGTAAAATTTTCTAAATAACCCCGAATATATGTAATTTTCAAGCATTCTTTGTCTCAGTCGACATTTTTACAGCAATTTGAGACAGAAAGCCCTTGATCACAGCCACCTCTGTACATTACACACCAACACAAACTCGTCAACAGATTACAAAGCTGAGATTTACTTTTAAAACACGAAATACATTCATATGAAACTTCAGTGTAACCAAAAATTCTTTGCAAAAGTAATGTCTCCCATTTTACACTTTGCCTCAACATAGTAATTAAAGCTGCAGGAGGCAGAAATCACAGGGGAAAAAAAGCCAGAATATGAGTAAATCAAAACTTTATCTGGCAACTCATCTGTCTCTATCCAAATCAAAATGATAAAAAAAAAAAAAAAAGATAAAAAACTGAAAAATAGGACCAACATCCCTGTATCTTATCAGCATGTTCTATCAAGAATCAATAACAACTTGAATTTGTGAGGTTGGCAGGTTCTGCTGCTATGTTTGAGTCCTGTGGTCTGGATGCAGGAGATCAATCTCCCAATAGAAGTGGGTGGTACTTTCACCGGAGGAAAACTCAGCTAACGACATGAAAGTCCATATATGACTTCCTTTCAGTGCTCATAGTAACTACAGTCTACTCTCGTTAAACCGCCCGCCGTTATACCGCCATGTCCGCCTATCGCCATCCACCAGCCCAGTTCCATGCACAAACAACACTTATACCATTGATTTCCCGACCGTTATACCGCCAGCGTGATTGCCATCGAGTACACATAAATTTTAACAATGCACTGAAACAAACGCGCCAGACGCTGATCGTGACAAGATACGAGTAGGTCTACGGAACGGCCACCGTTCATTTATCGCAGAACACTCAGTAGGTCAGGATGTCGGGAAGAGGACGTGGGATTAAGCCAAAGCCTCAAGATGATGGGGTGTTATTTCCCGACACGGTATAATAATGCTTAAAATGTTTCCCCACTTTAAATGATCCCTTACAACATAACAGAATCAAGATTTATTTAGAAACGCAATTAGAACGGGTTAACGGAGACAGCATAGACATCATGTAGTAAAGACATGCACATTATGGACGCAACCCGTTGTAACGCCATTTTCGCTATACCGCCAATTTGGCCGTGAATGGAAGTTGGCGGTATAACGAGAGTAGACTGTATATTTATATCTGTAACCATTTCCATTTTATAAGCCATTAAAATATCGCCCGTTATAAGTAAAGGCAATTTTTTTTATATTTCAGAAATCCATCAAAAATTCAAAAATCAAAATTTCTCAAAACTGTGAACAAACTTTGTAGACATTTTCCAAAGGAAGCTGCATATAAAGTTTGAAATAAATCCAACATTTTGACAATGAGGATGATGAAGACGACGATGAGGATGAGGATGAGGATGACGATAATGATGATAATGGCCGTGAGATAATAAAAACGCATAATAGGACATTGTTTGTTGCCACTCTTGATATGTAAAGCCGAAGTATCATGGTTATGGGGGCTGCTGTGATGAACCATGTAACAGTAGCCCTGTATAGAAGACCTTAAAGGTGGGGTATGAGATCTTAGAAAAACAATTTGAGCAAGCTACATTCGGAAAATACTCAATTCAAAAGTCCAAACCCCTTTCTTCAGACATCCCCCCAAAGCCACGCCTCCAGAGTACTGGCGTGCGCAGTGCCTGTTCCAGAGGGTTCACAAGCGCTGCACAGCAACAATTCACCGGGTCCAGCCCCGGCTACAGCTCCGGCCCCAATCCATGCGTACCTCATTCATTCTCCTCCAGTACCCCAGCTCTTCATACTTAGCTGGCTAACATTACATTTCCTAGTGATTTATGTTAGTAACAAAACAGTTTGCTGGTGAACTTTCCATCCTAATATAGCTAATATAGCCAAGCTCTGGCTCTGGCTTCGTTTCCTGTAGAAGTACTCCAAACCTCTGAGAACGCACGATTCATGCACGAAGAGGGATACGCACAGAGGGAGGAGGGACAAATGGCAGTTGAGTTTGATAGACATATCACCGTTCAATCATTTCGATTGGGCACTCAAAATGATTGGATGGTGTTTTTTCAGTCCTGTCCGTTCCACAGGTGACTACATTTTTAAAACTGTTTGTGTTAGAGCATTTAATTAATTGACTGTAATCGGGGTGTGAAAGTGAATTCAGGCAATATTGCAAAAAATGCTCCAGGAAAACATCTCGCACTGCACCTTAAATGACACCCCAAAGTTTATGGAAAAGTTCTTTCCCACCTATCAATACAGGCCAATAAAAGGCTTCTAGTTTCCTTAAATCTTATGAGAGGAGCCACAGGAAAACTTTTAGATAGCCAAAATAAAACAAATGAGACCAGAGTGACTCCTGGAGAAAAAAATATTGATTTACTTTTTTTTTTTTTTAAATCTTACTTTTTCTCCCTATCTAATTCTAAAGAAACTGTGCCTTTTTGGTAATCAGCATCTACTAATAACAGCTAAGTAAAGATAATTTGTCTTCTGTTTTAAATCTCCATTTACTGCTGTTACCTCTCTGCAGGTTGACCACTGGTTATTAAAACTGAATAAAACAACACTCTCCTATTGGCTGATCTGGTGCTTGGTAACAAATATGGTGCCACCCATCATCACCATTGAATCAGCGTCAGCCATCATTAACTTAAGTTTGCAACCTAACCTGTCATTGCTACTCAGCTTCACGGCATACTAAAGCCTTTGTGTCTTCCAATATTATCTGAACAGCTCTGTCTGCAGTATCAACAGTTTAAAGGAGATATAGAAACAGTGGTTTGTCTGAGTGCAGGTCATTTCTGTGTTCTAGTGTCAACAGAATCTTTTGTAAAAGCAAAGGGGAGAAGTTACCTAATTAGAAAAATATCCACCATAATGTGAATAATGCATACATACTAGGGCAGGGGTGTCAAACTCATTTTAGTTCAGGGGCTACATTAAGCCAAATTTGATCTGAAATGGGCCGGACCAGTGAAATAATAACATAATAATATATAAATAATGTCAACTCCAAATTTTCTTCTATGTTTTAGAGCAAAAAAAAGTAAAATTATGCAATGACAATGTTTGCATCTACCAACTATCCTTTAAAACAATGTGAATAACATGAACTGCAGTTTCAACAATATTATGTCTCAGTTTATCATTTATGTAAATTACAACTTACAGATCACAGTGAATCAAGAAACACACAAAACATTTAATAAAGAGGCAGAATATTGGTAAACTTACACTTCAGATATTTCACATTTTTCATATTTGTTCAGGTTATCCGTGTTTTTTGTGAAATGATTGTTTGTTTTAGTGTAAATACAGTAAAATGACAAAAATATTTACATTTAGAAGACAGACATTTGGAGTTGTGAGTATTTATATGTTATTATGATAGTATTTTACTGATCTGACCCACTTTGGATTAAATTGGTCTGTATGTGCAACCTGAACTAAAATGATTAATATCTTCAGTGCAATTTTTACATTTCACAAATTCATCCCACGGGCCGGACTGGACCCTTTGGTGGGCCAGATTTGGCCCCCGGGCCGCATGTTTGACACCTGTGTACTAGGGTGTGTCTTAAAAGTACACAAAAAATTTAAATTATTATTTTAAATGGGCCAGGCTGTAATTATGTTCCTTTTGACTAAAAAACCTGCTACATAGAATTTTAGGCCATTTCACTATATTTAACCCTTTCATGCATGAATTATGAGAACCTTAATCAAGATTTCCTAAGTATTTTTATTCGTCTTTAGTCATGAAAAAAAAACCAAAAAAAAAAAACAATGCAATGGATTTTTTATGAACCTCTTTTTCATGGAGTTACAAAAATGTCCACTTAGCTGGAAATGATGTTTAATTTTAGAAGCAAAGAAACATATTTACTGATATACTGAAACATTTTTAATGCTACTAATCTGGTATTTTCTCCCATTTTAACATACCTGTATGGAAATAATATGCAAAAAAAAAAAAGTTTATTTAGGTGCTTCTACTCCCTAAAAACAGGACATGAGGGCTAAAAATTCAAACCAGATGTAGACTAATGTTATAAAGCAAGTTTGGAAACATTTCGGGTCTATTTTAAAAATAAATATTTACTGAGATAAAAGAGAAACTAGTTTTCAGATAAAACACATTTTTAAAATTATTTTATTTTATTTTTTATACAAAAATCTGCATGTAACACAGTCAAAAGGACACAAAAATTATGCGCTACTATTTTTTAAAAAATATCTCTTTATTCTCTCACAGGTATATTTTGGGAATTGAACTAATTATTCATCACTCATACACTGTCTCTGTTTAGTTGTATGTAAGTATAGAGGTGAGTGTGTCAGCTAATGCCCCTGTGATCATACTATGTCTATTTTTGTTTGTTTGTTTGTTTATTTGTTTTGATGATGCCGTTGTCATCATTATATGTTTTTTTTTTTTGTTTGTTTTGTTTTTTTAATTTATAGCGAATGAGTGATGTATTAATGTTGGCTGTTTTATGTTTTGTTTCTGTCACCTGCCTAGGGCCTGCAGATGAAAAGTAGTTATTTTTACTAATTCTGGCATATTTACATGTGTGTGTTGTTATGCAACAATGTTCATAAATATGCATGATCCCTATTAAATAAACCAATAAATATATATATTGAAAAAAAAAAATGCAACAGCTGTCCACTGTGGTGACCACTCTGCATGAAAGGGTTAATGGCTATTTTGGTTATGTGTATACTTGTGTACACAATGGATGTTGTTTGTTTGTTCCTTTATTACTACAAGAGTCTCACCGACAACAGCCTTCATCTGTTCGCTTTCTACATCATACCCCAAGCTTTATTTGACATGGATCCAACAGACTGGTCTGATGCAGAGGTGTTTGTAGCTGCCAAAAACATTGTTCAGAACCTCAAAGTTGTCAATGAGTCTGCAGAGAGTGCTGTAAAGCCGATTCAGGATTTCAACCCTCTCCTCACTAAACAGGAAGAACAGCGATAATACCTGCTATAAGTGGTTGAGGCCCACAGGCGCCAGTATCCCGGCACAAAGAGAAGCCCACCTACAAATGTGGCAGCCATGGCTCAGGAGGTAGAGCGGGTTGGCCAATAACCGAAGAGTTGGCGGTTCAAATCCCATTCACATCACCCACCTTGCTTCTAGTGTCACTCACATTGGTGTATATGAGGGCCGTTCAGTAAGTTCATGGCCTCACACAAAACAACACAGACTGACAATTTATATTTTATTTTTCAACATAATCTCCATTTACAGCAATGCACTTGGTCCATCGATGTTCAAGCATCACTATCCCATCACGAAAGAATGTAACATCCTGTATTGTAGCAACCAATATTTCTGGGTGAGGCCATGAACTTATTGAACAGCCCTCGTAAATGTGTATGAATGTATTGTGGTGGTTGTGTGAATTGACAACCACGCTTCTGTCCCAGGGCAGCTGTGGCTACAAATGTAGTTTACCACCACCAGAGTGACAATGTGAGAGAGAATGAACAATGGATCAGTAATGTAAAGTGCTTTGGGTGGCTATAGAAATCTAATCCATTAAAAATGAGAACAATTTCAATTTGAAACATTTTGATAAAAAATGTTTCAATGACACTGATGTCACAGTGTAAAACAGGGGTCACCAATCCTGGTCCTCGAGGGCTGGTATCCTGCTTGTTTTAGATGTATCCTTCTTCCAACACACCTGATTTAAACCATAAGCCTATCATCAAGCTCTGCAGAAGCCTGATAACGACTGTCAGGTGTGCAGAAAGAAGGAAATATCTAAAACGTGCAGGATACCGGCCTTCGAGGACCAGGATTGGTGACCCCTGGTGTAAAACGTCATAAGGTCAACACATTTTGCTTTATGTAAACTAAGTTTGCTGTGCAGCACCACTTAAACAAATGGTAGTGTTGTGATATTTTATAATATAAAAATAATCATTTGGAACATTTCTGGGGGGTGACCCATAAAAAATCCAAAATTGATTTTAAAGACACAACCTAATACGGGCTCATGGTTACACAGAGTGTGAAGAGTAAAGACCTCTGCATAATAATTCCTATGTACCTGAATGTGTACAAATGGCAAATTAAGCTATCTTATCTTATCTTATCTTATCTTAGATGAGGGTGCACAACAGTGTGAAAGTGCAGCTAGTCAAAGGTTTACAGACTGACCACAGGTTTACACAATTAAATAAAGGTGTAAAAAGGCCCACTAGTGTCTCTTCATAAGGAGTCCATGAACACAGCATAAACGCCCCTTCACAGATGGCTTGCAGTATTTGAGCAGAGTCTTCTTCTTCCATCAGAGTTACAAGTTTTCTAATCATAAATTGTCAACATAGTTTATAGGCTGTTGGAGACACCTGTGCTTTCATGAACAGATTCAGCCACTGTTCCCAAGCCAAGGGTTTGAACTATGAAATATGAAATATGAACACCTGTAGATTCCTGTAGGATGTAAACACAGGCAGTCTTTATGAAACTGCCGTGATTAATCATCTTTGATTCAGAATCTATATACTATTTGGTTTTTCTTTGTCACCCCGGCGTCCTGTCAGCACTTTTCTACCAGAGAAAAATGCTGTGAACACAAGACCAGATGCTGCCTTTAAATGGTTTTTCTATGATTGTTTCATTGTTAAGTTAATTATTTTATGATGAACCCCTCGCTCTCTCCTTCGCTTCAGCCTGAATATAATAGTCTGAAGAGTTGAAATAGTTTGGTGAAAAGTAACAGATAATATGTGGTTCTGCTAAACTGGCCTTCAGGATCTCTGAGGTCCTGGTGTCATGCACTGATGTCAACTTAGCACTTCTGTTGTTAGTTTCACCAACTTTTAGAATAGAATAGAACAGAACTGTAACAGATAGAGTTTCAGGTTGTGAAGTTTCTATGGCAACACAGTTGTTTATTAATCTAATTATTATATTTTAGATTTTTGGGTTAATTTTATTTTGCACTTCATTATTGAAATATCTGATTTGTTGTAATTTAAGTTGTTTTGTAAGTTAAATAAGTATTTTTAATAAGTAAGTTCGTCCTGGTCAAAGGTCACATACAGTCATGTGACCTCAACACGGAAGCGAAGGACAACGCGGGAGGAAAGGACAGATCTGGCGGGTCCAAACAGAGAGAACTATACCCCGTCCCATTTTCTGTTGGTTGACCAGGCGAACACGGTAACAGTGACTTTTAATTTATGCTTACAGTGTTTTGTATGAATGATATTTGGGTAAAACATTGTTTGGTTTTCTGTTTATATTTAGTTTTCACAGTGTTTCATGGTGTACCACCTGTCTTCTATGAAGAATAAACTTGCTGTGGACATCAGTACGAAGCGTGTACATATTTAACAACCAGCAGTTATAAGAACAGAATGGGCTTTACTGTCATTGTACTCCACGTTACAACAAAATTAGTTCAGGATGCCCTTACCAAAGTGCAACAAATAAAATTAGCAATAAATATAAAAACTATACATGTAAAAGCACACAATATAAACACAATAAAATACAGCATACTGGAAAACTATAAACTCTCTCTCACCCTCACATCATTCATATATTGCACATATTATTGTTCAAGAGCCTGGTGGCCCAGGGGTAAAAAGTGTTTCTGAGTCTATTTATGCGTTGCCTCTAAACCCTGTACCTTCTGCCAGAGGGCAGCAGGTCAGAGAGGCTGTGACAAGGGTGGGATGGGTCATGGAGGAACTTCTTTGCAATGCTGAGCCCCTGAGAGTCTGCAATGTCCTCCACAGAGGGCAGGGGGCGGCTGATGATTCTCTGTGCCCATTTTATGACCCCCTGCCGACCTGTCCTGTCTTTTACAATGACACTTCCTGAGCATTCTCAAGAAGGGTTACATTAATGTAGAAAAGCTTCACAAACATGAATCACAATTTATGTATTATTTAAAGGGGTCATGTTTTGCTAAACACACTTTTATTAGTCTGTGGTACATTTATTTGTGTATTTGGACCCTAATATTTCAAAAAGGTGCTGCAAAGCCCTGCGTTTTAATTCCTTCTTAATTTGTTATGTCTATAACTAATTACATCATGAAATTTGCACATACAGTATAAGGTCAAGACCAATGGCGGAGTGGCTAATCGGGAGATTTGGGAGGATTCCCAAAGGGCCGGCTCATATCAGTCTGGACTTTGGGTCGGTTGGATGGGAAAAATAATGTTGACACTTATCTGTCACTTCTCTAATCTTCTTCTTGCATTCATTCTCCATTCATCTGACAGCACAGGCCCTACATCATGGTCGATTCGATGGGTTCTACCATCTAGGGGAATTCTTCCTTCCCAAATGTTTCAGTTGGTTTGGCTCACAAGTCGTCTTTTCTGGAGTGGTAGAGCAAGTCAGTGGGGGATGATGGAGGGCAGGTGGAGCCAAAAAGGCCAGGTTAAAGAAAATGAAGCTACTGAAGAGTTTAATGTAAACCTGGCAGATTTAGCTACCGGCGCCCTCAGTGCCCCCCCCTCCCACTTTGAAAATCTGTAGAAAAAATTACTAAGATTCAAACCCAGGTTGTCCACGTTGCAGTCTGAACCTGCTACCTGTTGAGCTAAATCTCCGTTGGCCAAAGGCTGACCTATCGTTTCTATTTAAATTTCAGGGTTAATTAACAACAAAGTGTATATTGTGTTGTGGAATATGACTGTAGTGCACAGTATGTTCTGTAAACAAAGCAAGCAGTAGGAATAGGACAATTCAGAGAAGGATATTATACATGTATGTATATATAGCCCCCCCACCCCTTCTTTTTTTTTCCGGATCTGCCACTACCTAACAATAGAGCACCTCTCTTTTGGGACAAAACATGCTATTTTAAATTATTTTAATTCAACGTATTGCTCCTGTACAAAGGCAAATAAGTTTTCATCGTTATCATATTTTTTTTACCTTATAAATCTTTATCTGATTTAAATTTGAATTAAACATATTATTGAAGTGAAGGGTTTTCAGTTAACTTACCAACATATATCTGAACTTATACCCAATAAAAAGGCATTGTCAGAGCTAGCTGCTGTTTCATTTATTCAAATTCCTCCTCCATGGAAAAAGTGAGCCGGTTTGGGCATGAAACTCCCAGGCTGAAAAAGGGGCCCACTCCACCCCTAGTTAAGACTTCCGATGAACATTTCTCAGAGTACGCCATATTTATAGCAGCAGCGGTTGTAGTTCATACTAAAAACATGTCCAAAGTTTGAGCCAATTCCCTAATATGTTCAGTTGTTGGTTGTATTAACGAACACAAGTCACTACACTGACCTCCAGCCTCTGAATACGTAAGAAGGGCCTGGGTGAATTTTATTTTTCATGGGAATAGCCCTACAGCTGTGGGAAAATCCTTTCTTGTCTGCGCTAACCACTTTGAAGATGAATGTTTTAACAACCTCGGGCAATTCAGAGAGGGGTTCGCCTTAAAACTGAATTTAATCGATGGGTCAGTTCCAACTGTCTGCAGCAATGGCGGAGACAAGCAAGTGGTAAGTTACAATTATATTACAGATATATTACAATATATAAATATATAACAAACATATTTATAACATAATAAGCTACTTATTATCATTATTATTGGTAGTAGTAGTAGTAGTACTACTACTACTACTACTACTACTACTACTGCTACTTTGCCACTTTTTTCTACTTGTACTTTCCAATGTACAACTGCAATTTTTCACTACTATCTTGTGTAGTTAATGCATTATTATTGTTTTTAGAATATTCATGATAAATTCAGATATTCAAGAATATAACATGTTTTTTCACACTAGTCTCTATCTATCTATCTATCTATCTATCTATCTATCTATCTATCTATCTATCTATCTATCTATCTATCTATCTATCTATCTATCTATCTATCTATCTATCTATCTATCTATCTATCTATCTATCTATCTATCTATCTATCTATCTATCTATCTATCTATCTATCTATCTATCCTAGTGTGAAAAACAACTTGTTAGTGCATCCAAATGAACAGGAATACCCGTGGAGTATTCATTTGTGATATGGAAACACATTAACGTCTTTTTTTTTTGAGAAAGGGCAAAAACAGAATACGCAGTGAATGTTAACATAGTCACAGAGACAGTGAGAGTTCTTGTTGAAAGCTTCAAAAGTGTAAGTGGTATTGTATGTGGTAGTGGTATCAGCCTACCTACACAATACTGTAAATACAGGCACAGTGTCTAGTATGTCTCTCAAGATGAGAGACACACAGAGTGTTTTTATCCTGATGCATGCTCAGCCTGAAGCCTTAGCAACAGATGGATCCTCAAGGGAGTCCTCCTCTGTCTTTACACAGACACGATGTATGGCCATTGTCACTGGTGTCAGATTCAATGTTTGTTGGAGCACATTTATGGAACACATAACTTACCAACACTTCACTGCATTAAGCTCAGTTCAGATGTGCCATACTAACAGGGAGAGGAAAACATCGACAAGGTCTTTTTCTCACTACAACTTAAATTTTACACCAGCTTAACTGCAGTGAATGTGTTGAGTGTGTAACAGTGGCTTATAAACTTTTATGATCATGACAACATTTTAATGTCATCTGTCAAGAAGGGGTTCCAGTGTTTTACGCCTCTGTATCTATTTATATCCATCTATATATCTAATCTATTCAATATGCAATAAATAAGATGTTAAAAGTTAATGACTTAAATTTACTGGTTCTGTATATTAGATGTTTTTCCTCAGTTTTCAGTCATAACGCTGAGTAAAAATAATCACCTTGATCAAGTACAACCCGTTTCTTTCACCACATTTAAAGCCTAGTTTATTTGCAGTGAGATTAAATTTAGTTTGCAGCTGCTTTTATAAAACTGTACACTGTAGTGTTTGTTTTCTTTTGTCAGTATATGCACTATGTAAATATGTAAATGATATTTAACTTTAATAACTTGAATTCTAAATCTATATTGATATACATTTCTTATTTTTCTATCATATTAAATTTTTCACCTGTTTGTGTTTTTTCTACCTGTCTTTTGCTCTGCACTTGTTGTATGTTGCTGCTGTTAACTGTGAAATTTCCCCACGGTGGAATAAATAGTCATATCTTATCTAATCATATCTTATTTATGGGCTTATCAACCTGTTACCACATAAAGCCGTGATACAATCAGCTGCTTGGTTTGTGTTTTTTGTAGTTATTAGAGGCAATGTTGACTCCTCTTAACAACAGACCAGGACTCCAGGACTCAAACAACTCCCCGTGCTTCTGTTCTAACAGCAGTTTTTTTTGTAGTTGGATATAATTTATAGCATCTTAATATATGAATGAGGTCAGCGATAGTGAGCTAGTTACTATAGCTGCATTTCTAACATTGATGAAATGGCAAAAACATAAAAAAAAAACAAGAGGGTAGAGATTTTCTCTGTCAATATATGATTGAAAATACCGTAGACTAGAGCGAGGCACAACACGTCTCGTCACGAATCTTTGGTTTGACCTGGCCTTAACATGCAGACATGAGGCGGGTCCATTCTCTGATCTAACTGTGGTTGTGACTGGCTTGCTTAAAGTAGTGGAAAAGAAAATGAAGTAGAAGATGACTGGAAACAGATCTGTTTTATACAAAGAATGCGTTGTGACTCACAAGAGGTGTTAAAAGAACCTGGATGAACTCTTACAACAAATTAAACTTCAGTCATTTGCACTTTGACTAGTGAGAGACAAGGTTTAGGAAATAAATAGATTTTATGCCTAATGTTCAAAAGATTTCACACCACAACTTGCAAATGAGGTATTTTATAAAGCCGTCAATAATCAGCAGCCAAAGCAGAATTAACCATGTGAAACATTAATTCATAAAGACCCAGTGGTACTTTTGTGGCAGTTCCCAAATACATTTTTCTCTATATTTAACCTTTCTTAAATGATTTATCACCATTTATTGTATCAACTTTATTTTAAGTTTTTTCCAGTGTAAATCATGTATTTTCCTTTATTTAATTCACTGATCATGTAGATGTTGATTAAAGCTCAGAGTAAATTCCAATGATATTAGATCCAATCAGAAAACAAACAAACACAAAAAAATAGGAAAAAGGGATTATTTTCAACAAAAATATCATTAACTAAACATAAAAACAAAAGTCTCCATCCACTGGTATTGATCCAATTCCATAGGTTTTACTGGTGAATCAATGTTGTAGAAGATGATGGTGTTTCCACGTTCACTACGGAGCATCTGAACATCCAAATGGGTCATATGTCATGACCATGAAAAGATGATTTACTGTATTTTACATCAATTATTTACATTAAATTAGATTAGATTACATTACATTACATAAAATTAGATTACATTAGATTAGATTTTATTGATTCCACTACGGGGAAATTCAACAGTCAAGGCAGTAACACAATAAAGTGCAAAAAAAGTGTGCATGGTTAAAGATAAACAAAGCAAAAAACAATATAAATCATAATAATAGTAATACGTACTGTACAGACTATATACATATTTACAACATATTGGAACATTGCAGTGGAATTGCAAAAAGCAAACTGTCAGAACAGATGAGACTCATACAGAGCAAGGTTACACTGTAGTGTTGTACAGTGGATCAACAGGCATTAAACATTTTAGATCAGATGGTTTTACTTGATGGTGGATGTTTGGGTCTTTATTGGTTAAGGCATACATGCGTAGGCGGTGCTAGGGCATCAGGAATGGGGAAGCTAAATTTAACAAAAAAACAAAACAAAACAGTGTGTAGCCAGCAGTAGCAGACTGACGCTTATAATAATGAAGGCTTCATCTTGGTAACATGACCCAATGAACCCTATTACTGAGAATTACACTCAAAATTACAATAACATTTCCTATTGGCTTATACTATTGCTGATGTCGCCAAACTGAGATAGCCCAGCAGAATAATTCATTCATTCTTTAAACAGATTAAAACTCATAGGGCCGGATCTACTAAAGGTTTGCGTGTAATAAAACGTGTGCAAACTCATTGCACATGCAGAAAAATGTAGAAACTGATTTACTAACAGTACGTACATAGGATTGCATCTTTCAAAGGTGCAAAGTAACGCATCTGCATCCAGTTAGTATGTTTGTATGCAATATGGGGCGTTTACATGCAGTTGTGCGTGTGCTTGGAGGAGAAAATGTAAATATATTAATTTAACACACGTAAAGTGATTTATGAAATCCGAAACCAATTTAGCTGATAGAAACTGTGTCTATATTTAACATGTCTCAAAAGGAGGAGCAAACGGTTTGTATGCATAATTGCACACATATGGAAGTGGTTAGGAGACATGGAAATGATGAAACACGATGCAGAGAATGCATTTGTCACCCTCATTTGAACATTTTTGGAGTGACGGAAGAAAAAATAATTGAGACGTATGCCCCCCCCCCCACACACACACACACACACACACACACACACACACACACACACACTTAGTTTATGGGACTCCTATCTTAATACCTCCCAGCATCTGTCGCCTGTGAGTCATATGCATCAACGATGTCCTCAGGTTTAAGTCATTAGTAAGTCCTGAAATATTCAGAGCTAAAGGCCCTGGTCTGTTTACCAAATTCAGTTTTGGCATAGTCCAGTAAACTGGGCTGAGAAGGACCGCCGCTATCCTTAGCCCCCAAATCTCACGGGTAACAGGTGTGTGAAAGTCGGCCGGTGTCCAGTGGGCGGTAAGTGTTGGAGGTATCCTGATGGGCTTCAGTGCTGCTGTAGTTCACAACATTCATGGGACTCTCTGTAAGGTCTGGGACCTCTGTGGGCTGGGTGGCCTCGTTTGAAGAGATAGTCTAAGACTGTTGGCCTCGTCTTCTTTACTGTCATTGTTGATTCTGACATTAAAAAAAAATTCTAATGTCTGTTTTCGCAACCACCTTATCAGTTGGCTGTCTTCTTTTCATTTAGCAGTACGGCGACGTAGGTAGCTAGGCTATCACATTAGCTTCTATTTTGCCCACTGTGTAAAGGAAATAGTGTCAAAAGGAAATGATACAGGTAGCCTATCAAATATCTGACATATATTAATATAAAATATAAATAATACCTCAAAGTGTGTGTGTTATGATGTCTTGATGTCCAACTTCACCAAAAAATTAAAAAGAATAAAATAAACATATATAGGCTGTAGCCTTTTATAGGGACAATTTTGGGGAAGCTAAGCTTCCCTAGCCTCTGAATAGCGCGGCCTATGCATACATGTATGTATGCTGATTCTCACAGACAGACCTCTGGACCTGTTCCCTGTCTGTGCACTGCAAAAATTTAAATCGTACCAAGTATATTTTTCTCATTTCTTGTCAAAATATCTCATCACACTTAAAAGAAGACATAATCACCTAAAGAGTAACTTTTCAGTGAGATATAAGAACTTTTTTTAGATAATAGATCTTGAAAATCTTATTTCAAGAAATCTTATCAAGATATTTTTCACTTGTTCCATTGGCAGATTTTTTTGCTTGTTTCAATATTTTATTTTATTTTATTTTATTTTATTTTATTTTATTTTATTTAAGGAGCTGAGCCGAGAGGCGAAGCTCTCGATTTACCGGTCAGTCTACGTTCCTACCCTCACCTATGGTCATGAGCTTTGGGTCATGACCGAAAGGACAAGATTCCGGATACAAGCGGTCGAAATGAGTTTCCTCCACAGGGTGGCTGGGCGCACCCTTAGGGATAGGGTGAGGAGCTCAGTCACCAGAGAGGAGCTCGGAGTAGAGCCGCTGCTCCTCCGCGTCGAGAGGGGCCAGCTGTGGTGGCTCGGGCATCTGTTTCGGATGCCTCCTGGACGCCTCCCTGGGGAGGTGTTCCGGGCATGTCCCACCGGGAGGAGACCTCGGGGAAGACCCAGGACACGTTGGAGAGACTATGTCTCTCGACTGGCCTGGGAACGCCTCAGGGTCCCCCCGGAAGAGCTGGAGAAGGTGTCTGGGGAGAGGGAAGTCTGGGCATCCCTGGTTAGACTGTTACCCCCGCGACCCGGCCCCGGATAAGCGGTGGATAATGGATGGATGGATATTTATTTATTTATTTTATTTTATTTTATTTTATTTTATTTTATTTTATTTATTTTTTCTTCCTTAATTCAAGCAAAATAAATAAATAAATAAACCTGCCAATGGAACAAGTGAAAATTATCTTGGTAAGATTTCTTGAAATAAGATTTTCAAGATCTATTGTTTAAAAATAAGTTCTTATATCTCACTGAAAAGTTACTCTTTAGGTGATTATGTCTTCTTTTAAGTGTGATGAGATATTTTGACTAGAAATGAGAAAAATACACTCGGTAAGATTTGGATTTTTGCAGTGTGTTTTGATAAAGCTGAAGGCTGCATGACTGTGCACTGAATCTTCATCAAAATACCCATTCACCTTTTAACTGGTGTTGAAGTATCTTTGCGGAATACAGGCTGAATGAAATGGAGCCTTCAGTTTCAGAAAATGCACCATGTGATGCACTGCTCTGAGCCAAAAAGCTGGAAACTGCTCCTCACATGTTTCAGTGTTTGGATCTATCACAAAGATAAGGATGAAAGCTGCGAGTGCAACTGGTGTGGCTGGAGTTCACAGCACAGCTCATGATAATGCTGGTATATAGATACAGATACAATGAGCAGTTGGTTACTGTCACTTTTCTGTCTTTAGCCTATATCATCCTCTTTACGAGACCAGGGGTGTCAAAGTCATTTTATTCCAGGGACCACATTCAGCCCAATATGATCTGAAGTAAGTAAAACAGTAAAACAATAACAGTGAAAAAAAACGTAAAATTACGTTAATACATTTACATCTACAATGTATCCTTTAAAACAGTGGTTCTGAACTGGCTGGCTTCCAGACCCACTAACATTCCTCAATGACTGGCTGTGACCCACAGTTAAACATCTCAAATGTATTTAATTTAAAAAAAGGTGTGTTTTGAACCTGTGATAATACAGAATATCACAGTATGCCAACACAGATAGGTTTAATAATAAACCAAACTGACCAGCAGGTGGAGATGTTAAAGAGGGAAATACTCCCTTTAACAGTGAATTAGGTACATTTTAAGCAAAACCAAAAAGGGCACACAGTTAAAAATGAAAAGTGCATTCAGTCACTTATTCAAGAACTAAACAAACTGAGGTTTTTGTCCTTAATGTAACTAAAACCTTTTTTTATGCTGTGAAATGTCTGGTGTTAATTAGCATTACAGAACATTACCGCCACCTACCGTTGGGGAGCGTGAATGGTTGGCTTTCTGCCCCAGAAATAGTAAATCACGGGATTTGTTCCTTAACATTATTTTTTGCCCAGGCAAAGGGCCGCGACCCACTGAAAACAGGTTTGCAACCCACTTTTGGGTTACAACCCACCAGCTCAGAATCACTGCATCACAAGATAAGAAGAACATGAACCTGAAATTTCTTCAGAAAAATAAGTGAAATTAAATCATCCCCGTGTGGTGTATCTGTAAGTTTATATACATATGTATGTTCCTTAAAATGCCCTTTATCTCATTGTAATGAACTGTAGATGTTTGCTAAACACCATAAACATCATGTAAAAGCTTCCCTTAATAAACACAAATCTTTAAAAAGAAAAGAAAAATACATGGAATTTTAACAATATCATGCTTCAGCTTATGATTTACACATGTGCATTACAACTTATAGATCACAGTGGAACTACAAATATTTAATAACAGACAAAGTATTGTTAAAATGGCACGTCTCTTACAACATTTCAAGTTGTTCATATTTGTTCTGGCTAGTCACACTTTCTATGAAAGGATAGTTTGTAAAAGTAAACATTTTCATGTCATTTTACTTTTTTACACTAAAACAAAGAGAAGAATTTGGAGTTGACATTATTTATAGGGTTTTGTGATATTATTTTACTGGTCTGATCCGCTTTAGATCACATTGGTCTGTTTTTTGAACCTGAACTAAAATGAAGGTTTCTTTTCTTTTTTGTTAGACAGCTGGAAAAAATGATTTATTTTTTTTTTTTACCTTGGCATGTTTTGGCTGCAACCTGTAGCCTTCCTCAGAAGGGTCACTGATGTTACTGTGTCAGTACTGTGTCATTGTCAGCGGTTTTATTCAGGTTCGCCAGGCAACAGGGGACGATTATGCCCCCTGCTGCCTTTTTGTAGCTGAAACATGCCAAGGTAAAAAAAAATCAACTTTTTTTCCATCAGTCTGACAAAAAAGAAAAAGAAATCTTTACAAGTTCAATAGACAGTATGAACCTAAATGGACTGAACTAAAATGATTTTGACACTTTTGATTATTAATATCTTCAGTGTCGCAAATTCATCCCATGAGCCGCTTTTGGCCCACGGGCTGTTTATTTGACACATCTACCAAACAGTTGAAAAAAACAATATGTTCAGATTTTAAAAGTTCCTTTTTTCTCAGTGTAGTAAGTGACTTTGATGGATTCAAGGCAATATTTCAGACTCTTGGTGATGTGATAATGTCCTTCCTCTGCACCACACAAATGTCTTTGTGCACATCACTGATGCAGTAAAATGCTTTTATGCTTTCAGAATTTCCATCTCTAACATTCATCCTGTTTTATTTAACTACATATTAATTCAAACATGGGGTGGGACCTTTCTGTGTGGAGTTTGCATGTTCTCCCTGTGTCTGCATGGGTTCTCTCTGGGTGCTCTGGCTTCCTCCCACCATCAAAAGACATGCACTGATAGGTTAATCGATTAATCCAAATTGCCCATAGGTGTAAATCTCAGAGTGATTGTTTATCTTTATATGTCAGCCTTTGATGATCTTGTGACATGTCCAATGTGTACCCCACCTTCACCCATAAGTAGCTGGGATAGGCTCCAAGCAACACCTGTGACCCTAGTGAGGATAAAGTGGGTTCAGAAAATGAATGAATGAATGAATGAATAATTCAAACATGTTTTCAGGTCAGTATGGATCTCCTTTTTAGGGAGTTTACAGTACACCTTCTTTGGACAGTAAAGTAAGTCTGCACATTGTTCTGCTGTACTAAACAAATCCACATTTCTGGCTCTTTGACAGCTTCTCAAATGCTAAACATTTATTCCTTATGTGTTTTGGGGTGTTTGCCTTCAAGTAAATTGCCTGAACTGTAGTACCTGTGTTTTTATTTCCAAGCCAAATGTCAGTAAACAGCCTTTACTCTTGTTGACTTCCCTCCGTAAGTTATAGGAGGCTGTGTTATACCGTTGTCTCATACATACCCTGAATTATAGGCTGATGTATAAAGTTTCAGAGCCTTGTGGATGGATTTTCTAGTGTGAAAAAAACATGATGGTAACAGTGGGAACTATATCACCCACCAGCTAAGCAGTGATGCCTGTCACCACTTTGGTAAAGCCTTGATTTATAGGTTGTAGACACCACCAAAACATTTTTCGCTGAATGACATTTGCAAGAAGGCAGGCAGATGACAAAGTCTTCTCCGCTGTGTGTCATGGAGTGTTTTGACTTGAAGGCACACTGAGTCATTATCTGTGCAATTACGCAACTTAATTACAACTGCTAGGAGCTAGCCCTGCATCTCTACTGTCCATCTGTCAGGCATCCTTGAACTTCATCAATCTTTGTAGTTCCCTTTTTTTCCTGGTTTCAAAGCCAAGGATGTGAGAGAAACAAGGATCTAGGGAAATCTGAGAGCTGTCATCCGTCCGACGCTTCTCTATTTTGATATTACAGCGACATTGTAACTCAGCCCCTTTTAAAAGCTCTACATCTCACTTTGTTCTCAGCACTGATGGACACCAGGGTAAGAAAAAAACCCCCACAGATTTCCTTCATTGTCACAAGTTTTAGACTTGAATGAATGTGGATAATGAAGAAACAAACAGTGTAGAATTAGCAGCCTTTGTACCTCATTAGTCAATAGGTTTTTGCAAAACAATAACTGTTCTTTTTAACTTTAACTTCAATGAGCTAATGGGTTGTTTTTGTCAGAAAATAGTGATAAATGGTTTTCCGTAATACAACAAATTCTTAATTGTTAACACACATGCTCGTCTTGGTTACTTGATTCTTTACTTAAAATTCAATTCACTGCCCGATTAACTTTACATAAGTATAAGTAAAGAAAAATTTCACATGTGGGCAACAATCATCAAGTTGCTGCTGTAATATACACCTAATAATTCTATCGCAGGATGCAGTTTGTAACAAAATATACATGGCATCTGCTGCGGTGAATGGATTCAGTTTAATTGGTCGATTCTGATTTACACAAAATGCTGAAGTGGTCGTCTGCACTGCAGTCCCACACCGGCAGACATCAGATAGATGCATATACACTGACATTATTCATGAAGCTGAGAAATGAAACCATGATGAATGACTGGACTTCTCATTTATGCAAACACACACACACTCATACATAAAAGACAAGCTGCAAAGTACACACACACACACACACAAATGCACACAAGTACAGACATCCACACAAACGCCTGTCACACACACAGGCTGCTTTGAAACCAGTTCAGTGAGTCCGAGTGCGAATGGCCCCGTCAGTCTAATCAGCAGTCACCACCAGCTCAAGACCCATCAACAACAAGGAGACAAGAGATCAGTCATTTTTATTTACTTTAATGTGCCACATTTATTCAGAATCTCTCCCTCCATTGTCCTTTTTACTTAATCCTGTGCAACACACGACGTATCAGTGTCATGAAACATGGATAAGGTAATAAAATGAGAGAACGTATGAAGAGGTTTATTATCAGTTTAACTCTGTTTTAGTCGATCATTCAACACAGCAGAGACAGAGAGAGATTTAGAATCAGTGGACCAAGGCTGGACGATGCTCAGCTAATTCTGAAGGTAATGATCATGTGGAGAGATGGAAGGTGGGGGAAGGGAGTGGGATGGGGTGGGGGGTGGAGGATGTATGTGGTTTTTGTTATGTTCGGGAATGTTTTTTCGCTCTTTGAGTGTGTGCGTAGGACCGGTGAACACTTGTGTGTCACTGTCATGTGTTTACCCGGTGTTATGAGCTACAACCTTGGCACTGTTTTCATACTCCAGACATGCTCCTCCACCCACGCAGTTCTGCTACTGAGGAGATCTGGAATGAACCATCCTTACCACCCACCCAGCAGCCTTCCAACATGGAGCTGCGAGCGGTGCGTGTGTGTGTGTGTGTGTGTATGTGTTTCTTTGCTGAAAAGCAGCAATCAAAGATTTATTTGCTGATCTGCTCAGTAAACCCAGGAAATAAAGTATTTTTTATGGTCACACCTGTTTACCCCCAGCTGATATTTGACCTGTTTTGTGGTGTTACCTAAGTATTTTTTTTGTTTCTTCTTTTTTTTTTTTTTTTTTTTACATTTTAAAGAATTTGTAAAACTTATACTGTATGTATTATATAATATCGGATTTGTGATAGAAAGACATAAAGCCTGGGGAAATTTGGCTGCATTATATACATTACTATGTGATATCAAAGTATTTAATTAATCAAAAATCTGATTCGAAGTAAAGCTCATTCTGCTCTTTATCCCATGATATCATCTTTTCACTGACATCTCATTAAATACTAATGTTAACTATATGTTTTCCAAAAATGTGAATATTAGATGACCTTTAATATAGTCTAATAAACATCTGATTAGTGAGTTACATATAGCCAGATGTTTTGTTTGACTGTGTATGCAGTTAGCATGTGGGATTAAATTATCAGTAAATATTCAAGATTCTTTCATATTATCAATTGTGTAATAGCAAAATGATTTTGTGTTGAATATTAAACAATTTTCTTTTTTTTTTTTTTTTTGGAAAGTGTCTAATATGGTGCTAATGACAGACGGTTCACTATATTTTTGTTAATTCAATTATATAAGTTTAGAGGCATGTACAATGAAATGTGCATGTGAAATTAATTTTATGATGTTGCTATAAAAAATAGAGCTAGAACCAATTTCAATAATTACATATATATTATACAATAATATACAAGTAATGGTTAGATATTACTACTACTACTACTACTACTACTACTACTACTACTACGACTACTATTAGTACTAATGATGATGATAAAAATAAATTCCCAAATCTTTGCGGGTTTTAAAGTCACTGTAATTTTATAATTTCTTCTTTTTCTGTCTAATCTGATGAATTGCGGTTTGGTTGTTTGCCAATGAACGTTAACTTATGACTTGGAATCAGTGACTTATGACTTGACTTAAACATGTCACCAGTTAACACCCTGTGAACAGTGGCAAAGAGTAGAGAAATACACCAAACTAGTTGCTAACACTAGCTGGTTCATTTAGCCCAGATACTGACATGAATTTATTTTAAAGTGGATTGACAGCTATTTCTAATACATTTTGATGTGTATAATGAACAGTATGTATGTATGTAAGACCATAATTCACATACTGAGAAGACTGCTGTGTATCTAGGTTTCCAGTCTTAAATAATAATGTAGAAACAATATGTTTTTCAAGTCTGTATTGTTTGCCATTAAGAAAAAAAAAAAAAAAATCTCACTTTTCCAAATGAAGTAAGTTTCTGGAAATACAATTATGCTCAGTCCTAACACACATAAAGAAAAAAAAAAGCACTGGAGGGGGAAGTGGTTTGAGAGTTAGAAAAAAAAACAATACAACAAAAACAAAATAATAAAAGCAAAATAAATAAAATAAAATCAAAATATACTGATCTGTGTTGATCTCTGAGATGATGCAGATATGTTTGTTTCCATGTGTAATGAAACCAAAGAAAAGGCAGAAGCAAAAACAAACAAAAACAAAACAGGGAATGCCAGTCTAATCTAATAATGTGCAAATAAATCAGTTATATACAGCCTCATCCCAATGATAATAAAGCTATGTTTCAGTAAAAAAAAATACTGTTTGGACTTTTCACAACTGACAAACTTTTTAAACAAATATTTATGCCTATTTCTAACACACGTCATGCTTCATAATAGAAAGAAAATAATGGAAGAGACAGTGACTTTTCAAAATAATAATAATAATAAAAAAAGATAGTTGTTTTATTCACTTATTTCTATTGCTCTTTCACTGTTGTTGTTTCATCTCTGTACCCATTAAATGCATGAAACTGAATGAAAACATAACAATTAGTTCAACACAAGTGTCACTGCAGTTAGCACACAACTGGTGTAAAGTATCAAAACACAGTGAGGTTTATGGAACCAGTGTGATCCTGACTTCACAGACATGTTTGTTTCTGGAAGTGACCGAGCTGATGAAGAGACAAAACACAATTCAACACATTACAGACTGTTTCCTCTTTTCCTTCTTTCCTCTGGATGAAGGTTCTTAGTCCCAAGGTGCAGGACAGAGCGTTATAAAAACAGCTTTGTTCCTGTCGCCGTCACTGAGCTCAATAAGAAATAGTGACATTGCATTTTATTAACTTATTTTAGTTATTTATTCTATTTCTTTGGTCTATTCATTATTATTGTGACTTTAGTTTTGTTTTTTTGTTTTTTTTTTACTTTTTATGTTCTTATCCTGTTTTTCTTATCCCAGACTGTTTTTAACTTTTGGGTTTTTATTGTGTTTGATTGCATCTTGTTTTTATTTATTTGATCTTATTTATTTATTTCATTCTTTTACTTATCCATGCTACAATACTGATGAATGGTGGAACACTGAGCACTTTTTGTCCTGTCTGTAAGCTCGATCAAGTACCTGTCTAACATGTTCAATGTATGTCTTACTGTAATGCCAAAACAATCACCTCGACTGCAAAACAAATCTACCCACAGGTACAAATAAAGTAACCTTGAACCTTGTGTGAATAGGCATGCGTCTCTATTATTGTTATTATTATTATTATTATTATTATTATTATTATTATTATTATTATTATTATCATTATTATTATTATTATTATTATTAGTAGTAGTAGTAGTAGTAGTAGTAGTAGTAGTAGTAGTGGTATTATTATTATTATTATTATTACCTCTGCCAAGGAGGTTATGTTTTTGCCAGGGTTTGTTTGTTTGTCTGTTTGTTTGTCTGTCTGTTAGTGTGCAACATAACTCAAAAAGTTATAGATAGATTTGGATGAAATTTTCAGGGTTTGTTGGAAATGGGATAAGGAAGAAATGATTAAATTTTGGTGGTGATCGGGGGTGGGGGGGCCCACGGGGGGGGGGGGGGGGGGGCACTGATCAGCCTTGGCGGAGGTCTGCGCTCTCCGAGTGCTTCTAGTTATTATAATAATAATAATAATAATAATAATAATAATAATAATTATTATTATTATTATTATTATTATTATTATTATTATTATTATAGTTATTATTATTATTATTACCTCCGCCAAGGAGGTTATGTTTTTGCCAGGGTTTGTTTGTCTGTCCGTTAGTGTGCAACATAACTCAAAAAGTTATGGACAGATTTTGATGAAATTTTCAGGGTTTGTTGGAAATGGGATAAGGAAGAAATGATTAACTTTTGGGGGTGATCCGGAAGAAATCCTGGATTCTGGATCACTTTGAAATTTTCGCTTTGACCAATTTGACCAAAACTCATGAAATTTAACTCAGGAATTGACAATGGGGTCCTCTATCACATTTCAAAGGCTGATCCGGATCTGATCCAGAAGGCGGATTTTATTTTAAAAAATAAATGTAGGATTCGTATCACTGATTATGTGGGGAATTTTTGCGCTTGGCGGAGGTCTGCGCTCTCCGAGTGCTTTTCTAGTTATTATTATTATCTTCATTTATATAACAGCTTATACACTTATATACTGGACTTATACACTGGTCTCCACATTTGTTCTCCATTAGAACAGGATAGAATCAAGTTTTCCATGCAGATGTTTTGTACTTTTCTTCGTTTCCTTCCCCAAAGGCATGTGTCCACACACTGACTGTTCACCGTCGTGTTTGCTGATAAACAGCTCGGCCTCTGTCTGTTCCCTCCGAGGACTGAAGCAGTGAGCTGCACGTTCATAGATGTATGTTGTCCCTTAGCAAACAAATCAATAAAACTCATTTCCTTTTGGTCAATTGTTAATTAAATGTCAGTTTTCCCTCAATTAAAAAGTGACTGAAGTACGGAATATGGCATATAATCATATTTTTCCTGTGCCTCCCTCGGGGCAATTGCAAATACGCAGGGATGATTACTAATGCAAAATAATTTTCTGATTTGTATCTGCAAATTGCTGCTGCCCTTGTGGTATCATCAAAGCTAGGTAAGCTTTATCAGCCCCCTACTTGGTAAATTATTTTAATGTTGATGGCTTAGATTACCAGGAGTAAGGCCTGCCAGTGTGATAAAGGTCATTTGGTGTAATGTAAAAGGTGGACCTGACAATTATGCAGAGAAGGAGCATAGTTTTAAAGCCAAACATAAGGTGTATTTATATTTAAAATGAGAAATATAAAAATACACCAACCGTGTTATTCTATCACAGCGGAGTGTTTTCATTACTGCGATATTTCCCAAAGGGATAATGAAATGTCACAGTGGATCCAAGACTTTCCTTCCAGTTTTAAACAACTTATGTAAAATCTGCCAGGTCTTTCTCTGTTTAAGAAGTGTTTGTGCTTGAATACACACTATATTGCTTTAAACTGATATCTGACTGACGTACAGCTCCTAGGAGAGAATTGCTTGTGACGCCAGCTTCAATGAAGTCAAAATCAACCAGGATCATACATATGGTCTGAGAGAGGCAGGTGTGTGTGTGTGGAGAGAGAAAGAGAGAGAGATGGACGGAGTGAGAAGGGAGGGGCAAATGGACTGGGAGCAGGAAACAGGGGGGAGGAATGGCGATGAATCAAGTGGTGGTGCAGAGATGCTGCTCAATGGGCAGTAGCAGTGAGATATAAAGCTTATGTGACAGATGCTTCTCTTGAAATGCATTACTGGATGGATACTGAAGCCATCCAGGTTCTCCTGAGCACCAAAAGAAATACAGACATAACAAGAATGCTGAGAGCTTTCATAATTGTCAACACATATTCCTTCCCGCTGCCTGCACTCGACTGTTCACGCTTTTACATACAAGCCTGTCAAACCCCAACAATGATATTTTACATCCACTCACACATACAATACAAAAGCAAAAAGAACATTTTTATCTTACTTTGTATTATTGTTATTTTTGTGTCTCTACAGTCATAAAAAACCCTCCACAGTTGTAAATTGTGCCAGATTAGCCTGAAGCGAGGTCTGCAGGACAGATTTGCACTCTACTGTCTATTTGCATTCTCTCCACTTTTATTTGCTCTTTTATCCAGGCCATAGTTTGTGTTTGTGAAAGAAAGAAAGAAAGAAAGAGAGAAAGAAAGAAAGAAAGAAAGAAAGAAAGAAAGAAAGAAAGAAAGAAAGAAAGAAAGAAAGAAAGAAAGAATTTATGTTAATTGAGCAGTAAAATAAATGAATCCAGTGCTGGGTCTGTTGTGGCAGTGAAACTCAGATGCTACTTACTTTTATGCTGTTGTTAAAGGATTTTCTAGAAACAAACAAATGTGAAACAAACAAATCATTATGCCACCTAATGGGCTTATGCAACACTGTCAAAATGGTCTCTCAATATCAGGTTATTAGAGTGTCAGTAAGTGATTGAAGCTTTCTAATACACTGAGGTGAAAAGCTTCATTGGGCTTTTTTTGTTTTTCTTCTGTTTTCGGTCTCTTTGGAAACAAAGAGAATGAAAACACTTCCTGTTTTCTCTCTCCTTCCAGCAGCAGAACAAAAACCTTTGGCTCCAATCCACTTGAATTGTTTTGTTGTATTTCTGGACTTTATTTTTTAAAAATTACACTTTTTTTTTTCTCAAAAATTCAGAGATGAGAAGCGTGGACAGATTGTGTTGGAAGAGATTTTTGATGGATTGAGAATATGGGCCAGATTTATCAGATTTTACAGATTTACCGCCGTTCAACCTGCCTTCACTGTCGGCCTCGATTATCTTCTCAGAGGAAACTCCTCGACTGTGGACTGAGACGTCCATAGCCAGTTCTGTTTTCACATTTCACTGGCGATAGGTCTGGCACCATTCATTATCACTCTGGTAAAGGGCTACGAGTTCTCTGAATCATTCCTCACACAAGTCATGCTTGTAATGGGCAGCACTGACTACAATGTCTTAGCAAAATAGGGCTGGGAGAAGAACTAAAGGAACCTCAAAAAATATATAAAAATCAGACACTAAAAGAATAATAGAAATAATGAAGAAAGAAATGCTGAAGTAATTCATCAGTGTAGCAGGCAGATTTATTCTGAAATTAAATAAATAGTCACAGAAATATAAAATTAAATAAACAGAGAAGAAGGATGTCACGGGCATATTTTTTTATGGATACATTTCTTTTCACATTATTTTCCAGTTTACATGTATTCCTCTAGTCATTCATCCATTTATTAATCTCACCATTTATTCATATTCCATTTTATTTATTTCTGGTTTTATTGCATTATACCAGTGGTTCCCAACCTTTTTTGGCTCGTGACCATTTTAACATCACAAATTTCTGGCGACCCCAGACATTCAAAACACAGACTTTTTATTTATTTATTTATTTAATTTGTTTTCGTGATCATTTAATAGTTTGCAATACTATGTTGCAAATAAATGTTAATTTTAGACAACATTTAGTCTATATAATGTATATTATTATGGACAGAGACAGAAAAGCCAGGTGTAGATTACTGCACAAAGGGAGAATTTTTTTTTTCCACGGTCAGGATATGTACAGTCAGTCCAGCTTGGATTTACAAGGCTGACAATTAATACTGAACAAACAATAACTCAAACTATGAATTATAAAAGAGCTGCAGCATCTGAAACTGACCATGATAAACATTTGACAGATAAACAGAACCACAGTGCTTCAGTTTCAGCTTCACAGTTTGTCATGTCTTTTATGAATTGTGACTGTCTCTGTCAACTCACCATGTATTTTTTATTAGTAAGTTTTGTTTTTGTTTTTATCAGTTACTAGAAATTTCAGGTGACCCCATGTGAGGTCCAGAACCCAAGGTTCAAAAACACTGCATTATACAGTTCATTGCCCATATAAGAGGATGTGACTTGATTGTAATGTCATATTTCACTGCATATTTATTTATTTTCTCACTATCCCATTTATTTACTTATTTATTGGTTGATTGATTATTTAGTTTTTTTGTTTTTTTTTTTGTTATTTTGACAGCTTTGGTCCTCGATTGAAGCTTGTTGTAGTATTAAAATGACTCAAACAGCACATAAAAACACCTGTGCCCTGGTCAAATCTTTCATCATGTAGTTCCTCATCTGAGGGCATCTGGTTGCCTGGAAGCGTGAATATTTTCCAGCAGCAGGATTGTCTCCTTCCTTGCATTATGTGTGCATTATCACCTCAAAGCCCCCTTTACTATGTGAAACCACCTTTACATGGAACTTTTGACAAAGACACTTTGACAAGTGTGATTTGTGTGAAGAACATTCAGCCAGAGAACATGCACTTCTTTGCAGAATGATAGTGGACAGTGCCAGGCCTATCTGCGACCATGTGTGAAAATAGAACTGCATATGCAATACTGCACTTCCATAAGCACACACAGTGGTACCTCGACTTACGAGTGCCTCAACTTACGAGTTTTCTGAGTTACGAGCCAGTGCTGTGTTGATTTTTTGTTTTGAGTTGCAAGCCAAAATCCGAGTTAGGAGCGAGCTTCAGATAGGCCGCTGCTAGTTGGCACAACATCCACCCAGTACCCTGTATCTTACTCATTCACTTCACGTGGTTACCTCGCTGCAGACGCATCTCTGTTGTGCTGTGCTTGCAATTTGTGCTAATTTCTTTTTTCTAACCATGGGACCTCTTTTCACCTCTTCCAGACACCCGGCAAAGCGTTTCAGCACCTCCCCTCTGGACAGCGACTGGACTTTGTTGTGCAGCAGGAGATAATACCTGTAATACCTAAGATCACCGTTATCTTTGAATTTAGAATTAGATTTAAAGAATGAACACACTAAAATGAAATAAATTTTTATTAAATAGTCATTATTAATTATCCAAAGCCACAGGCAGTCACTGCAGAGGGATGAAAGAGCTACGTACGGCTTTATTCTCATAAATTATTATATTTTTCCCGCCTCTTTTTAAATTACAACATTATTCTCATAATAGCTTTATTGTCGAAATATGATGACATTATTCTCATAATATTGCAACTTTATTCTCGTAAAATTATTACTCTTTTTGTATTTGACTATTCTAATAAAATTATGGGTTTTATCTCAATATTTTACAACTTTATTCTTGTAGTGACAAGCATTTTTATTTTCTTATGTGGCCCTAATGTGCTGTTGTAGAAAAACACAAGAAAAACAAATGTAATGAGAAAGGAACATGTATCCAGAGCATTAGAACATCACTTTTAGAGCATTAGACCAACATAAGTGCTGATACAGACACCTGTCAACATACACATTATTTCATTTCATTTTCATTTATTTATTCATTCCAATCTAAATGTTTGGAAAGGAGCAGGATGAAGAAAACTTAAAATACCTGCCCCTTTCTTAAAACATCTGCTTACATCAGATAACTTGCTTTTACAGCTATTACAGTAAACAGCTTACATGATAGTCCATGAGAATAAATCCAAAATCCATAAGTAAAATTATTTCATTACATGCCTTTATAAAGCTTCTCTATTCTCTCCTTATATAACGTCTTAAACTGAAAAACATTTGTACAGCTCTTCTCTTCCATTGCCAAAGAACTCCACATTCTGACACCCACAACAGAAATACACATTTGCTTTACATTAGTCCTTACCCTTTGCTGTTTAAAATTAACCCACCTTCTATCACTTTGAACATCATTACTTACATTAGTACAATTACTTCATGGTACCTAACAGAGGTGGACCTTGCAGACCCTTCAGACCATCAATGACCTGTTGATGTCATTGTCTTGTAATGTATTCGGAAATTACCAAAAATAGTCAGTTGCCCAGTAAAGGGTTAAAGCGAGCCTTAGTTTACACAAGCAGATTCAAATGACCTGAAATGCACCAGAACTCACAGCACAGAAACAAATGCAAGTTATTTCTGAAAGCCGTGCTGATTACCAAACAAATAAATAAACTGTCTGCGAAGATGGATTTTTTTTGGAAAAACAGTCAAGAAGAAGCAGGGTGCTGGACGCTAAATGTGAATCATTGAGTAAGACAAGAACAAAGGAAAAGAAAGTATCTGACCACTAGAGATTCATTGGTTCAGCTGATTAATACAGGCTGATAGTAGGTTTTACAAACGAATGGAATCAGCACAAGTCAGAGCTGATAGTGACCAATGGATGATGTTTGGCTTTTTAACTGGAATACTGAATAAGGGAGAGCAGTTTTTACAGTTTTTCACATTTATTGATTATTTACTTTAAGATTAATGTTCAGCTATTTATAATTATTTATTTAGGTATTTAAATTTTCGCCTCACATGTTCAGTTAAACACTTATCTGATATCTTATGAAGTCTATTTCAGACAAGCATATTTTACTGTCAAAGGTTTTACGGGGGGAATTTGGATGATATCAACGGATTAAAAGGCTATCAAATTGTCCTGCTCCAAATTATTGGTATTATTTTGGCTATTAAATAGCCATTATTGTTTGACCTTTATAGACTATGTTAAAATGCATCAAAAAAGCCCATTATGTTGGAAAATGTTTGGTACAACTGCTTCAATACAAATTCATACAAGAGAGAAAAAAAAGCACATTTCCCCATTTATTTGTTTTTCAAATATTAAACCTCTGTATAACTACATTTGTTTTAGGTATTCCACTAATATGCATCTCTAAGTAAGGAGATAGATTTGTAACCCTGAAATATTGCTTGTCTCACCAGGGCTGTGGGTGAGGCAGGTTACAATGGTATTCTTGGTGTTGATATGTTTTGCTATCTTCCGTGCTAATAATCACCAAACGACAGGACAGTTTCAGCAAGCTTTGTTGTCTGCAGCTCAGGACAACATGCACTGGTCACGCTCCACCATGGACTCAACTCTCGTGTCACGCCAAAACAGGTCATACCACAAACAATAGGCAGGAACCAAAATATTAAGAAAGGCAAGAAAAAACATAATAAAAGAATATATAATATAAATTGACTAAATAATTAATGAAATAATATGTAAATTACAACATAAACAAATGTCAAAATAATGAACAAAAATTAATAATTTGGAATAAAATAATATTCAAATTAAATGTTACAGTCATCCTCTGCCACAGATGAAATTTCCACATTTCAATAAAGAACTCCAAGGTGTGGATAAAAAAATCTGTGGAAACCTGCATAACGCAAAAACAGTTACAGACATCTGAAGTGAATATTTGTCTGTCACATAGCCAAATGCAAAAAAAAAAAAAATATATATATACAGTATGTATGTATATATATACAGGGTGGGGAAGCAAAATTTACAATGAACATTTAGTTGTTTTTTCTCAGCAGGCACTACGTCAATTGTTTTGAAACCAAACATATATTGATGTCATAATCATACCTAACACTATTATCCATACCTTTTCAGAAACGTTTGCCCATATGAGTAATCAGGAAAGCGAACGTCAAAGAGTGTGTGATTTGCTGAATGCACTCATCACACCAAAGGAGATTTCAAAAATAGTTGGAGTTCCCCACCCTGTATATATATATATAATTTTTTTTTTTGTTTCCAACATTGAGTATGTAAAATATGCCACAAAAATGTACAAGACGGTACAATACATGTGCAATACAACAGGCAACGAGCACCGAGAACCAAAATATTAAGAAAGGCAGGAAGAAACATAATAAAAGAATATATACTATAAATTGACAAAATAATTAATGAAATAATATGTAAAGTACAACATAAACAAATGTCAAAATAATAAACAAAAAATAATCATTTGGAAATAACATAATATTCAAATTAAGTGTTACAGATTTACTGAATATTCATATGGTGTAGTTCATTGTGTTTCAACTGTTATTGGGCCATTTGTCAAAGTTTAGTACTACAACAGGGGAAGAAGAAGAAGAAGAAGAAGAAGAAGAAGAAGAAGAAGAAGAAGAAGAAGAAGAAGAAGAAGAAGAAGAAGAAGAAGAAGAAGAAGAAGAAGAAGAAGAAGAAGAAGAAGAAGAAGAAGAAGAAGAAGAAGAGAGCTTTTCTCTTGAACAAAGTCAATTGTGTGTGAACAGTCCAACCTCAGTGTGGTCTTGTTAAAGCCCACTACCTCTGACGGCGTTCTGGGAGTTGTCGACTGTTGCCAGGGATTCATGCTGGTCGTCCATAATGTTCGGCAGCCTGTCCTCTGCTGTGGAGATGGCGTGAGCGTGGAGCACATGGCCCGCTGTTTTTATGCCAGATGCAACGGTGAAACTCCTGTTCAGCATTTTGAGCCGCCTGTGATGGTTATTGGTGAAGTTCCATACAGAAATTACCCTCCAGCAGGTAAACAGATAAACCATTATTACCTTCAAACTCTCCCTCAAAGTCAAATTCAGATGGAGGCACATAGAGTTTCAGCAAGTATATTACAAGATTTATATTAAGATATATGTTTTTAGCTACATATTTCTCTTAATGTAATGTTTAAAAGTCACAAGAAATTAACTTTTTACATACATGATGGGGATTTACTTGGTTATATGACACATTTTAAGGATCAGGACAGTTTAAGGATCTTGACAAATGTTAAAAAGTTTTTTTACTCTAATTCACTCCACACACAAATAGGAATTCATGAGCATATGTGGAATGTTTAATTAGAAATTTTCTATGACTGCATGTAAGCTGGTCCCTGTTATTAACAGCAGGCCTTTATCCAAAGTTTCCCAGCTCAAAGAGAAAAACTTGCAAAAATTCATTATGAATCTGCATTCTTTTTACTGCCATCAAAACACTGCACACATCATCTACAAATGAACAGACCAGTGAAGCAAAAAAGAACACCGGGAAAAAACAGTTCACATTTGGTGTGAAGATACTTGAGTGCAAGTAAAAGTCTTGAATTCAGAATATTACTCCACTTAAAGTGTTTTCAGGAAAATGTAAATTTAAGTAAGGAAAAGGAACGGGCCTGCTGATCACTCAGACAAGGTCTTTTTTTTTTTTTTTTAATATTTGACTATTCTATTTGTAAGACAAGGCGACACATGTAAGAGCATTTAAATGTTATAGTCAATGTTGAGCCAACTTTTATTCATTTGTGTACCACTGGATAAATCAGTCATGAAATCATATATCATTTGTTGTGTAGATGTGGCTGAACATTGGTGTTGGTCAATATCAGCACCATGTCTTTTCACTGATGGCAGTGGCAGACATTTACCTGCCTATTATTAAAGTTATTTTTTTTCTGAAATGTGTGTGTGCTTTTAAAGACACTGAGATGTCAGGCTGAAAGACTTTAAAATTTTACTTTTTTTATATCTATAATGAAGAATCCATGTTAAAGGCGATAATTAACGTAAGAAAAATAAAATAAATAGAAAGTAACGCTCGTACCACCATCATCTATGAGCCGAATGTTATTTATCAGCTCCCATTTTTGCAGTCCTATCAATAGTTTGTCCATAGGTCATCTTTACATTTACAATATGGTTGCTTCTATGAAACTGGGTGCATTTTGGTATCTGGCACTTTTCCAGCTTTTTAGACCCAATAATAAAAGAGAATTTTAGACATATTTCCCCCCAGGATGTACCTAATGATGACCTCAAATAAATGCAAAATAATATATACTCTTGCTCTGAGCCATCCCAAAATTAATGAATTTTTAATAAAATATTGGGGCCAAAAATAGGATCAAAATTGGGACCTGAAAAACTACCCTAGGTGTCAGTGCATTTGAGCTGAAAACATTGCTTGAAATGGTCTTATATACCGCTATAAATAAAGACACTGTGTTAAATTTTATGATCGCAGTGGTTTTTCTAATCCAGACATGCAGGTTTTTCATGAATCTCAGTCTCATACCAGGTTTTGTATGTAACCCATTGTGTCCACTTGTGTTACATGCAGAACCTGCCCAGTAAAAACGTATATAAATTGCAAATGATTTTGCAACAGCTATCAGTTTTGTGAAACCCTCTGCCTTGCATAATTACTTCAACTCCCAAAATGTGCCTGTGAGAGAATAAAGAGATATTTTTAAAAAAACAGTAGCGTAATTTTCATGTCCTTTTGACTGTGTTACATACAGATTTTTGTATTAAATATAATGTAAAATAATATAAAAATGTGTTTTATCTGAAAAATAGTTTCTCTTTTATCTCAGTAAGTATTTACCTTTAAAAAAGACCCAAAGTGCTTCCAAACTTGCATTATAACATTAGTCTACACCTGGTTTGAATTTTTTGACCCCATGTCCTGTTTTTAGGACAAGTTTCATAGAAGCACCTGTATACATCTGAGGAAGAACTTCACACAGTGTCCTAATATTTGGCTCACACATCCACTTGGTCTTAAAGATGAACTGTTTAGATTTGGTTGGCCAAAGGTCACAATGGCTAATTCTAGGCTTGCGCTAGCGTATCGCCACATTGCCATTGGCAATGCATTTTCCTGGTTGGTGAAGTTGTTTTCAACCCGTGTAGCCACAGTGGTGAAGGAATTTTTTAGTAAAATCAACCAACTTACATCTCTGATCAAAAATGTCCGAGCGATAACCAAAGATTATAACAAATGCGGTCTCCACTACTGAAGAGCACTGCCGAGAGCGATCAAACTCACCCGAACGTTTCCGATTTTTTACTAATTCACACTGCACAGACAGAGAGGGGTACGGAGCGGTGCGGACCACCACTAGCGGAAGTGAAAACAAAACTTATCACTTATTTCTCTTTTCTCTACCTGCTGAAGCTTCGCTTTTAAACCTTACCAGCGAAAACGCTGCAACATTAGTATCACATTAGTGTTGCCTCTGTTGTCTCCATGTTTGTTATTACTGACTTTCTTCTTCTCAAAAAACTTTACTCTTCTTCGTGGTATTTATTCGGTATGGTTAATTAAGAGCGGCGCCCCCTGGTGGATTAATTGACAAATGCTCATTCCAACACATTAAATGTCAGTAGCAGCACTTCGTTCCAGTCAGACTAATGACAATGACAATAAAGCACGTTTTCAAAAGGAACTAAGAACTAGAATGGGATTATTAAGTACTTGTATCGGTACTTGGTATCGGCAAGTACTCAAATGTAAGTACTCATACTCGGTCTGGAAAGAAGTGGTATCGGTGCATCCCTAATGTATGGTATCATAGTCAGAGGTGTCTCACTGGTAAATTTATTTTATATTGAATCTCATATTGAATCTCATGAACATCAGTGGTCAAAATAATTGTATTTATAAGTCTATCATTTATTGTTTTGTTATACATTAGAAATAAAAATAGTTTAGATGAAAATGTTGACTTTAGTATATTATTTATGATTTTTTTTCTATGAAACTGAAGCCAGATTGAACACATTTTTAAGCTCAAAATGCACCAGAATGCAGGAAAAAGACTTCATTTTTCCCAAAATTTCCCAGGGGAGCTATGCTCGCGCCCCGTGGCAGGGACCCAGACTGGCTGTGGCTTTTTGTGGCTACACTCATTTCTACTAATGTAGCCACAGTAGCTGTATCTTTCATTTTCATAGCGCAAGCACAGTAATTACAAAAAAAACTACAGGCTGCTAAAAAGTCTGAAACTAAATGTAACTTGCTACAAGTTGTAACTGCATGGACACAGTATGATGTACAGATAGTAGATTCATCTTATAGAAGATATGTTGGTTATTTATGTAATCAGTTTGCAAGTAACTAAATGTGGGAAAGAACCATATAGGACTACAAATACTCCCCCTGAAATGTAATGAAGTAGATGTATATAATAATTGTATTTAAGTTGTGTAGTTAAGTAAATACACTGTTAAATTGCACCACTGTAATTAGGAAAATGAATTCACATCTGTGCACCACATGATGGCTGTTGAATAATCATCAATCAATCTTAAGAGGCAATTAACAAATAAGGCTATAGGATGTAAAGCCCTACACATGAAGATGCCTCTCTGTATGCCTCCATATAATTATAGTCAAAAGCTAGAATCACTTTGTCGCATTTCAGCATTTGTTCCATTTAAATTGGAGAAGGGTTGGGAAGGGTTATGGTGCAACGCTGCAGCAATTTCCACTTAGGTTTTCCGTTTAATCTGTCACACACAAACGTGAAATTTGCACCTGCGGATGATGAAGACTAGCTCTGCAGCGAGGCATGTGAGCAGGATGGATCATAGAAATCGATTGTAACTGTCACTGAAGTCAAGGGGGGGTAACTAGTCCTGTGCTCGTGTGCAGACAGCTGCAGACGATTTGTTTCTGAGTATGAGTATCTGAACCCAGCAAAGACCTGTCGAAGAACTCTGAATGCAAGTTTCTTGATTGTATATCATTTTAAATAGAGAATATGTGGCGCAGCACCATGGTAGCTGCTAAGAAATATGTGCTCAATACATGGAACAAGGTACAAAATCAATCTAGGGCTTTCAGTGAGAAGGATTCGGCCACCTGGCCCAACATCACACTGTGTAGGAGGGTGATGGTGATGACACAGTTCCAGGAATTTAACCCAGGGATTTTTTTTTTGGTTCCAACAAAACATAAGAGTCTTGATTTTTAAACAGTTGGCATAAAACACTGACTGGTTTTGACTTTGATTTTCATGCATTAGAATGTAGTTAACATCACACCATATAGCAGATGGAAGCTTTTACACTGAAAGCAAATCCACACCAGAACTGCTGTATCTTAAATCGCAGTGCCACTGACAGCCATTAGATGGTGCTCCAAAAAGTCCTGACTCCACAGAGTCTAGAAACTTTAAATCATTTTGTCTAATTTCATTCCCATTTGTTTTATTAAGACCCTCTAACAAGTATTCTGGTGGTCAACTTCAATTATTGCTCTATTAATGTGATTTTAAAGCAATGTTGCCAACCTCTCAGTCCGGAAAATATCCATTGTCTGTCATAAAAGCTGCTGCAAGTTGTTACATCACAGGTGTCAAACTCCAGTCCTCGAGGGCTGGTATCCTGCATGTTTTAGATATTTCCCTCTTCCATCACACCTGGAAGCCATTACATCATTATCAGGCTTCTGCAGAGCATGATGATGAGCTGATCACTAATTGACCCAGGTGTGCTGGAAGAGGGAAATATCTAAAACATGCAGGATGCTGGCCCTCGAGGACTGGAGTTTGACACCCCTGTGCTACATGATGTCATCACCTTATTTGCATAATTGGAAATGTGCATGTAATTGTAATGAACAATGCGGGGGAGAGGAATAACACACACACACACACACACACACACACACACACACACACACACATATATATATATATATATATATATATATATATATATATATATTTTAGGCCTGTAACAGTACATGTACCGAACCGTTTTGGTACACACCTGTTCAGTTTGGTAAACAGCTGTACCGAAAAGGCACTGTATGTTGAGAAAAAGAAAAAGAAAAAGGAACGAAAGACATCGTTCTATGCAGAACTTTAAATCTGCGCAAGTTTCACACGGACATACTGAACACATTGACCCAAAATATGAAATAGCAGCTGATATAAGGTAAAAAAAAAAAAACAACAACAAATATGATGTGAACCTGGAAGGAAGAGACTGAAGACCCTCCACCATCAGTACAGTCCAGTTTGGATCAGTTCCGGTTCAGGTGAAAGACAACAACGAGGAAAAAGACATTAATAAGACGGACGTTGTTTGGCCCCTAGGAACTACGGTAGTTCCAAAACACTTACACTAGCTGTCTGTCTGTCTGTCTGTCACGCACACTGTGTAATAGAGGAATAAATAGAACGTAGAAAATATGTAAAGTTTCACTTTTGTTTCACGACAGCGTTTGTTACGTTAGTTATGGACCGAACCCCCAGTTATATAACTGCGCTATCCCCCGGCTCTGGCAAAAAAAAAAATCCCCCGTGCACACAGGCACACACAAATACACACAGTGTCCTAAATAGTTTGGCCTCTGTCCTAAAATAAATAATTTGGTTCATTGTGTTATCAGTGTTTCTCTTCAGTTTGTTTAAATAGAAACCAGTTTACCCTCTTGTTAATGTTGCACTTCATGTGGAATTTTTTTGTTATTTTCATGCAGAATGTGAACTGACAGAACTGTGATTAGATTTTTCTTGTTTGTTCGAAACTACCTTTCAGGGAAAAGTGCTATACTAATGTTTAAAATACATTTAGTAATATTAATAATTTATTTTATTTTCTATTTGATTTGTAGCAGCAGAATTATATTATTCCTGTTTTTCTATATTTTTTCGTCTCCAGCAAAATTTGGGGAAAAATGTTAAAAAAATTCATAAATGCATTAATAGACATTTTGAGGGGTTTTCTTTCTTCCCGTACCTAACCAAAAAAAAAAAAAAAAAAAACGAACCGTGGCTTTGAAAACCGAAAACGTACCGAACATTTAGTTGTTTTTTTCTCAGCAGGCACTACATTAATTGTTTTGAAACAAAACAAATATTGATGTCATAATCATACCTAACACTATTATCCATACCTTTTCAGAAACTTTTGCCCATATGAGTAATCAGGAAAGCAGACGTCAAAGAGGGTGTGATTTGCTGAATGCACTCGTCACACCAAAGGAGATTTCAAAAATAGTTGGAGTGTCCATAAAGACTGTTTATAATGGAAAGAAGAGAATGACTATGAGCAAAACTATTACGAGAAAGTCTGGAAGATACTATTAAAGAAGAATGGGAGAAGTTGTCACCCCAATATTTGAGGAACACTTGCGCAAGTTTCAGGAAGCGTGTGAAGGCAGTTATTGAGAAAGAAGGAGGACACATAGAATAAAAACATTTTCTATTATGTAAATTTTCTTGTGGCAAATAAATTCTCATGACTTTCAATAAACTAATTGGTCATACACTGTCTTTCAATCCCTGCCTCACAGTATTGTAAATTTTGCTTCCCCACCCTATATATACATATATATGAGAGAGAGAGAGAGAGAGAGAGAGAGAGAGAGAGAGAGAGAGAGAGAGAGAGAGAGAGAGAGAGAGAGAGAGAGAGAGAGATCCTATTGGTTTTTAAAATTATGGTCCACTTCGCCTACAACAATGAACATTTTTAACCATAATATTTGTCATTTTATTCACATTAATGATGTAAATGGATCAAATAGAGACAATAGAGAAAGCTGTCATTGTCAGTAGGAGTGATTTATATTCAGTGCAGTAATTTGTTTTAGACAAAGAACAGTACGTGGTTTCACATCAGAGTTTCTAAAAGTCTCCAATAACACCAGAAAAAGTTGATAGATTTGTCACTCAGGGAGGTAGAATTGGGAAGGGACACTAGGGACACTAGGGACACTAGGGACACGTCCCTACCAATATCCAGCCAATACTGTGTAGTCACTATCAATAAAACCACTGTCTGTAGTGTTTAGTCGATGATTATGGCACACAAAGGGTTAACAGTCAGTTTCTGCTAGAAGTCCCGCCTCTAACCTAAATATTGCTCTCTGATTGGCTCTGTATCTCGCTAATGTACAATTAATGGAACGTAAAATTTGTGGGGAAAATACTGTACTGGAAGTGATGGAGGAGGAGAAGCTTGAGGAGATTCAGGAGGAGGTAGAGGAGGAGAGGCTGTAAATTCATTGGTGAGGTTAAATAATGATGGATATGTTAGTCATGAGATTCAGCATTGTGACAGTGTGATGATGATCTGAATAACAATGCTTCACCCATGTGGCTTTAAAATCAGACCTTTATATCTAGTCTGGTGTTCTAATAGGCCTCATCATGTGAGCACTTTTGTGTCCCCACTAATGTCAAAATCAAACCTACTGCCTTGTTGTCACTAGTCCCTTTTCTGATAGAGTCTCCAGAGGGGTCTGAAAAAAAAAATCCCTAAATATAGTAACAAAGTTGATAAGTTGGATACACTGACTTTTACAGCTAGGCAGACAGTGTGTTTTTGTCACTGACAGAGAAAATCATTTGGTTTCATTCAGAGGGAAAAGATGTGTGTCATTTCAAAAGTGGCCAGAAGTTTCCAAACAAATTTTAAAAATATCTAAATTTTGCTTAAAAAAACAAGTTTTTAGGGTAGTCTGAAAAGTTTGTAAATCTATACTGAACAAAATATAAACGCACCACTTTTGTTTTTGCTCCCATTTTTCATGAGCTGAACTCAAAGATCTAAAACTTTTTCTGTGTACACACAAGGTTTATTTCTCTCAAATATTGTTCACAAATCTGTCTAAATTTGTGTTAGTGAACACTTCTTCTTTGCTGAGATAATCCATCCACCTCACAGGTGTGGCATATCAAGATGCTGATTAGACAGCCGGACTTTTGCACAGGTGTGCCTTAGGCTGGCCACAATAAAAGGCCACTCCAAAATGTGCAGTTTTATCACACAGCACAATACCACAGATGTCACAAGTTTTGAGGGAATATGCAATTGGCATGCTGACTTCAGGAATCTCCACCAGAGCTTTTGCCTGTGAATTGAATGTTCATTTCTCTGCCATAAGCCATCTCCAAAGCTGTTTCAGAGAATTCATGAAGAAGACTGTGCGAGGAAAATGGTGGTCACACCAAATACTGACTGGTTTTCTGATGCCCCCCCGGACCTCCCAATACAGTAAAAGTGCACATTTTAGAGTGGCCTTTTATTGTGGCCAGCCTAAGGCACACCTGTGCAATAATCCTGCTGTCTAATCAGCATCTTGATCTGCCACACCTGTGAGGTGGATGGATTATCTCAGCAAAGGACAAAGGAGAAGTGCTCACTAACACAGATTTAGACAAATTTATGAACAATATTTGAGAGAAATAGGCCTTTTGTGTACATAGAAAAAGTTTTAGATCTTTGAGTTCAGCTCATGAAAAATGGGAGCAAAAACAAAAGTGGTGCGTTTATATTTTTGTTCAGTGTAGCAAGAAAAGTGTCAAGTCGGCAACAGTATTTTAAAGGTTAACAGAAGGTTTTGACCAGTGTGTTAGACATTTAGAGCTGTGTTAAAAATGTCTGTAAATGTGTTTTTGTCTAACAGAACAGCTCAAACTTATACTTAATAGGTTTCACTGATAAGAACATTAAATGTGTGAAATGTACTGTTCTACCATGTCAAGTGAGCCAGCATTTTGCAATCACCCACTCCTTGCAGTCTCTCAGCTTCACCCATTTTATCCAAATATAGTTTTGACCATAACGCAAACTCCTGACTTAAAACAACAATTCAGCATCCATGTGTTAAGATGCCATTTCTTGGTTTTTTTTCGGTTCATTTCTCTGTATTAAATCTGTTGCAGCACTATGTCCATAAAAATCCATAGAACACTTTAAATGATGATTAAGACCAGAGGAAGCAGAAAAGTAAACTTACCATTCTTAAACAGATGAGAAGAAAAGTTTGGCCCTAACTAACATTAACACCACTGCTTTTGCCAAACCAGATCTTGATGGAATCCCCTGAAATAAAAAACGTTTTTTACGAAGTGTTTCATTTGTCAGCTCTGTATCTGTACCGTCCAGTTCAGAGGACGGCAAATAATGTAAGGATTTCTATCAACACGACCCTGTTTAGTGGACAAACACAGAGTGAAGTGATGCACTGCTGTAAATGGACCCAGAGCTCCAATGGTATTTCAGATGCTTAAAAAGGAAAGTCTGTCAGTTTAATTATACAATATATTCACATTAATTTCATCGTTTTATTCAGTAGTAGTTCTTCTGCCTCCGTCTCCTAATGTGTCCCTGTAGACCACAATTTACTCCAGGTAAAATATTACGGAAAGTTACATTAATCACTGTATTTGACTTAAATAAATGAATGTAGACCATCTGAACCCACGCTTGTGCCCAGCTAAAGAAAAAAAATACAGACTATTTGGACCCACAAATGACTTTAATGGCACCATGATGTCAGATATGACAAATGGAGATACAGTGTATGTATGTAACTTATGACAGTTACATGTGTTGTGCGTGTTTAGTGCACTGAGCTCATTTCTTGGTTCTTCTAAAATTAGCAGCCCGTGGATCTGATGTAAAAGAAAGTTCTTTTGAAAATCTGAACACACACTTATGATGAGTTTCTCACAAAATGAATGATGTTGCAGGTTATTATATTGAATTTCTAAAGAAAAACAGGATTTCACAAAGCTGTGTATTTCTGCTAATATTTCAGATGTCTGTATTAAATGGGGTTTTACAATGTTTTCATATCCAAAAGTTATCAGTGCAGAACAACAAGAAAGTCCAAGGTCTAGCTTTCTGAAAACTTTGCAACATTTTTTTTCTTTTCATGATGTGCTTGTCACAGATATCCATAAACAATTACCTGCTCTAAGTACAACACCCACATCCAAATACATCCGAATCCATAAATCCATAGTCACACAGTCCGATATTTCCAGCTGTAGCCTTTGCTGTGGTTGTTGTTGTCTGATATTATGGATTCAATTGAAGATAAAAACATGAACAGATTTTGTCCAGTTATTGCCAACAGCGTCTCCTCAGAGGAACAGGCCACTGCTACCCATGTTCTCACAGACACTGTGTGCTGATCCACGGCTTAAAAAGTCTTTTTTAAGAGAAAGGCTGGAACTAAAGTGGCCTGTTTCAAAAAGAAGCTGAGCTGCAGGGGCAGCGTTACAGGGCAGTATAAGATAAATATGGAGCCTCAGAACGAAAAAAAGAAAGAGAAAAAAAAAAAACATGGACTTGGAAATGTGCATAATAGGCCTCTCTGTTGAAAAACTAACACTGTTAACACCAACATCTACTTCTGATTAAAATCACTGAAAATCTGTGAAAGTTTTCAGCTTGTTGTCACACCAAATGGAAGCTTCACTTTCTGCCATGCTATAGCAAATGGATCAAAAACACTCAAGCCAAATGATCTGCTTTGTTTGCAACAGATTTGTTGTTCCTCACGCTCCATGGGGCTCTGCATTTTGTTCTGAAAGAAGCCATTTGAAAAGGTTCACTTTGTACAGCAATGAATTTTCCCTGATACAAAATGCAAATGCTTTTGAACCTGCAAGTAGCAATGTAATACTAGTGTTGTAATTAATAATTATTGTAATGTTTTTCCAGGACCTCACCAGGTTTGTTTTAAAAGCTACATCCACGCAAACACATGTTCATTTTAAAGGCCAGTCACTTTTTGTGATGTTTATGTGCAACAGTAGAATTACAGCACAGGTCTGGTACATAACTGATAACTAGAGGTGTCTCTGTTTTAAATTAAAATGGGATTTACAGAAATTAAATGAAAGAAAAAGAAAATCTGACAATAGAATAGAATAGAATATATTTATTGTTATTGTAACAGGAACAACAAAATTTAAAAGTGCCATCCAATCTGTACATCATATATAAAACCTACTATAAACATACAAATATAAACAGCTAAAATAAGTAGGTAAACAAACAAAACAAAGAAACAAGACACATACCACCATAAAAAGTATTGACTCAGGTACCACTGAGCTACTGTGAATGTGTGCACCACCATCTTGCTTTCAAATCTATATAAATGTATATAAATAATATTTACCTAGAACAGCCATAAACAGACAAAATGACATCACAGAATTTTCCCACTATTTGTTCCTGAGGACTATCATTTTCCCTGCTTTTGAGGCCGTGATCTTGTCTCAAAATGGACATTTGGTGCAAAATGAATTTCTCTGCAGAAAAAAAAAAAAAAAAAAAAACTTGTGTGAATATATGCAATCATTACAGTTTGCTATTATTCTATACCACATATGAATATTGATATAAGTATAATAAAAATGACTCAAATGCAAATCCTAGTGTTATTTTGCTTTTAATAGCCTAACACAAAAGCATCAGTATCTTATGAGGGTATTTATCATGAGGGATTACACACATTCTACTCCAAATGAATGCTTATGGCAGTTCTAGTAGTAATTCTGGTTTTTCTACAGTTAATTAACCGTCTCTGTCCCCATAAGAATTTCAGTACAAATAATCTCTGAATATTCAAACGCATTTTTTATCTCAAACCACAAGAGGAGAGATGAAAACCGGACACAGGGATGGTCACAAATTGCCTGAATAACACCTCTGTCGCCTCAGGAGTTATAATAATAATAGTGGATTAGATTTATATAATGCTTTTCTATGAATGCATACTCAAAGAATGTACAATGGATCCATTATTCATTCCCTCACACATTCTCACTCTGGTGGTGGAAAACTACATTTGTACCCATGGCTGCCCTGGGGCAGGCTGACGGAACCTCTGACCACCACCGAACATTCACATGCATTCATACACCAGTGTGGTCCCTCATTTATCCATATAGTTGTTGTAGTGTTTATAATATAGTTACATAGATGGTAGATGTTTATTTTATGTCAAACCTGCCACCAGACGATAGTCTGGGTTTGTCTGTCTTTCATGTTGTCTGTTATTTCCTGTTTTATTTTGTTAAGTTCCCCTCATGTGTCTTGTCTGGTGTCTTTACTTCCTTTCCCCTATGGTGTTCACCTTTCTCCTGATTACCTGACTCCGCCCTCATTTGTTCCACCTGTGTCTCGTTGTCTTCCCTCCCTTCTGTGTATTTAAGTCCTGTCTTTTCCCCTGATCAGTTGCCAGTTCGTATTTTCCTCGTGAGATACTTACCAGCGTTTTGATCCAGTCTGTCTGTTTGTCTACCTGTTTTGACCCGGTTTGCCATCTCGCTTTTGCCTATCTGCCTTCTCCCTGTCGGTTTTGTCTGCCTCAGTCTGACCTCCTGGTTTTTGATCTCCTCGCCTGTCCTTTTACGGTACGTGAGTTAGCCTGATCCCTATGTCCTGTTGCCTGTCTGACTGCTTCCCTGTGTATGACCTGTTTCCGCCATTGACCTCCCTCTGCTTCTCCCCAGTCGGGGTACCGGCGCGTTCTGCCGAACCAGACGGAGGGTTCTCGTCCTCAGTCCTGAGTTCCCTCCTGGAGAAGAGCTCAGCGTCCATTATCCTCAAGATTTTGTTCACTATCATATTCATTGATCTGTCGGTGTTGTCCAGTGACAATAAACACAGTGAACTTTTACATCTGTCTCTGGGTTCTGCTTTTGGGTTCAGTTTTCGTACACACACCATTACATTTTATCGGTATAACGGCTGCAGTAGTAGTATATCCACCGTTAGTACTTGTATTTGGAATAGTAGTTCAACAACTATGGGTATTTGTACTAGTTATTGGTAGTTATACTAGTAACAGCTGTTCTACTTCTTAATAGTTGTAGTTCAGTTTATTGTACAGCCATGGGTCTTCTCATATCTCTCTCGCTCTCTCTCGCTCTCTTTCTCTCTCTCAACCCCAACTGGTCATGGGGCAGATGACCAGAGTCAGGGTCTTTTAAAAGGTAGTTACCTCCGCCAAGGAGGTTATGTTTTTATCGGCGTTGGTTTGTCTGTGTGCAAGATAACTCAAAAAGTTAAGGTCGGATTTGGATGAAAATTTCAGGAAATGTTGATACTGGCACAAGGAACAAATGATTAAATTTTGACAGTGACTGGGGTGGGAGCACTGATCTGCCTTGGCGGAGGTCTAGAAAAGACAGCACAGACCTCCGCCAAGGCAGGTCAGTGGCCCCCCCATCCCCGTTCACCACCAAAAATTAATCATTTGTACCTTGTGCCAGTATCAACATTTCCTGAAATTTTCATCCAAATCCAGGGCACTGATCTGCCTTGGTGGAGGTCTGTGCTCTCTGAGTGCTTCTAGTTTTTCCTTCCGCTGTCACCAAGTGTTTCCTCCTGGATGATTCTGTTAGTGTCTGTACATTGGCTTAAAAGTCTGGTTTAGGCCAGACCTAAATATAAAGTGTCATGGGATAACTTTTGTTGTGATGTGATGCTACATAAATAAAATTTGATTGATTGATTGATTAATAATAAAAAGGAGATTTCAACAGTAAGATAAGATATGATTTTATTTATCCCACCATGGGGAAATTTAACAGTTTACAGCAGCAATATGCAACACACCAGTGCAAAAGAAAGGCAGGTAGAAATAAATGTTCTTAAAAGTATAAAAATTTAAGTATAAATTGTACAGATATTTACATATTTACAGAGTGATTGCATATATACAACAGCTGATAATAGAGACAAGGACATCAGCGCCTGTAATCTGGTGTCATGTTGAATCAACAGCTGGTTTATTTTGTTTTCTTCCAGAGGGTCATGTGAACATGATGCAATGAGTCAGCGAAGGATTAGTTATAACTGATAAAACCCCGATCAGGCAGCCAGTGAGAATGTTTCTGTTATTGTTTCTCAAAGTCTGTTTCTGTCTATCCATAATACAACACAACTGCAGGCTCTCCAAACTGAAACATGGCCCACAGCATTTCCAAATGTCTCACACTGTGGACGTAGAGGTACATGGAAGGAAAGTTCCGTATCTTAAAACCAAAACACATAAGTGTGGACCAGTGTTGCACAGAGCCAATACAAATAACCAATGACTAATATCACTGAGATGTTTTGCCATTTGGGAAAAAGCCTTGAATCAAATGTTTGCTTGGAATTGAGTATTTCATGTCCTTATCTCACAGATTCAATTCTGTGCACGTAGGGTGATAAAGGCAGTACTTGGAAAGTTTGTGAAACAGCACGGAAAGGATGTGTTGTTTGCCTTCCTTGTCAGCAGGTTCCACAAAGGCTTTGAGGGATTTAGACATACCGCAGAGAAGATGAGGAATAAAGATTAAGATTAGTACTGGAGGACATATGTTTATTTTACTAACAGTGGTCAGAGCCTACTGAGTCAGAAAGACCATGATAATGACTGAAAAAGTCTTTTTTTCATTTAAAGGTGTTCTTCAGTAACGCAATCACTGACATGTTCCTTGGATGACAGTGAAGCTATCCTGTCATTCTTTTGCTTTTTGATTGAAGTGCCTTTCCATCATCACTGATAAGTTATCCTTCCCTCATATTATGCACATTGTCAGACAAGAATTGAAATAATGAGTCTCATATGTGACTATTCAACGGTCCCATTCTCAGGCTTTTCATTCTGATGGTGTTGGAATTCCTGAGTGTTACCTTTCAAAATGGAAAATTACTACAAGAAAACGCGACTGCAATTCTACCTTTTCCAAAGTGCAAAAGCGTGGGTTTATGAAGAGCCAAATGGTTTCTAGTCCTTACTGTAATTTATGCTTGTTAGTGGTATAAATTGAATGCGGTGCCCCAAGGAATGTCAGAGAAAAAAAAAAGGTATTTACTTCAAGTAAGGGGTCCAAATTGGCTCAGGGAAAAAAACAAAACAAAACAAAACAAAACAAAAATATTAAACTCGAAGATGGTCACACTCTGATTTCATTGTAATGTAATTTAATGCAGGTTCCAGTGTTTCACCTGACAAGCGAGGTCTATTACTGCTGAGAAAAAGCGATGCACATAAATTACTAGATTCATGCTATTTGAGCTCATTTAAATTCAGTTTCAGTTTATAAAATGAACAAGGTTTTACTGTTATTTATTGAAGTTGTTTTTTTGTTTTGTTTTGTTTTGTTTTTTTACTGCGACAGGTTGCTTGCTTCAATTCCATGTGATCATATTCTTTGTCAGTGTTCATTTTAATCCCAGCATGGAAACACATTAGCAGATAAATATCTAGACTATATATATATAAAAAATGTAAAATGCTATTAATACACTCATCCCAAAAACGCTAATCACATCGAGCTCCTCACTCTGGAGTTTTATGTGAATATATTTTTATTCCTGATGGGATCTAATCGTACTATCTTACTTGGGGATCATTTTGAGTTCATCCCTCACACACTGTTTACCCTCCAACATCGCTGCTGGCTATCGGTGCAACTGCACAGTCAGGTTTATCCACCCAGTCAAATTAATCCTCAGGAACAGCTTTGAACGTATCGTATCACTGCTGGATTTGGCTCAGGCGCACAAGAAATATGTCATTCAGAGGGAAATAACGGACCCTGTTGATAGTCATTTACAGAAAAAGGCTACATTTGCCGCACGTGTGAGTTTTCATTCACTTTCTAAATTGTTCACTTTGCCGATGTGGATTCAAATGGTGTAAATGACGGTGGTGTGTTCTCCTTTGGTCTATCAGTCCAAGTCAAGTCAGTTTTTTTTTTTGTTTTTTTTTCATAGTCAACCTATCTACCTCTTGGGGCTTTGCAATCTGTACACTAGGTGACACCGTCTAACCTTAGACCTCTTCTTTGGATAAAGAACTCCCAAAGGAATAATAATAGAAAAACTCTTAGTAAGAACAACAGAGCGAGGGCATAAGTCTGCAAATGGACACGGTGGGCCCATATGTTATAAATGTCCTGAACTCATTTGGAATTAATGTTTTCTGCACACAGCTAACATGTTTTATTCTATATCACATATTGCACTTTGTCATACAACCACAAAAATGGAGACATCAGGAGCTTTTTTACTACTTAGAGCAGGGGTGTCAAACTCATTTTAATTCAGGGGCCACATCCTCCCAGTATGATCTGAAATGGGCCAGACTAGTAATATAATAACATAGTGATATATAAATAATGTCAATTCTAAAATTTTCTCCACGTTTTAGAGAGAAAACAGTAACATACGTGATGAAAATGTACATTTACACACAATCCTTTAACATGAACAACCATAAAAAAAAACTGAAGTGTATTAAGAAAAATATGTGCAATTATGCCAAGATTATGTCTCAGGTTCTCATTTACACATGTACATTACAACTTATAAACAGTGGATCTACAAAGACACAAAACATTTAGTAACAGGCAGAATATTGTTAAAACTGCACTCCTCTTAAGATGTATGTTGTTCATATTTGTTCAGGTTATCGATATCATAGATAGATAGTTATATATATTATATTATATTGTAGTTATAGATAGTTTGTAAATGTAAAAAAAACAAAAAAAAAAACAAAACATGTATTTTTACTTTTTTTTATTTACATTAAAGCAAAGAGAAGAATTTGGAGTTCTTAGTATTTATAGGTTATTATGATAGTATTTTACTGGTCTGATCCACTTGAGATTGAATTTGACTGAATGTGGAACCTGAACTAAAATGACTGTTAATATGTTCAGTGTAATTTTGGCATTTCGCAAAATTCACCCCACGGGCTGGGTTGGACCCTTTGGAGGGTTGGTTTTGGCCCGTGGACGGTATGTTTGACACCTGTGACGTGGAGCATAAGTCACAGGTAATGAGTTAATATCACCAGCCTTCTGACTGTGGAAAATAATACCAGCTAATCAGCTGTTGGTTAACCAATTTGTCTTGTCTTAACTAGCAAAGTAACCCTGGCTTCTCATAGCAGTAGACTAGCAGGGTGTCAGTAAGAGTGAGAAAAAAAATACATGGATGTACCATATATTACATTTGAAGATTTTTAGTCTATAAATGCACAAAAATATCACCATTATCATTTTCTCTGCAGGGAAGCCAGCAGTAGGTTGAAGATATAGAAGAGAGTAACGGAGAAGCAGATCTTCATGGTTTCAGGTGTGAAGGTAGAATTACAGAAAGATGTCAACATCTATGACCTTTGAAACCAGTGTGTGTGGGCTGAAGTAAATTTTTTTCATTTATTTTACAAAAAATCTTACATCAGATCGACTTTTAGTAAGATTCATTGCATAATATTGAACAGTGGCCTTGAAGGAATGTGTCCTAATTAATAAAATTAACTAAAACTAAACAAAAAATTTACTAGAGCACAAGCTCATCACTGTCGAGTTGCTGGAGTCGGATGGGCTGATTTTTTTTTACACACAGATGGAAACATTGGTATTCTTTTATTTATAAATGTATTTTAGGTCTACTTCCAGTATATTTAATGATTTACATCTGTTGGGATGATGTTAATAATTACAGTCTCTGGTCTCAGGTTCTGTTATCTGTACATGTTCCAAAAGTCAGAACAGAACTGAAGCTTTTATATGTCCTGGTTCCAGAAGGAGATAAAACCAAACGAACAGGTCTCTTGAAATACATTCAAAGTTATTTTAAATGAATGGGAAAAGAATAAATCTGGATATAGATGTTTTTCTGATAGACTAATAGATAGTCTTTTTTCTTGGTTAAATAATAGTTAATAATAAATAAATATAAATAAATAATAAATTGGTTTTCCCCTGTAAGTCGCTTTGGAAAAAAGTGTCTGCCAAATGCATAAATGTAAATGTAAATAAATAAATAGTTTCATAATCATTAGACCGGTTGTGATTTTCAGACTAAATCCAACCTTTGGCTATTCTGTTTGTTGAATATATTAATTGTGTCTACAGTATTTTTCAAGATCAGGCCCTTGATTCATATAGTTGTTTTCTTTTTTTTTTTTTTTTTTTCAAATGAATTAAACTAGAGCTTATTTCTTTATCAAAGTTATACAAAAAATAAGTCCTGTGTCTTTTGCCAGATTTTTCCCTCACACTTGCACACAAAATAAAACCTAGATCATTATACACATCATATTCATGATAAATTCTCACTTTTCACTACTTGGTCACAGTGCTTCTCTATTCATCTCCAGTAAAACAGCAAATCGAGTAAAGATGCCACGGAAAGGCTGAGGATCAAGCAGGTGAGATATGAATACTATAAACTGTAGAATGTACCTAGACTCAAGGATAATTTATTGTTTAAATTTATTCAGTATTGAAACAGAAATGTGTGCGGTGAGTATGTGTGTATGTGTGTGCAGAACTTAATTTGCATTAAGAATATTTTACAAATATTTATCTTCTAACTGCATCTGCCGCTGATTCTTATAATTGTGGAACTTGAATACTCATGTCTCATTTGTTTTAAAGCAGCTTAATCTACACTGACTTTACCTGAACTGAAACATGCATATAAATAGATGTAAATAAAATAGCTTGCTTTTAAATACGTCATCATTTTAAGTACACATAAGCTTTATTAAACAACCTGATATACCTTCCCAAACAACCATGACCTTTTGTTACTTACCTTTTTTTGTCCTATTTGCTGCAAAACCATGAAGCTAAATAATCATCTTATATTCTCTCCTGTACAGTGGCACTAAATAGCTTGTAATATATTCAATAATTCATGAAACATCTGCCTTTCTTGTGCACCCTGAGTTTCAGCTTATATTTCTTTTTCTATAGGCCATGAGCTGTTTGAAGGCGCTGTGTCCAGCATTAAATTGTCATCTGCATCTTTGTCAGTGTCTTCATGAGCAATTTCTTCAAAAATCTTGTCTGACGAAACTACTGATCAGATTAATTTCAAATTTTATATGTAGCTTATGTGGGACAATGTCTACAAAGATTTTTAAAATATTAAAAATATGCATTTACTTATATTAGTCCATATTTTTGATGGCTTATAACATGTAAATGGTTACAGATATCTATATAGTTCAGTGGCAGCTGCTCGTCTTTCAGACAGGGGAAGCTCATTGTCGGCTTACATAAAAAAAAATTGTCAAGTTATTTAAACATGAATTCAGCTCTCCGTTCCTTTTTAAGAAAATGCTCAGTGACCTTATCGTACCAAGTAGGTGTCTTTTCCAAGGACTGGACCAGTGTCCTCTCAATGGCCAGCAGAGCTAGGCTGCTTAGATTGCCTTGGCCCATTGTGTTGCGAGTATAAGACTTCAGCCTTTTTAAACAAGAGATGCTCCTTTCACTCCGACCGAGCTGACAGTTTGATTGATTTAACTATCTACAAAACGATATTAAACTCAAACAAGAAATGATTAAATTATGTAAGTGAAACAAGAAAATGCTGAAATTATGTTAAATTGAAACAAGGAAGTAAAATGAGTGTGTTTTATTTACAGTGCAAGAAATGAACGAGTAATTTCGTAGTGGTTTCTCTCTCCATTTCACAGCAGAATGTGCGACTGTATTAAATTATTAAATTGAACTGTCAGTGAAGGAGTAGATCTCAAAATAGCTGTCAATCAAACGGGATTCAGCCTTTCGACTGATCCTCCAATCAGCACGTGGGATTCTGGCGTCCAGCCCGGCCGAGCTCCGCCCACAGCTCCATTCACCCCCAGAGATGCCCGGCGTCCGGGGGCGGGACAACATTGTGGCATTTATCCAATTACTGTCCAGTTTTGATGCAATGAAAAAAAGTGTTCCACTCAGTCCCATTGAAGTGCATGGACGCCCAGAGTCTATGGAAAAATGCACTGAGCAGAGATGTATGAGAAAACAGCGCAACGGGAATGGAGGAGAAGTGAACAACATCACATCGGTTGATTTGTGATAAAGCTGATTCTGAACAAACTCATCTTTGAGATGAACGTGTTCTAACACATTTGTAGTCAATAAAATGTCGACACAACCGTACATATTTAACCATTTAATTTTCGTAATTTTAGGGGAAGCTGAGCTTCCCTTGCAGTCTATGAGAAATGATATAGTTACTATTGAGCACAGATAGGAAGTCATATATGGGCTTTGATTTAATTAGCTGAGTTCTCCTCCAGTGAAAGTACCACCCACTTCTATTGGGAGATTGATCTCCTGCATCAAGACCACAAGACTCTAACATAGCAGCAGAACCTGTCAACCTCACGCTTTTAACTTGTTATTGTCTGTATTGACTCTGTTGATTGACTATTGATAGAACATGTCAGTGAGATAAAAGGCCATCAGTCCTATTTTTTAAAGTAGTTTGACTGTGGTAAAGCTTTCTGTAAACTGAATGTCCTTCTCCAGCTGCCTCAGTCCAAGCTGAAAGGATAAACTTAAGACAAATGAACTGAGGCTTGTTTCTTGCTGCTGTGGACGAGTCAAGCTAAAATATTTCCGCACTGAGAGCTGCTGTGATGAACCACAGAGTAGACAGTAGACTTCCATCTGACAGAATCCTAAATGTGTTTTCAGACCAAACATGAAGTGACTTTTTCAACAGCATTGTAGACCATACAAAGAAGCAAAATTGCAAAGATACGACCAGCGTAAAGAGATGTGAACACATCAGCATGACTTGACAGTTTTTCAGCTTGAGTAAAAAAAAAATCTGCATGAAACCACTTTGGGTAAGTTAATCAGAACTGAGATTCCCCATAAGAATAAGAGGTAGATCAGTTGGTTATTCTAGAGCAGGGGTGTCAATCTCATTTTAGTTCAGGGGCCACATACTGCCTAATATGAAATAAAGTGGGCCGGACCAGTAAAATAATATAAACAATAGGGTAAGAACTTAGAAATAATATCAATTCCAAAGTTTTCTCTGTGTTTTTGAGTGAAAAAAGTACAATTCCGTAATTAAAATGTTTACATCTACGAACCGTACTTGAATGTAACATGAACAAATATGAACAACCTGAAAATTCTGAAGAAAAATAAGTGTAATTTTAACAATATTACACCTCAGTTTATCATTTATACATGTGCATCACAACTTACAGATCAAAGTGGATTTACAAATACACGCAACATTTGATAATAGGCAGAATATTGTTAAAATACTACATACTTCTCTTAAGACATTTCAGGTTGTTCATATTTTTTGTAAAAGGCTAGTCTGTGAATGTAAACTTTTTTGTGCAATTTTACTTTTTTAACACTAAAACAAAAAGGAAAAAAAATAGCTCTTTTTCATTATTTATAGGTTATTATGATAGTATTTTACTGGTCTGACCCACTTTAGGTTGAACATCCTTGATTGTTAATATCTTCAGTGTAATTTTTACATTTCACAAATTCATCCCAGGGGCTGGAGTGGACCCTTTGGCGGGCCGGTTTTTGGCCCCCGGGTCACGTGTTTGACACCTGTTTTCTAGAGAGTGTGAACTCTTCCTTTCCATGCATAGATGAGGTCAGTTGTCTCCTATCCATCCCTTTTTTTAATGTAACAACCTACAGACCATCTCTCTCTCTCTCTCTCTCTCTCTCTTTTTTTTTTTTTTAATTTGAGCTGACTCTCCCAACACCAGCACCATTATTGTCCATGTTTGTGTTCACCTGTGTTCACCCCCTCCCCCAGTATCATTACCTCCTCACCTCTGCTGTTGAGGTCAGCTCCCCAAGTTGCACCTAAATACCAAACAGACTGGACAATCTGGTGAAGAGTTATCGCACTGACACTAATAGACAAACACGCAGACACACAAATGGCCAACAACCAAGGGCTAAAAAGGAGAAGACTGGAAACAGAGAGTGAGACTGTTTGATAAGCTGGTAAACCATGAAATTATACATGTCTGTTGCTTGACTCCAGCTAACTGTTGTACTGTACTATTAGAGATAAATATATATAATAGATGTCGCGTCCAGCCTCTCAGCATGTGTCAATGCACCCACCATGTTGGTATGGGGTAGCATTCCTTTTAAATGAACGTCAGTTGGGGCAAAGGTGTATACAGAATTAAATCACCATAGATCGGCAAATTTGAGAAGAAATGTTTTATGTCTTTGTTCGTTCCAAATGTCAAATCTGTATTTACGACCAAGCCGTGAGTACAATGATGAAGATTGTGTGTGATTTTTTGTCAATATAGACTCCTTTATGTTGAAAATGTAAGGCACATATTGGTCATTCTTCCATTTGAAAATAAACTACACATCTACTACATGCAGAAAACAGGACAGCGATGTTAGTTGCCATCAAAAGACTCTGACAATCCGTCAGTCGTCATAAGCCCCCTAAAATTATCACCATCTTACAAGCCACTAAAAGGTAAGCTTGGTTAGGCCTAGAAAAATGTACATTAAACAGCCTGCTTGTATAAGCTTGGATAACAAACTATAGACAGTAGAGTATAGATTTGTACAAACTATAGACAATGACCTACATACAATACATTTTCCAGGCAAGGAAAATGCTTTATTTTTTTTACATTTAATATCAAAGATGAACATCCACTTGCCTGTAACTCGGCAACAGCCGGTTTGTATGAGTTTGGAAAAAGAACTATTGACAGGTCCATACATACAGACATCTGGTACAGGTTTGCAGAGTACTATAGACAATGAATGAGCTATACAATATATACAGCTGACAGTAGAGAGGCATTTTCACATTTATGGCATCTTCACTGGTACCTGTATGCGCATTACATTTTCAACATAAAGTAGACTATTGACAAATAATGCTTTTCTCTATCATTTTACTCACAGCTCGGTCATAAATACATGTCAGACATTTGTAACAAATGAAGACATAAAACATCACTTCCCAAATTTACCGACCTATGGTGATTTAAGTCTGTATACACCTTGGCCACCTTGGTTCATTCATTTAAAAGGAGCGCTACCCCACACCAAGATGGTGGTTCCACTGACGCATTTGTTCCCATAGACCGCAGTGTTAATGTGACACACACACACACACACACACACACACACACACACACACACACACATATATATATATATATATGTATATATATATATATATATACATATATATATATATATATATATGCTATAATTTGAGCTGCATTCACACTAGTGCTAGCGTTAGCTCCCACTGGTTGCTGAGGTTAAATATTTCTCCAAACACTTGAAACCAATGACTGCACTCAAGGTGAAAGGTCATGTTGTGTTTGGTCTGAATGCAGCAGAACAGTGATCAGAAATGACACCTTGCCATCACATATTTTAATCCCTTCATTAATCATCTAAGCTGAAAATCTGCTCTCAGCTTCACTGTGTCGATTCTCTTTTGTCAGCCCTTCAATGAACTGGCAACCAGTGTTGGGGAAGCTACTTTGCAAGTGTAGCTTGTAAAACAACAAGTAGTTCACCATGGCAGTAGTTCAAAGAAACTACATTTCAACCCCTGGAGAAATGTAGTTTAAGCAACTACTTTTTATTTACAGCATTAAATTGAGAATGTGCATGTGGTGTATATGATACAAAATATGGCCATGGTTGGGGTGGCACATGCTATCAGGGGTGGTGCTGGCGGGAGGGTTGTCCATGGTGGTGACGACCACACGACATTAGTAATGACTACACAACTGAAAAGCATTCAAGTGCTGCCAGGGCAAACCAGTCAGAGACAGCGTTGGCTGTCATGTCATGACATGATCATGCCTTCAAAGCAATTTGGGATGAAAGAAAAAGGGACGTTCAATAGTGAAATGTAATTTATATTACAAAAAAATTATCTAACCCCCCCCCCCTTAATTTTATGTTGTTGCCCAAAATTGTAGTTTGCAAATTGAGTAGTTAAACTACAAAAAATTACCCACAAAGTACTTGAACTACTTGACGCAGCACAAAATATGAATGTCGTAGTTTAACTACCAGCAAGTTACAGCAAAATGTAGTTGAACTACGTATATGTATACATGTAGTTGAACCACATAGTTCAACTACATGTAGTTTAAGTCTCCCCAACACTGGTGGTGACATATCCAGGGTATACCTCACCATCACCCGGCACATAGCTGGGATAGGTTCCACCCCCGCAATCCTCTCAAAGATAAAGCCATTCAGAAAATGAATAAATGAATGGATGATTAGAGAGCTACTTATTTAATTTGTGCTACGTGATGGAAATAAAGTAGACAAACACTACATAAAAGTAACAAATATCACAAACTGAAATTCTAAAAGGTTCAGTGAGTGCTATTCTAGTGGTGAATTTGGAGAAATGGATAAAAGAAGAGAAAACCAGGTATGAGTTAGAAAGATGGAGGTGCAACAAGGTTGAATACAGGTATGAAAAGCTTATTCTACATTAAAGAAAACACAAAAATTTGCATTTTTAGGTGATCATACACCAATGAAAACAGAAATATGAATTTGACATTTCACTTCTGGAATTAAATCTTACACACATGGCTTTTAAAAAAAACATATATTCCAGTGGCCCTGAGAACATTTGTACACAGCAATTAAATTCCACTGTTTAGTGTGTACTTACATTTACTATCCACCATATGGTGCAATTTGGTGTGTGTGTGTGTGTGTTTGTGTGTGTGTTAAAGGCACATGTCATTTGAGCCTCACTTTAGGGTAAAAATGAGTGGAGCCCATTTTCGACCACTTTGTTAATGACAATAAACTTGCTTGTCGCTGGTGAGGCCTCAGCCTACTGATGCTCATTTTATCTAATTAGATTTATCAGGAAACAAAGGGCCAAAACAGGCAGAGGAGATCCACACTAATTACATTAGAGCTGGGCAACATTGGCACATGTGATGAAGTGATTTGGCCAGGCGCAGCCCTACCGACCGGCCGGGCTCAATAACTTCCAAGCCCATCCCAGTTGTTTATGAGATTGAGCTGTCATCCAGACATCACTCACATTTAAGATGCTGTCTGTCTATGTTTCAGACCTTCACCAACACGAGTGGCTTTGTAGTGAAGCAGGAGGTGGCTCTGTAGGGTGTTAATCAAATTAGAAAAGGATGAGGTAACAAAACACATGAATCGACATCATTGTGGGTATGCGCTGTTTTGTATACAAATCAAATGTAAAGGGTACAACCATCCACACATTTTTTTTTTCTTCTGACAGTGTAAACTTTTATTCCCTACTCTTTAAATAGCTTTGTAACATTCTCATCACCATGCAAATACTGTTCTGTTTATAGTCTATATTTTTCTCTATACGCTCAGCACACTGAGCTCCACGACTACCAAGCAGCTCAAACAAGTCCCAAAAAGCAAATCCAGCATCCCTTTGTAGCAGTCAGTATTTTCCCTAGAAGACAGAGTGTCGTTGTGACTACTGTACAAGCGCTCAGATCAACACAGAAACCTCTGTTGACACAAAAGGGTGTTTGTGTGCCTGTGTGTGTGTGAGGGTGTGTGTGTGTGTGCGTGTGTGTGTGTGTGTGTGTGTGTGTGTGTCTGTGTTTGCTGTGGGGGTACAGACAGGAACTTAGGAGTTTGCAGCTGTCACAATGAGATGTCAATATTTATGACATGTTGTTTGCTATCTGGTATGTGTGAACTATTTCAGACATCTGCTTCCGATATTTGCACACTCGCAAAATCTTTTTGAGAAGTCGCTGGAGAGCCTCAAAAATCAAATGAATAGTATTTTTTTGTTTTTTTTGTTTACCATATTCTATGCCGACCGGACAGATTGTTGGTTAAATTCAATAGCCGTAAGAACAAGCCTCTACATTATGCTCATATTGCAGCATTTGTAATATTTATGTATAATTTTCGAGGATCAGTGCACATGCAGATGCATTTATATCAACAGGTTCATAGTACATGGTATCTTTCTTTCATGTACATCATTGGAAAATGTCTCCGTAATTGGGTGAGCCAACAATGATCGCTAAACCATTATGAATCCATCAATGAAAATATAGTAAATAATTACTGTGAACAGTGCTGGAGGTTACTAGAATATGTAGTCTGAACACAAATTATGAGTAAGTAGAATTTCAGTTCAGTTTTAAATAGATGTAATAAGAATACATATACATTCTTTATCACTTTTTTACGTCCGCCAGGAGGTATTATGATCACTTTGCTTTGTGTGTTTGTTTGTTTGTTTGTTTGTTAGCAACTTTACGGGAAAACTATTACAACCATCTTTACCAAATTGTACCCACAGATAGGCCTAGGCCCTGGGACGCACCCATTAAATTTTGGGCCAAGTAGGCCAAAGTTCAAGGTCACAGCAAGGTTACAAAATCTCAAATTTTCCTATCTCTCATCATTGATCAATTTTCCAAAATTCATAAAAAATTCAAAACGACTCCAATTAGCCTCCAATTTGAATCACCCATACCTTATAATAATATCTCGTATCTGGCACAAAATTGTCCACATCCACTGTGGAATGTGGACTCGTGTGTGACATTTCAATTTAACATTGAAAATCCCATTTACCACACATTTTTCATTATAACTCAACAAAAATTGATTGGAATTTAATATAATTGGACATACACATGACTGGTACCAAGCTTCAACTTTTCTGCTGTATGGAAAAACCTTCAAACTGTTTAATTTAAAAAGAAATAGTCGATCCACACATGCACACCGTTCGGGGTGCTTGGTGGAGGTTTGCATTCTCTGAACACTTGTTACATTTACTTTCACAATATTGCAATTTTTGGCTGATGCAATATGTGCGTCTCCATCATCAGCTGTATATTACTAGTGGACAAAGTCTCAAGGAATTCATCCATTGGTTTGTTGATTATCATTTTGGAGTCTTGACGTCCAAGATAGTCATCGCTGTGTTAGGTTGATAAAAAGGAGCATACATTAAGGGTCTGGTCTATTAAGAGTCTGGTCTTGACCAGCTCTAAATATAAAGTGTCATGAGATAACTTGAGATTTGGTGCTATATCAATAAGATTTTATTTATTTGATTTGATTTGAGTTGATTTGAATGAAAATTGAGATCTGTTTTTTTTTTTTTTTTTTATTTTGTGAAAAAAATTGTATTGCAGTCAATGGTTAGACAAGTATTTTTTTTCTATTTTAATTCTTGCCATAATTTTCACGTACAATCTTCATGAGTTTAAAAGATTGCTTGACAAGTCAAGAAAAATTGCAGGTTGTAAAACTGCTGGAGTATCAGACTGAAAATACATAAATGCAAAGACTGCACACCCAAGGTCAAGTCGTCATAACTCCTCTTTCCAACATCTCTTCAGAGTTACTGAAAATGTCTCTGCAGCTTCCACCTGATCAGACTTGAAGTGAGTTTTATAACTTCTTGCACTTTTTCCACCTCCCCCTCAAAGAGTGAGGTGAAAGATGTGGTGCTAACACGGTTTTGGTGTTGGTGACGTATATCATGTGTAATATTGTCCACTGATCTACTTCACGGAAAAATACATGTTGACTGAAAATGTTCATGGCACACAGCTGTAAAATTATCTTTGAAGTTGAGAAACATTATTTGTGTAAATATCAATAGAATATTACTTTAATATTGTTTAACTCTCACCATCGACTGCCATTCATATTTTTTTCCAAAGTTAGGTTTAACAAGGCACAGTGGAAGGAGTAGGACTCGACCTCTCTATGTTTTTAATAAGAGTGATGGGTAAAGCTCATCAAGCCAATGCAACATTCTAAAACTACTGACCACACTGACTTACCGTGTCATGTTTAATGGCACCAAGGAATTTCAGGTACTTGGCAAATGTTAACACATTTGTATTTGCAAATGTACTGCATAAACACACGGAATCTAGCTGGCTTAGTTACCAACCTGTCAGACCATATAATCAAATATGAATGTTAACATTATTTATCATGTTATGATATCCAGTCCAATCCAGCTTTATTTGTAAAGCACTTCAAAACAACCACAGTGGACCAAAGTGCTGCAAGGAAGAATAATTAAAACCAAAATAGAAGAATAAAATACAGAATAGATTTAAAGACATAGAAACTGTACAAAAAACAAAAACAGTGCTATACAGAAGAATAAATAAAACCCAAACAGAAGAATAAAATACAAGAAAAGATAAAAAAAAAAAAAAAACATAAAAAGCCACACAAGTAAAAACAACAAAATAAATAAATAAAATAAATAGATAAATAAGAACAACAAACCACTACCAAATATAAACAATAGAATAAAGAACGTACCTTCAAAAATCTCACATGGTTTCAAAAGCCAAGCAGAAAAGATGGGTTTTAAGAAGGGATTTAAAAATAGACAGAGGAGGCCTGTCTGATGTGGTGAGGCAGATCGTTCCATAGTTTAGGAGGATATGAGTTATAACATATTACTGAACTTAAATTTAATGACAGAAGTGTGATGAGGTTTCTTGTGTATCTCCTAAACCCTGTAATGCCAAACATACCATATGTGATACATGAGCTTTGAAGCCCTCTACATGATCAGTGTGATATTTTTTGCCTTAAGAAACCTGATGTATACAATTATATACAAGCAATACACAGATAATCCACCAAGGGGGGAGGAATTCATTCACCAGAGGCCTTTCCAGTGACACTACAAGACTGTCAGTAATGAAGAAGGAGGCAAATCTTTGCCAATTCTGAAAAGGAATTACCAATTTGTTAGACATGTTTGCGTGTTATTATGTTTTTGTTTGTTCAAAAAATAATAATATTTGAGCATTGAGACCCGATGTATCAATTATGATACAAAATTGAAAGTCATGGAAATAGAAATTTGAAAACAATTGTTTTGGGTTGTTCAGAAAGACCAATAAAGGCTCCAGTTTCAAAGAACTGGAATTTTCCGTCAATGATTTAATGGTTCAGGCTTTACGGGGTTAAGCTCAGTTACAGTAGAGCTCTTTGTCACAGAAAACACTTTTAGTCACTGACCAGTGGGGCTGTAATCTGTCAAAACCTAAAAAAGAGACACAGATGTCACTAACTTGTCTCTCACAGTGGCCTCGCCATTAATTATGCAGAATTTTAAGCCTTGACATAATTTAAATTGGAGTGAAATATAAAAAAATCACTCTTACAGGATTGGAAAACATGGATGGGAAAAAAAGCTGTAAGCTGTAGAAATTCAACCTTTTCATTTTGGACTTATTAACATGGGGTCTATTGGGACTGACACATTTCTGGGACCATCCCCAAATGGACATTCGAGGGACTCGCATCATTTTTCAGCCCTGGATGTTGTCGAGTGTTTCATACATGAATCCAAAGGATAGATAGAAGACAATGGGCCATGGAGTTCTATGTTCATATATCTAGCCTATTATTATTTATGTACTGAAATGTCATGCTGTCTGAAAGGAAAGAACACTGGGTCCATTTTTCTTTAAAGTGAATTTGCTGCAAGGCAACAGAATGTGAGTCAGAAACTGAAGGAAAAAAAGAGAAACAAAAAGTGTTTACTTTTGGATCTGCAAATTCATATAGTTTTATTTTCAACTTTGTGTGCTGGTTTTAACTCTAATTGGATGCAGTGGCAAATAAAAGGTCAAGGAAAAATTGGGTCTTCATCCTCTTTGCAAGACAAAACATCACACATTGCTTTAGTTTTTCCATATAATTATATCTGGCATCTTTGCAGCATTACACATTCAGAGTGACTCCTGGGTTTAGTCGACTCCAGGCAGCAGTATTTAATGCAAAGCATATGGCTTGTTTTGCTTTTGAATAGACCATAAGGGACATGGCTCTGCTTTGATGCCTAACTAGAGCTTGTATTGTTTCCCCTTGTGTCCTGGACGGTGCACCTGTTTGAACACGTCCGTATGGACAAAGACATGTGCTGGCAATCAATGAGGCGCGCTTCCTCCACTGCTGCTGCACTCACCAACGCCGACACCCCTTCCCAGCACCCCCGTTAATCAGACCTCCACCTTTACCAACAGTCTACCGAACAGGTGTCATAAATTAAATTAAACATTCAGCCTCACTGACAGCCATTTGGCTCTGTACGCTTTGGTCAATTGGAAAAAAATCTCACACACACATTCCAGGACTGTCTCTGTGAATTATAATGTGTTTTTTTCCATTTCTCAGCATCATACCATACTGCCTTTACCTTGTCAAAAGAAGATAACTTATATACCTCGCTGACTCGCTGACCTTCTGCCACTTTGCAGTTTATTTTATTTGAAAGAAACAATATTGTCCTTCTCTGTTTTTTCATTTACGGAGGTCTCAACCTCACATTTAGCTCTTCTTCTTCAGCTGCTTTGCTGGTAACATTCTTCTACCTTTGCAGTTGCACACTTATGCTCAGTGCATTTATGCCATGGTTCGCAGGTGCAGTCTGGGTGATGCGTTGTGAGGTGACTTTGCTGTGCTATTGGGCTCTTTAATAAAACTGAATTGAAATGAACTGCCTTATAGATGTGGTAATAAAACCAGATGTGTACAGATACAAGTATGTCTTAACTATCTGCAAACTGAAATCTTATATTATCCAGCAACATCTTGGCCAAAAGTTTTATCAATGTGTTCTACGTCTTATATACTGTATAGTTAAAGTATAATCACAGTTCAGCTCAGAACTTCATTAGCAAAGCCACTGATTGTAAAATGGAGCATCCAGAAAAGCAAACAAAAAACAACAAATGAAGGAGCAGGCCATGAAATGAAATGTCAAAATGATTAAATGAATAAGAAAGCACATATTGTAAGTGTAATATGCTTCTAAAATTGCCTTAAGCTTCCAAGTCCCACTGCTAACGACTGGTATATAAATAATGAAGGGATATGAAAAAGGCAGAGGAGCAAAATATAACTTGAGAAGGAACGGGGAAGCACATGTTGATTTACAGTCAGAGGAAGGAAAACAATGCTAAGAACAGTAACAGCAGCCGTCGAGTGTAAAATGGAAAAGTGGGAGGCATGAGATTTTTTGCACTGCTGGCTACAATAATGCATATATTGCAAATGGAGAGGTTTAGCCTGGTCCACAGCAGGCCACCGAGCCCATCAGACGCCTTTGGCCACATCCTAATCATGCTTAATTATTTAGACTGAACAACTGCTCTCAAGGCTGCTTTGTTTTCTTTTTCTTTGTAATCCTATTGCAAATGTTTATTCTCTTTCTCTGTCTGGAGAAAAACAAACAAAGCCTGCATTTTTTTTTTGTTGTTGTTGTTTAAATTACATGGTTTGCCAAGAGCAATAGGGGTTGAAACGGCTCCCTATGGTGAGCAGTTACAAGTTAGAGGCTTCCTTTGGCCTACATTTCCGTGAAGAATCTGGGTGTTAATTGCAATCTGTTTGGGTTAATACTACATTTATATAATTATAGAGTGAATGACAACCTTTGCATTGTAGTATTTCATGATTCGTTTTGTGAAGTTGAGTTGACAGTGACATATTTTCTGAGTTATGGACAAATTATCCTTGAAGTGCCCAAACTGCTCTGCAGAAATTGAGTTGGGTTATTTTATTTTCTTGAAACACTCACTTATTACTTGAGCAAGACAGAAATATTTCATCTGTGCAGTTGAAGTCAAGGTCACATGCTGCTGCTTCGCCTTCCTTCTGCAGTGTCATCTGAAGTTACACCGACTGCTAATACTACAGTAAGGGCATATATACATAGACGGGATTCATAAATTATTCATGACTAAGCTGAAAACATTTTATATCTCATTAAGTTCTGTGAGTTATAATTCTTTCAGGCTTTTGGGAATGTTGATTCTGGTAAACCTCCAGTCTTGTTAGATATTTAGCTTTTGTTTATCTGTCTGCGTGTTCAATCAATTAATCAGTCAAATTTATTTATACAGTGTTGCATCATAAGAAAAGTTATCTCATGACACTTTACATTTAGAGCTGGTCTAAAGCAGACTCTTGAGCCAATTTACAGAAACCCAACAGAATCCTCCAGGAGGAAACACTTGGGGACAGTAGTGAGGAAAAACATCCTTTAACAGGCAGAAACCTGGAGCAGACCCTGACTGGAAGATGGACACCTTGACCATTTGGGGTTAAAGAAAGAGGGTTCAAGGAAGAAAAAGAGAGAGAGAGAGAGAGAGAGAGAGAGAGAGAGAGAGAGAGAGAGAGAGAGATTGGGAGGGGACACATGGATGCACAGCAAACTGAAGATCAAAAAGATTGGGCAATGCCAGGATTCATCATCAGGGTCATCAGGCTTGTGACAGAATGCTTCAGGGGGTATGAGACATCACTTTCACACATGGATTAAACTCCATAAAGTCCACACTCTAATTTGGGGTGTGATGAAGACTTGATGCAGCGATCCGATTCTCCATCATCAATAATCAAAAATGAATGCAACTATGGGTGGAAAAAATATTGTGAACCTTATTGTGACACTACATAAGCAGTAATTGGCAAAAAAAATATGTCACAGAATGTCTCCTATAATCAAAACTGAAGGTGGTGCAGTCAAATAATGCGAAAATGTGCGACTTTTTTTTTTTTTGACCCGGGCAGTGAATGCACTGCAAAAATCCAAATCTTACCAAGTGTATTTTTCTCATTTCTAGTCAAAATATCTCATCACACTTAAGATAAGACATAATCACCTAAAGAATTACTTTTCAGTGAGATATAAGTACTTATTTTTGGACAATAGATCTAGAAAATTTTATTTCAAGAAATTTTACCAAGATAATTTTCACTTGTTCCATTGGCAGATTTTTTTTGCTTAATTCAAGATTTTTTTGGCTGGGATACAAAATAATAAAGACAAATGTCATAATATAGTTTCATATTGTAATAAATATTATTTCATTGGGTAGTTTTGTTTAAATTGTTACCTTTTCTTTCAAAATGCCTCAGAGATGGTTTTTACTTAATTTCTCTAAACACTGACTTCTTTTTTTAACCATGACAATCATTCTACCTTTATATCTTGAAAATATTTTTTGTGCTCTGACTGTAAATAATACTTTTTGTCCCACAACTAACCATCTACTTTCTCCACATCTCACTTAGGAAGAAAAATCTCTCATTAAATTTTAAGGAAATATTGATGTTTATAAACTATATGGACAAAAATATTGGAACACATCATGAATACAGCTGTAAGATGTCCTGTTCATACCGATTTGAGATATAAGCATCAATAATAATTCATAATCAATATAGTTACCACAATATAAAACTATATTATGACATTTGTCATTATTGTTTTGTATCCTGTGGTGGAAAATTTACTTCTATACTGTTGTCATGGCCTGGTACATCTTCTTTATTGCTGAGTCATTATTCATGTCATATGTGTGATATTTACAACTGTGTAATATCCTGACCCAAGAAGGGAGTTCTTGCCTTGATTGAAAACCCAAACACCTAAATGTCTGAATGTGTAGATAGAGGATGGCACCTGCACTTCAGATAGGATCCAGATCATCCAGGTCATCATGACCTCTTCACGGAGCAGAGAAGGGTGTAGTATGGAGTGGTACGATGTACGTAAGGGATGACATCATGGTTTGAGGGGGTTGGATTTGGTTCTATATAATCTTTAGTTTTTCTCCTGTTTAATCAGACTTTACTTACAGAGCTTCTCTGTGAATGACTTCTTAAATAAAAGATCATTTATTTTAACTCTAACTTTCTCTCCTCTTCTTCGAGTGAGTGGTCAGTTGAACATTTCCACAACAATCCCAGACCCAAACATCTGAATTCAACAGGTCCCAATACTTTTGTCTATATAGAGTATGACTTAGGTAATAATAATAATAATAATAATAATAATAATAATAATAATAATAATAATAATTATTATTATTATTATTATTATTATTATTATTATTATTATTATTATTATTATTAATAATAAATTTTATTTGTATGGCGCTTTTCATGGAACTCAAAGACACTGTACATAAAGCAGATAAAAACAGAAACCAAACATATTAAAAACAGATAAAAGCAGATGCAAAAGGCAGGTATATAAATATAAAACAGTTAAACATTAACATCAATCTTAAATAAGTGAGTCTTTAAAAGGGATTTGAAGGTGTTGAGGTCAGAGCAGTGTCGGATGGTAGATAGGAGGTAGTTCTAGAGGGTTGGGGCAGCAATAGAAAAAGCTCTGCCCCCCCCCCCAGATTATGCTATGAAGCTAACAATATGATATCAGCTTTTAAGCCTAACTAACCCTCCCTGCTGTCTGGCCAACCCTCCTGAGCAGCCTAGAAGACACGTCACAGCAACATCATTGTGACGCTTCTGACAAAGGCTACAGGAAGTAGCTGAAACTAGTAAAGCAGGTAAACAAACAACTACCCCTGTTTTGATAAATAAATTATCTACAATGATATCATCTTATTATATGCTGTGCTCTAAAACTGACCAGATGTTAGAATGGCTGGACTGTAACACTGCGGTTTATCAATAGGCACAACTGCCAGTTAATATGAGCATGGTGTGAATTGTGGTAATCATGATTTATCTTGGTGACGATCTTCACAATCGAACTTCTAAGCTGATACAAACAAAGAGGAGAGACGATCAAAACAATTCTGTGATGGTGAAGTGAAAGTAAAGCCCAGAGGCATCACTCCGGCAGTCGAGTACTGTCCTCTATTCCAGATTCAACAAACACTCTCTATTTGAAAAGACGCCCAAACCTGCTTTTAAATGCTTTTGCCAATCTTTGTGATGTGGGGCACACCTTCCGCGAGCTCTCCTCTTATTTTTCTGCCAGATGGGCAATTAGAAATATGATTAGTGCATACTGAGCAGCCTCCCACACACATGCTGCAACAATGCCACATGTGGTGAGATTATCTATAACACTGTTTACATTGAGGACAGTACAGTTTTTCTTTCAAGGTCTTTGCAACTACATGTAAAACAGACTTTGTTTCCTTATGTACTTCTCTTTACTTTAAACAGTTCAGATCATTGCTTTAAGGCAAACAAATGCAGAGACAGTTGGAATCTTGTTCACGATGAAAAGATATTAGGGATTTTATTTAAATATGTCATCAGCGTTGGGAAGATTCCTCCTCAAATGTAACGCAAAAATTATTTATTTAATGTGAGTACTTTTCTCACAAAGGCTTCAACATGGCTGATAAAATGTGGTAAGGAGGAACATACTGATTTCCTTGTCCTTATTTGACACAGTTTTTACTGTTTTTACTGCAAAGAATGTAAACATTCAGACGTAGCTTTTTGTAATCACCAACATCTTAACCAATGAAGACCTAGTGCTACTATTGTGGCAGTTCTTAAATTAATTTTTCTCTCCATTTAACCTTTCTTAAGTGATTTATCACCATTTATTCTAATGTCATCCTTTGTATTTTGCCTTTTTTTCATTGTAAATCAGGTACTTTCTTACATTCGATTCACGGATCATGTAGGTGTTCATGAAAGCTCCAACGTGATACCATGACTCGTGTAAATATACACGCCACTTTTAATTGATGTGTTATCTGTATGCATTCTAAGTTTTCCGTGTGTATTTTCATACCGTTACTTGCACTCTGTCAAACACCACGCATTGAGGTTTAGCGTTATGTGAACCAGAGATCTTGGCATAAATTGACACATGATCAAATGGCATTGAATAACATGCAAAAGGTCAAAAACGCCATTTATTGATATCGGTCTGAAAGCTTGAGGGATATTGTATGAGAAACAGAGAATACTGAAGGAAAGGTGACTTTTTCAGCAAAGATATTAATAACTGAACCTAAATTGTGATTTATCATCATTTATTATAATGTTTTCCTCTGTAGTTGGCATTTTCCAGTGAAGATCATGTATTTTTCTATATTTAATTCAGTGATACTGTAGATGTTTGCAAAGGCTTACAGTATATTTAATGGTTATTACAAAAAATCTGACAAAAAATTAGAAAAAAGCAACTTTTTCAACAAAGTATATCATTAACTACCCCTAAAACAAGCAACATCCACTGTCATTGATACAACTCCATGTGTTTTACTGGTGAATTAATGTTGCAGAGGATGACAGTGTTTCCATGGTAACTACAGAGCATCTGAACATCCAAATGGGTCATATCTGATGAACATGAAAAGATGACAAACTGTATTTTACACCAATTATTTACATGTATTGATAGGATTAGTGGTTGTGAAGTTATTAAAACATTTTAGATGAATAGATGAATTTGTTTGCCAGTGTCTGTTTGGATCATCAAGGGTTAAAATGGCAAGATGACATTTACACATATTTTAAGTGTCATGTTCCTTTTACATTTACTCACATGCTTTCACCTTAGGATGAGTTTGACTCCAGCAATTTCAACCCACATAAACCATGAAAATCTAAATTATTATTAGGTCAGATTGACATTGAAAATATGGGATCATTTTGATTTTACATTCAGCTCCTTTTCATCTCCTTTTGCCACTGAATAGGGAGCCAAAAATTGTCACCAACCGTTTCTGTAGGAATATTTGGGTCAAATTACACACATGTATATTCACTGCCAGGCCAAAAACCCCCAGAATATTTCATTGGCCTTCCTTTAGCTGTTATTATGGGACACATTGTTTGTCCCATGCAATGCTTATGCAATGTCACAATAAATTTCTTTCCATCCAGGATTGGACTAATTTTTGGCTTTTGATGATGAAGTTGAACCACTGTGTAAAATTAACTCCATCATATCTCAGATTCTCTTAGTGGTTCAGGTCTGGACTCTGTGGTGGTTGATCCATGTGTGAAAATGATTTCTCACTCTTCCTGAATAACTCTTTCATAATCTGAGCCTCATGAATCCTGGTGTTGATTGTATTGAACCTGGACCTGACAGACTGAATGCTGATTTACTCGTCATCTATTTTTTTAATTTTTTTTTTTTTGAATGAGCTTTGGGTCCTCTAACGTCTGTAATGACAGATGGACACTGAATGAGTTGGACATCTTACACCACAGGTGTCAAACATACAACCCAAGGGCCAGAACCAGCCCACCAATGGGTTCAGTCTGTCTATGTATTTGGGAAATGCAACAAATACACTGAAGATATTACCAATTATTTTAGTTCAGGTTCCACATTCAGTCCAATTCATTCTCAAGTGGGTTGGACAAGTAAAATAATATCATAGCAAGTGGTGCCAGGCACAACAAACTCCGCCCCTCGCACATGTTGTACAGGGTGAGTCAGAAAAAACGCTTTTTTCATTTAAAGAAATTGTACCACTGAAATGGAAATGCTTATTTTTCTTTTGATTATACAGTCATATTGATGTGGTTATTGAGCATGTCTGGCGATTGAATCATTGATTTATGGCATAGCATAACAGAGGGAATGTCCATTGTTTATTGTGCACCGAAATATCTGCCAACACAGTTTATGCCACCGTGAATGAAATTGAAATTGCCAACCATTACAGCATGTTTACTCGCCATCAAAATGTTTTGTCTCAAAGTCGTCCGGCACGACCTTCAACCTGGCTACCATTCAGATTGATGCAAATCTGTGCTCGTTGTCGCATCTCTAACACAGCTCTTCTCGCCATTCGTGTTCGTCGTAGGGCTTGGATTTCAGCCGTGATGCGATTTCGGAGTTCCTGAAGAGTTTGTGGAACAGTCTGATACACACGGTTTTTAAGATACCCCCACAAGAAAAAATCAAGGGGGGTCAAGTCCGGGGATCTAGGTGGCCACTCTCTCTCCTGACCCAAACAGACAACTCGATGAGGAAATAATACCTGCAATCACTGTGGTCTTGCCATGATGAAAACTCCCTGGGCACTGTCATGTAGGCCCATGTCCTGAGTGTGAAAGCAAAGCCCCGACTCCTGTAATTGTTGTCAATTTCAAGTTTGTTCACTGTGGCATACATTGTGTTGGCAGGTATTTCAGTGTCCAATAAACAATGGACCTTCTCTCTCTTATGCAATGCAATAAATCTATGACTACATCACCAGACATGCTCAATAACCACATCAATATGACTGTATGGTCAAAAGAAAAATCAGTGTTTCCGTTTTAGCAGTACAATTTCTTTAAATGGAAAGAGCGTTTTTTCTGACTCACCCTGTAGCTTATTTTGGCATTGATCCAAATGATGTTATCATGTCTATGCATGTGCTGATGTCAGCATATCTATTTCCTCTATATATGTGCGAAGTTTGAAGTAAATTGAAACGAAATTGATGTTTTTATAGAAATGTGAAATGTCATCCATTATAAGTAAATGGGAGAAAAAAATAAAAAAATAAATAAAAATGAATGAAAAATTTGAACTTTGGCCTACTTTTCCCAAAATGTAACCACATCTATTCTGGATCACTGGCAATCTACAAACCCAATTTATTATGAATTCAACCAATAGTTTTGCTGCTACAGACATGTGAAATTTTGCCCATTATAAGTAAATTGGGAAAAAAAAGATTTTAAAAATTCATACAAATTTTTAACTTCGACCAGCTTTTCCTAAAATGTAATCAGATCTATTTGGGGCCCTGGGAATCTATAAACCCAATTTGGTATGAATTCAACCAATAGTTTTGCTGCTAGAGTGTTAACAAACAAACAAAGAAACCACACCAAAAACAATACCCCTTGCCTCTCCTTCAGGAGATGGCGGGGTAATAACCTCTTTAATTTAACTTTATTTAATTATTTAATTAAATAACTTTATTTTTCCTCTGTTTTAGCGTTAAAAAAAAAAAAAAGTTACATTACATGAACAAGTTTACATTTACAAACTATCCTTTCACATAAAATTTGAATACCCTGGACAAATATCAGCAACCTAAAATGTTGTAAGTGTAATTTTTCCAATATTCTGCCTGCTACTGAATGTTTTGTGTATTTGTTGGTCTGCTGTGATCTGTAAGCTGTAATATATATATGTGTAAATGATAAACAGAGACATAATATTGTTATAATTGCACTTATTTTTCTTAAGAAATTTCAGTTTGTTCAAGTGATGCACATTTTTTAAAGGATATTTTGTAGATGTAAACAATTTTCATAATATTATTTTACTTTTCACTCTAAAACACAAAGAAAAATTTGGAGTTATATATTATTATGTTATTATTTTAGTGATCATATTGGGTTGAATGTCCATGAACTAAAATGATTTTGACACCCCTGGCTTAGACTTTCTCTTTACCACATTCAGACCAAAAAGAGAAGCATCTGCAGTGGACGACTCACCTTAATATAAGACTGACCCTTACAGAAGACCCTTCATTCCCACTGCATCAGACTGTACATCACCTCAGCCAGTGGAAGAGAGACAGGATATTCTGTAAATACTACACTATTAATGGTATTGTTTTCTTCTCTTTTCTTGAGCTGAAGGACATGTGAATTTCCCTGAGGAATTAATGAAGTTAATCTGACTTGACCCCAAGGTAGCAGGAGAGTTAACACTGCTGTTATTTAACTAGTTTTCCCCAAGTTTGTGCGTTGTACCCTTGGTTTGTTTTGTTACTGAAATCACTAAAAGAATATTATTAACAAAGAATTCATGAACAGAAATCTCCATAGTCAGTGCTCATTTAGTTTCTCCACCATTTAACTATGATGAAAATCAATAGTTTGAATTAGTGTCATCATTACACTTCCTGGGGATCCTAATTCACTATGGTCTTTCATTACTTCTGTATGATATGATATTTCTTATCTATTAAATACAGGCATCAGTATATTGAATAGATACACTGCTCCTGACTTTAAATAGAATATTAAAGTTTTATGGCACTTTAAGTGTGGAGGGACTTAGTCTTAAAAAATGGGGAGCTGTTTTTTTTTTTTTTTTTTTCCCCCAAAATCTGCTCATGGATAATATTTGCGAATGTGAATCGAGACCAATTATTCACCTTCTTGTTTTCCTCCTGGCCTTTCTCCCTCCTTCAGTCGCATGGGTTTGTTTCATCTTGAATATGCCGTCTTCGCACACTGAAATGTTTTCACAATTAAGCAAGTTTTTCCTCCAACTAAGGAGTGTTCGTTTGACTTGGAAATTGCCGGTTCACGGGTGGCTTCAGCTCTAAGGTGGTACTTTTAAAAGTTGTCTCTGTGCCTGGATGTGGCTGGCTGACTGTCTTATTACCCCGAAAAACTTGCTGAAAATGAGTTTGTTTTTCATTAGAGTAGCAGTAAGAGGCGAGAATGGTGTCATCTGCATTCATCTGTGATTCTCCCACTTGACCCTCCCCCCCCTCGCCCTATGAGAGGAAATAAAAAAAAAAAATCCTCATGACTGATGGACCTGCTGGCTATTTGGACATCTGTCTTCTCCTTCATAGCCCTGGCAGGGAGAGGTCTGAGTACAGTGTGACAGGCTTCCACGACAGCGTGTACTAACACCGGGTAGAAACATCTCTGTGGCCTAAGCCTCAGAGATCAGCCATTAGTAGGTTGTCAATCTAGAAAGTGCTAACAGTCTTCTGGGCAGCTAGGAGGAAGATTCAGCCCATGGCTTCCAACAAGGAGCTAGATGTGAGATCATTACAGACCAGATAAATTTAGCTCCTGTAAGGGTATTGTGTCTGGGCTGCAGTTGAATATGGCACAATTATTGCAGTTATATGGATAAGGGAGTCAATTCTGATACAGTACAAAAGTATATTTTTACTTGACAGTCTGTAGGCAAAGAAATCTGTGAAAGTTACAAACTTGGGTCAAATTTGACATTAAAAGACACATTGTAAAAAAAATAACCAGATACTGATTGGAATACGTCTAAGCTTAGCATCACTTAATTTAAAACAAGGGACTTCATTATAGGGGTTGCTGCAAATAAATTAGCTTTCATTGTCATTATACAGTCATAAAGCGGATGAGCTGCTAAATTAACTGCATTTTGCTGCATTTTTTAGCATTTGGCAACATGAATCTTGCAAAAAATAAAAACTAATTAAACAATGAAACAGTGAGATTATAATGTACTTTAACTTGTATGAACACAATATGTTTCTTGTTCTGTCTTCATTTGTAAATGTATGTAGATTTGTCATATTCTAACATCATCATCAAGAAGAAGATGATACTTCAGAAATTTAACGCTAAAAAAGTACATTTCAGTTTCATTGTTGCTAAAGGAAAATTCAATCTGTGCGTTTAATCCATCCTATCACTGATGCCACCCAGAGACAAGGTCCAGATCTGGACCAGTGTTTTAGTCAAGGGCATTGACAGGAGAGTTAACCTAGCATACATGTTTTTAACAGTAGGGAAACCTGAGCGATGAAGGTTTATGTATAATTTTTATTTTTTTTTTTTTTTTGCAAATTCCACTCAGACCATTTCCTGATCTAACTAGGAATCCATAACCTAAAACCGTCTTGTTGTAAATGTTTCTTTCTTTCTTTCTTTCTCTCTTTCTTGAAAATAATGAAATAACAATGTTATTTGAAACAGGTGACACTTTGGATCAAAACCAGCATCCAGAAAAGTTCTAGTTCTTTAGGAGCACAATAAAGATGGACTGAGAATTGATATTTTGTCAATAAATGTGTGATGAAACTATTATTATTATTATTATTATTATTATTATTATTATTATTATTATTATTATTATTATTATTATTATTATTTCATAACAGTGTTCATAAAAACAATGGTATGGGATTTAGACATTTCACCCTCTCTCATCTCTATTTTCACCATGATCATCACCATCTGTTAAATGTGTCCAGAAGCATGGCAGATTGGCCTCACCATGGCAAACCTGGACTAAGGAAGAAGAGTGTGCTAGTCCTGGACTGTCCTGATGCAGCCCCCGTAGCCCCCGGTCGAGAATCTGTGGAGCATCTGGAAACGCAAAACACAATGTAAACCTTGTACTGTTGCACTGTTCAGACTGTGACCTAAGTGTTGTGAACAGACAATGGCAACATTATGACGACATAAATGTTTTATTTATTTTGAAATGTGTTGCAAGAAACAAGATTTGAATCAAGTTTTTACTTTAACAAAACAGTGAATTCAAGATTTCTCTTTTTTTTTCCCCCAGAAAAAAAAAAAAAAAAAAATATTTCATTCATTTAAATAAAATTCAGTTTTGTTAGAGACACTTGCTACTAAATGTCATTGTATTGATCTGTCTAAAAGGTAACATACACACCTTAAATAACTCTGTCAACAAATTTAACTAAATGTGGGAGCCTTTTACACTATGTGAATATGTTACCTGGCCTGGAACTGTAAATACATTTTTTTTTTTCATATCATGATTGACCTGTTTTATTTATTTATGTATTTATGTATTTATTTTCTTTCTTTCTTTCTTTCTTTCTTTCTTTCTTTCTTTCTTTCTTTCTTTCTTTCTTTCTTTCTTTCTTTCTTTCTTTCTTTCTTTCTTTCTTTCTTTCTTTCTTTCTTTCTTTCTTTCTTTCTTTCTTTCTTTCTTTCTTTCTTTCCTTAAATATACCAGAATGCACTGTCTTGACTATCTTGTTATGTCTGTTTGTTTGTATTGCCTTTTTTTTTTCTTTTTCTTTCTTTTTCTATGGGTTCTGTTTGTTTATCATGTTCAGTGTCAATTTTTGTACTATGAACACATCACTTGAAATTATATGCATTATATTTATTAAATGTTGAAAAATTCTATAATTGTTGAAAAGCTCTATAAATAAAGTAAAAAAAAAAAAGTAACATACAATAATGAATCTTCATTTTATATCCAAATGCTTGTATGTACATTTACCAGCACAAACAATCTAAATCTACAGTAAATCATTAGTACTATTATTTTGATGTTACTGTGTTTGTGTGGCGTAAATGCTAATCGAATTCATAACGAAGGGTGCAGTACATTTTAGAATAACTATGGGAACAAAGTTGAAGTGCTGTCCTGAAATGCACTGTCGGCGTTTCTCATTAAAAGGTATGACCAATGGAATTATTAAAATGGAACAGCCTCAATGATCCCTGCTGTATTTAATGTCCACCGTTGCAAAGACAACTTGTCACGTGTCACCGCCACTTCCACTTCCACATTAATGAATCTGTAATGAGGCCATTTATCCATTTAGCCTCATTGAGTTCCATGCAGCGCTGGTCCTGCCAGTTTCTTTACCCGATGGTGGATGCGTCAAACATTTGAGTGCGAGTGGACCATTGGAGAGCTAGTGAGTTGCGAAGCTGTCAATGGGCGCAGTGGATATAGTGAAGTCATCATTTATTTGAGTATTTACTTTCCCTGTAACTTTGAGCTACAATAAAAGATGTAAGTTATGACTGATTCTTTTGATGCTGGAGGCAGGAACGTAACTGAGGAGCTTATTTCAGTTGTTCGGATATTAAAATCGGATTCTCTGTTTCTCTCTTCTCTTTGTCAGTGTCACATTAGATCCATTTGAGGAAGATGTGTGAACAAACAGGCAGAGCACACTGTAAAAAAAAAAAAAAAAAAGTTAGAAAAAAAAAGGGTAATATTCTGGCAGCTGGGGTGCTGAAAAAATACTGTTAAATAACGGAAAATAACCATCTCATAAAAATATGGTAATTTTCCATAATTAAAATACAGTTTTTTGCCCTACCTATATACATGAGATTTTGCATATATATATATATATATATATATATATATATATATATATATATATATATATATATATATATATATATATATATATGAAACTGTATTTGGACAGTTTATCAGTGCTTATACATGTTATACATTCACAAAAATACATTTATTCAACATTTTTTTGTGAGACCTCCCGTAATTACACAAGATATTTGTCAATTCACAAACAAGTCTTGTCAAACTTATAGAACAAATACTTCTCTTATGATTAATTGTCAAGTCATTTTATCTTGTTTTATTATACAGGGGTGGGGAAGCAAAATTTACAATATTGTGAGGCAGGGATTGAAAGACAGTGTATGACCAGTTAGTTTATTGAAAGTCATGAGAATTTATTTGCCACAAGAAAATTTACATGATAGAAAATGTTTTTATTCTATGTGTCCTCCTCCTTTCTCAATAACTGCCTTCACACACTTCCTGAAACTTGCGCAAGTGTTCCTCAAATATTCGGGTGACAACTTCTCTCATTCTTCTTTAATAGTATCTTCCAGACTTTCTCACAATAGTTTTGCTCATAGTCATTCTCTTCTTTCCATTATAAACAGTCTTTATGGACACTCCAACTATTTTTGAAATCTCCTTTGGTGTGACGAGTGCATTCAGCAAATCATACACTCTTTGACGTTTGCTTTCCTGATTACTCATATGGGCAAAAGTTTCTGAAAAGGTATGGATAATAGTGTTAGGTATGATTATGACATCAATATATGTTTGGTTTCAAAACAATTGATGTAGTGCCTGCTGAGAAAAACAACTAAATGTTCATTGTAAATTTTGCTTCCCCACCCTGTATATATATCTATATATATATTTTTTTACAGTATTAAACTTTAAATTAACAGTTTAATCTCATAAATAGAAAAGAAATATTTGTGAAATTATGAAATATGTGTGAATTATGAGTTAAAATACATTTGCAAATGCAAATGTATTTTAACTGTATTTTTCAGTGAAAAAAGAAAAACTTTCTTTTAAAAAAAATGGAAATTTTATGGTTATTCACAGTTACAGTTTTTTCATGTTATTTTACATTTGACATGTAAAATCACAGTCTATTTTTGTAATTTCATTGATATTTTCCTGTATCTTAAAAATAAAAGAAAAATCTGTAGAATAAACAGTGAAATTTCTTTTGAATTACAGATTTTTTTGTTACAGTGTACTGTATGCCTTTCTGAAAAGACAATGCATGAGTGCGCAGCTGTATGTTAGAATCAATATGTGATGCCTGATGTATCCAAGACCCAGGCTGCGCATCCAATTTGTTTAGTCTAATCCATGTTGTGCAAAGGTTTGACTCTAGAGATAGAAAGATTAATCAGTTTAGCACTAATAGGATAGAAAAATAAAACAGTAATGACAGTGATAAATAACAAAATAAGAAATAAGCAAATAACTAATATTAGGCAATTAAAATTGACAATGTTGAGTTTGAAGTGAAAATAGTCGATCAAATTATTATATATATTTTTTTGGTCAGTAGGTTTTTGTTTACACATTTATTGATCAGTTTCATCAAACTGGAGGTTCAGTGATCCAGCTTTACTTATTTAGGCATTTGTTTTGACTTGATCAATTTCTACTGAAGTAAAAAAATGAAACATAATTTCAGACATACATCAATCATTTTCAGGGAAGAGGTGAAGATATTCTTTTGCTGAACTCTTCTTTTATCATCATTTAAATGTGTCAGCCTCTATTTATTTTCATATTTTTAGATGTCTACAGTTCAAATATATTGTACATATATTTGATTTACTTATATGTTTGTCTTCAGTGCCTTTTTGGATGTGATCTTCCAACAGTAAAGACTATAATTCTGTTGTAGAATTAGAGGAAACTTTTCATGTTAATGTCTTTGAAATCAAAGTCAAGTCTTAGAAAATTGTCTCAAATCCCACACTATAAAACTCATACTTTCTAATTTTTCAAAGCTATTTTCACTGCCTTTCAAAACCCAACGAACGGGCACCAAGAAGCAGAGAGGAACTTTTCCCAGAACTGGATGTGATTGAGATGTCTCCAAAAGTTCAAGCTTTGAAGCTGGAGGTGTTTCTGCCATGTAAGTACTGATGCGCTACAACTTCATGTCTGTAACAACACTGAGCACAGACACTGGCTGCTCTGTTCACATACTGTCTTTATTTGTCAGTGCTGACCCTGCCTGGTTAAAACCTCATCTCCTGTTGTATGTGAAGCACTTCAGTATTTCTATGCGTCCTGGGGTTAAAAAAAAACAAAAAAAACAACAACTTTGAAATACAATGAAAAGTGTAGAATCACTTACCTAACACTGATAGACATATATCTTTAAAATGTGTCTGGTTATAATGTGCTTGCTGGCAAAATAACTCATTTTACTGGGAAAAAAAAGGATGTTTAACTAAAATATTGAATTATGCCATATTTTATTTGTAGAATCAGGGCCATACGTATTTAGACAGTAACAAGCACTGACTGAAGACAATTTTAGTAAAGGCCTGTTGAAGCATCTCCAGGGAAGAAACTTGGTGTTTAATCATGTCTGTGGATTCTAGTCTCATGGAACTGACTGCATTTATGCAAGTGTATTAACCCTTTATTGGGCAAGTGACTATTTTTGGTAATTTCAAGACAGTGAAGGCAACAGTTCCAGTGAGGACAGTGAGTCAACAGTCTCAGGTTCAATGTGGTCTACAGGGTCTGTAAGGTCCACCTCTGCATTAACAGTGAGTGTACCTGCTCTGTTAGGTACTATGAAGTGACAGATGGTACTAATGTAAGGAATGATGCTCAAAGGGATACTGTGGATGTGGACAGGTGTCTGGATCAGCACTTATGTTGGTCTAATGTTTTAAAAGTGATGTTCTAATGTTCTAAAATACAAGCTCCTTTCACATTACATATGTTTTTTTTTTTTTTTTTTTTAAATATATATATATATATATATATATATATATATATATATATATATATATATATATATATATATATATATATGTACTTCTTGGATATATTTATCTATTTATTTAATTTAATTTTTTGCCACTTATTGGCAAGTAACCAAATATGGTAACTTCATTGAACTTGATTTTCTATATGACAGTAAAAAAAAATTAAAAAATTTCTCAAAAGTAATAAAATGTATTTATGTCCTCTGATAACACACTAAAGCTGAAAATTTTAATTTCAAAGTATTTCCATGAGTGACCTATAAAGGGTTAATGACATGGAGATTGTTAGATGTACTTGGTAAAATGTATTAATGATAACTTAACAACATTTACATTATTATAGTTGTAATATTAAACAACAGCTTTGTAAAGAGTAAAATTTACATCCCATCTATGAAACAAATGCATTAAATAAACATTAATGAGATGCATGCAATTAAATTAGAGTGTTGTCCAAAAGCTTTAGGCTTTTAGCTGTTTTTTTTTTCTTCTTTTTTGCAGGATTGTGATGTGCATTCAGTCTATAAGTCTTTTTATTCAAATGCAAGAAAAAAATGCAGGAAATATGCAAAAAAAAAAAAAAAAAGAAAAGAAAGAAAGAAAAGAAGGAAAAAAGAAAAATCAGTAAATAAATGGCTTTTTTACGCCAGTATTTAGGATTATGACTTCTCTTCCCACGACAAAAAGTCCCCAACCAATAACAAATGTCTAACATGTAGTGAATGAAACCAGAATATTAGTGCAGTTATTCTCATATTGACTGTTAGAGATAGTAGAAGTACAAAGTGAGCTCACACTAAGGAAAAGCTGCAGAAGCTGTGTTGACTGAAGTTTTATTTTTAATCTTGTCTATACATTTCCAGCAGACTCAGAAATGCACATTCATGGCCAGTATAACCTTGCTAAAAGACCTAACCTTTTGCACAGTACATGGTGTTAAGTGTAGTGGTAAATATGCTCTACTTAACACACACAAATGAATCAAACTTACTGTAAAACGGTGGAATTTACTTATATAGCACTTGGGGAAATTGTTATGAGGATTCAAATTCTATAAATTCGTTTTTTCAGCATACACAATGTGACCTTTACGTCCTAAATGGAACTACTGCCAGTCTGCTGATCTGTTCTCTGTTAATTACTTTGAGAACTTTGTGGTGGACGGTCCAGCAGTCACACTGACCTAACATGTCCAGATGACACTGCCTCAGCAGCAGCACTCCAGGCCTCCTGAATTTCAGCACCACGGACAGCGACAAGCAGCCCCCTTTAACCTGAGCTGCGTTTCAGCACCATGGACAGCAGCCTCTAGCGTTTCACTTCTTGTTAGAATAAACTGACTCTCCACGATCCAGGCGGAGGAGAGAGGGTCTCTGTCTTTTCTTCTGTTTTTTTTTTTTTTTTTTTTTTTTTCTTCTTTATCAGCGAGAGTTTCACGGTAAGACTTTCCAAGTTTACATTATCATACTCGTTCAGTCACGTTGTATTTTATGCAAAGTACACAGCCGACACGTGGCATATGTGGCACCTTCTGTGCAACTCAACGCCTTCTCACTTTGTTGCAGCTTCAGTTTTCTCAAAAAAAAAAAAAAAAAAAAAAAAAACCTCTTCAAACACACAGCCGACGTCCTCATCCACCTTTAGGCTCTCCCCAATTCTACACCCTTCAACAGTGACGGTCAAGCTCCCCACGTCGGCCAAAAGCCCGTATCATCCGGGTAAATATTTACCTATCAGCAGAGAAAAGTCACGACACGGCGTCTTATCCTCATCCACCCTCAGTTCTCTCGCCTTCCGCCTCATCCAGTCCAGACCCACCCCTTACTGTCTGCCATGACCGTCCTCTACAATACGAGACTGTATTCTTTGTACCTCCCCTTTCTCGCCCTCAGTCTGTGCATCCCAGCCTCCCCTTCCTAGATATCCATCCCACACCTCTCCACCCGCAAACAGCTCGTACGGTGGTGGGGGGAAAAGAGAGAGAACAGAACAGTTCAAACAAACACGTCGGCATAAATCTGACATCCAGAGATTCCCTTTTCTCCTCTCCCTCCTGACGGACTTCATTACTTTCTTCCTGTGCGCGCCAATGCCTGAGACCACGCCGAAAAGAAGGATTTTTTTCCCTTGAGCATGAAAAGGATTGCCAAATCATCCGCAATCCAACATCACCGACTGAGCCACCAGCATGAGCACTGGATACATATGCTCCAGCAGAAGTTGTTGGCTACAGAACTAACAATTCTTGGACCACAGATACAGCTAAGAGGGGAGAGTCAGTTTTAGGTGAGTACGGTTTATACCAGCTTGACATATTGGGGATGCTATGTTAGACATGCACATGTTTATCAGTCTATGTACATATTTCCATCAGTGACCACGCGGTAGTGGTCGTGGAGGCAGGGACTCTATGGTGGCATAGTTATGGCGATGTTGCGTGGTCAGCATGTTACCGGGGTGGCCGGAGGTGGCCGTTTTCCTCCGGTGCCCTTTTTTTTTTTTTTTTTTTTTTGATTCCATCCTGTGTGTCTACCTTTTTAATAATCGCTGTGTGTAAGTCCTTCCACGCTTTCTTCGTCCGGGCTGAATGTCGACACAAACCTTCCAAGGTTTATTAAATTAAACCCAAATCCAGGCGCCAGACTCTAAGCTCCTATAGGTTACCACAGACAAACATTGTGCAAATGAGTTATTCTATCGATTATGTGCACTTCGCTGCATTCTTTCTGCCCGCTGTGCTGTGAGACAGCATCTTTCCCGAGGTGATGCTGCAGAAGTGGGGGGCACCAGCGAACATAAAACAGTGGAACAAACAATGATCTCAGAGAAACCGGTGGGGGCTGTGCGTACCTGCCGCGGCTCCGGTCAACGGCACCGTGGACACGTTCACACTGAAGGTGTGTTAGTGCAGGCCCACGGATCATTGAGCGGTCGGCAGCAGTATTTGCATGCAGGCTAATCCCGTCCTCAGTCCAGCCATAGCTTTTTTTTTTTTTTTTTTTTTTTGTATTATTTTAATTATTTTTTTTTTACATCAACACTGATCAATTCAGTCCGGAAACTGCACAAGCCATAAAGTAGGAGTGTCATCCTCTTATCCCAGGATGCCCACATATGGAATGACATGCTTCCTGTTATTTTGTAGATTTCACGGTTTGCATAAATTGGTGTCTGTGATGAACAGTGTGAGTGCTGATAGTCCGTCTGCTGTGTTTGTGTGGACGTGCTGCCTCTTGTACAAGGCTCCAAGCGCATGACAGTGCGCACGTATGAAAGCCAACACGTACAAGCTGGTTTTGTTGCGTGTAAGTAAGTGCATGCGTGTGTGAATGAGTGTGAGAGAGTGTGAGTGTGTGTCACCACTGAGGCAAAGTTGCCGTTCCGTGTTCCCTCAAGTTGCATTGATTGCTGTTCCGCTGTCTAACTGTGAGGGGAGCTCAAGCTCTTTTGCACCCGGTGTCATTATTTGGCTAAAGGCGAGATAAGTGTGCATGATACTGATACCAACTCTATGAAATTAGAGAAGCGGCTTCTGTTAGAAATTGGTCCGGAAGCATTTATCTGCATTTCCATGACTGCCACTACAATTTTTGTTTTGTTTGTCATTATTTTCCTTTTGGGAAAGTGAGCCTGATTTGCAATACTCATGTGGGAAAAGCACTGTATTACTTGTGCACTGAGAGTCCAAGATATTTCAGTATTAATTATAAAGACTGAACATCAAATTCCCCTCAGCATTGAAACACTGTGTGGCTTTACCTGCAAAAAAATGTTCAGTGGCTGTGAGTGATTCACCACACTCAAAGCACAGTCTAAATTGAGTTTTAATTTTTGAGTCACTTTTATTATTGACAGTGGGTCGATACATCTTGTAATATTGTTCTCCCTCAGCCACGTGCACAGCATAAAATTTGCCCCAGCAGCATAAATGGCAAAAGAATGGCTGCCTTATTCCCCATGCCTCTTTCAATCTGGTGGCCTTTTCAATGGCAAAACGCTGGCAACACGTAATCATTTTCACAGGAAGAGCATTCCGTATCACACTGCCAGAATGGAAATGCCAACAGCAGCTTAAAGCCACATTTGTGTCAGGGCTCGTGTGACCCCATGTCGATGATGCTTTCGAGGACTGAAAAGAGAACATTTAGCAGCAGTGCTCCCCTTTTTTTGTACAGACCTTGGCAGTGCAACTTACTCATAAATTGCCCACAACACATCTGACTGTAATTCTTTGAGGCAAATAAATAAAAACACCCACAAGCCTGATGAAAGGAATGAATCATAGGGTCCATGCATCCACAGTTCTGCTCTGTCCACCTTGTTTACATATATTAATTACTAAATTGCATTTTCTGTTGGACAGAGACTTGTTTGGCAGCATCAGGAGCTATCTTTTTTACTCCTTCTCTCGCTTTGTGCTCTGGTATTGGCACGCCATTGTTTTTATGTGGGTGCTGGCTGCAGCTGTAGCGGCCAGAAGGCTGCCTCCCAAGAGGTTTGACAAAAAGGGAGGAAAGAAATCTGTTTTTCATGGGAAACAAACAACAGGGTCATGTAATGACATGTGACAAAACCTCAGAGAAACACTGGTGAGCTTACAGTACTTTGGAGAGGCAGCTGAATCAGTTGACCTCCACTTGGGGCTGTCTGACCTGTGAGCCGCTGCTATCAGTCCTATAAAACCACACAGCTTTAACTACGCTTCTATGACATTCACTGAGAGTTCTTTCCTTGAGGCACAAATTAAAGGCTTGTTTTAAGATTATCACAGCTGGTTAATTGCAGTCTTGATCAGTAAAACTTTTACCATAAACATTATTTTTTAATTAGCATTTCCTGGAGGTTTTATTCAAAATTATGTTGTTTTTTCTTTGTATGTGTGTATAGTGACACTCTAAAACAGGGGTGTCAAACTCATTTTAGTTAAGGGGCCACATTCACTCCAATTTGATCTCAAGTGGACCAGACCAGTAAAATAATAGTAGTGAAAAAAGTAAAATTATATTTTGATCAGGTTTAGAGCTACAAAGTTTCTTTAAAAATCTGAATAACATGAACAATTTGAATTGTTTTTAGAAAAATGAGTGCAATTTTAGTAATAGTTTTATCAGCTTTATCAGTTTATCATTTACACATGTGCATTACAACCGCACAAAACATTGAGTAACAGGCAGAATATTGGTAAAATTGCATTTACTTTTCTTAAGACATTTCCGTTTGTTCATATTTGCTCGGATTATTCACGATTTTTTGTAAAGGTATAGTTTGGTAATGTAAATATTTTGATGTAATTTTACTTTTTGCACCAAAAAAACAAAGAAAGAATTTGGTGTTGTCATTATTTATAGGTTATTATGATAATATTTTACTGGTCTGACCCACTTGAAATCTAATTGGACTGTATGTGTCTGTATGTGGAACCTGAATTAAAATGATTTTGACACCATTGATTATTAATATCTTCAGTATTATTTTTGCATTTCACAAATCCATCCCACGGGCCAGATTGGACCCTTTGGCAGGCCTGATTTGGCCCCCGGGCCGCATGTTTGACACCTGTGCTCTAAAAAAAGAACAAAAACAAAACATGTAGCATAATTTTTTTTTGTGAGGAAAAGGTTATCAAATAGATATTCACAGCGCTGTTATTGACTTCTGGAGCAAAAAAAAAAAAAAAAAGCCAAACTTGGGCTCAGTGTGAAACCATGGAGGAGCTAAAGTGGGTTCAGAAAATCATCCCAACGGTGACAAGTTCATTGTAACTACAAACTGCTTAGTCATCCATCACA